>NC_041384.1:271161452-271184250 GCF_002162155.2 Triticum dicoccoides
CCACAAAAAAAACTCTCAAGAACCCACACACTATATCTCTCTAGGTTTGTATCTCTCTCACACAACCCCATGTAGGTGGTGTACGTATACAAGAAGAGAATAGGTGCACCATGCACATACTCATGCTTCGTGCCCAGCCACACCCGCGCGGGTACACGGTGGAGCTCATTTCTCCGCAGAAGCTGAATTTGTTTTTGAAACATCAAGTTGACAGAGACTCGAAAACTTATTTGCTCATTAGTGACTTGTCAGGGCGGTGGATTTTAGTTTGTACGATAATGTTGCATCCACCTAAAGTAATGAAAGTTCTTACGTAAACTTCCTAGTAATTCCCTCTTCGTAGGTGCAGCATTACTCCTAACATTTGCAATATCAGTTTGAAACTTGTAATATTGCCGTGTCCTATTCGGCTATTCCTGCATTTTCAAAATCATGCGAATCAAAAAGGTGCTGAGTTGGTGATGATGTTGTGCCTCCCATCTTTCACCAATAGCCGTCGGATCTAGATCTGACGCATACAAACCAAGCTTCTCCATTTTTGCAAAAAGATGCCCGCACTTGTTCCCTATTTACAAACAACTCCTTGTCTCTCACAATCAGCCTCATCTCCTCCCCACCACATCTAGGAGTAGAAGGCCGTGGAAAAATCTGGCGCGATGGCCGCTGCCGGAGCCGTCCTCCCCCAATCTTGGTGTTCCGTGCAATGCACGGGCATCTACGCACGGGAAATTATGTCGAACAGGGCTAGTTGTAAGCAGGCTAGCTCTACAGCCATGATGATAGTGACTGCAGACGGTGAGGCTGACTATGGTATGCCGAACACGGCGCCTATACTCAGGTGTCATCTCCGGCGCAGGGTCTTGTCACTTCACTTTGAGGAGCAGCACGTAATAATTTGACCAAGGGATAGTATAGTGCTAGTACTCCTACTACTACATTGGTAGTACTACTACTAGTACTAGTAGCACCACCGTGTAGATTTAGGAGTACTACCACATCCATCTGGATTTTAGTATTTGACTAGCAATATCTAGTAATGCATGTCACCAAAAATGTACTACTCCCTCTGTAAATAAATACATGGTGTTTTATTCCTATCGGCGAGAGAACTTAATGTTTTTTTGCTACTCCTAACTAGAGTACTAATAGGATTACATGCAATGAACTAAACACTGCATGTCATGTTTGGTAGTCTCAAGTCATTGAAAGCATGCACGGCCCACATCTCTCATTGGTTGATATGTCACGAAATAAGAAACAAGGAGGGAGTTAATGCACTGTGCCTAAGTATTTTGGGATTATTTGGTTTTCGTAAGGTGACTTACACAACATTTTTGTTTACATGCATTAACATATAATAGTTAAATGAAAGGTCAAAACTTGGCGCAAAATGCAAAGGGGACCAATAAACCAGTAAACATCAAACTTCTCTCGTTTGGCCCCAACTAGAAGTCCGGTGAGATGACTATACTGCACCGGCACGGAGGGGGACGCAGCTTCATTGACTTATGGCAACTGCCTTTGGGTGAATGACACGTGGCCCAGGGGGTGGCTGGCCCACCTATCATACAGCCAAACGCAGGTGTAGTAGAGGTCCGAGGAGTAGTACGAAATCCTACGCACCTACGCACGCTAACCAAGGGCTGAGTGATCACTCGAATCGCAAGATCAGTTGACTAGAAGCTATGCTAGACCCATGGAGGCGATGAGCGCGAGCATCAGCCGGTCGTGCCAGATGGTCCACGACGCCGGCCTGCGGCCCGGCACCGAGGAACGTCTCCAGGTAGTATTGCTTGAGGCTGCCAGGGCGAGGGGCCGCTTGGACGATAGCTTCGTCTCCTTGTTCGACGAGGTCCTCGTCGGTTTCCTCGACAAGTTCACCGTCGTCAAGAAGCTTGTGGACGACTTTGACGTAAGCCTCCAGCCGACGCGCCCAGGCTCTACGATGCCCGCCACCCTCAACGGCCACTATGGTAACAACCTCTTCGACGCACTGGTGGCCCTGCGACTGCCCGCCATCACGCGGGAGAATGTCCACCTCGAGGTCGCACTCGCCGCGCAGCGCCTAGCGCAGCAAGACAGCATCGACATAATCACCCACGTCTACGCGCAAATCGTTCACAAGGACTACTACATCCAAGAGGAGGATGATAGGACGCTGGCCTTCTTGGAGCGCAGGGCAACCTTCGACGGCACTGTTCAGAAGCACATTGAGCTCGCCGCCAACGCCGCTGCTCCTCACACGTCGGTTGGTGACCCGGCGCACTAGGGCATGAGGATGTCGTTGAACGTTGATGGATCCGTATGTATTTTTATCTTTCTGTCAAATCCATGTAGTAGTATATGATACTACAGTAATTATCTTGTCGGATGGCTAAGAAAACAGGAGGGAGAAGAGATGGCTGTAGCATGGACTCCAAGAAAATTGGTGTCGGATGGGACTCGTGTGGGTGGCATGTGCCATACTGCTAGACGTGAATGCTACTGAGTTATGGCCCATGCCACCCCACTATATCGAGGTACGTAGAACAAATTTCCTGTAGTCCGTGCTCAGCCCTCCTCTATCTCTCTTCTCAGCCAGCCAGCGGACGCGCGGAGCCCATCGTCTGTTTGCTCACATGCGGCCCCACATGTCAGTGAAAACGCAAGAGGACCCACTAAAGCTGCACATCTTTCACCTCGACCTGCTGGTGATGAAAAACAAATCCAATAAAGATCTTCGGTGGCCGCTTTTGGAGTTACTCAATAGTAGTAAGATTCTATTTATAGTTTAACCCAAGATGCACATCTCCTGGCTTCAACTACCACTCTATTTTCTTTCATGACACGACCTGGATGCTGGATGTCCCACGTGTCGGCAAAAGGAGGAAGAACCCGACCAAATCTTCGGTTCTGCTATCGGATGAGATTAGTGCACCTGTTGATAATCCTACTAGAATATAGGCTAGACATGAGACTAGATGCGAGGAAGCAACGTCTACTTCTTTACACTCGAAGAAGAAGGAAGCACGCAAGATCAAGCCTCCGCAGATCAACAATGAATGCATCGAGAAGGCACTAATCCAACTTACAGGAGTAGTAAAATGTATTCTTGTGGTTCTTGTTTTCTTTGGTCTTGCTTTTCTAGTCAAAATTATCGTTAGAGTTCGTGCAAAATGGAGGTCCATTTGGGGTCGTGCGTTGGAGTTGGCCTTACAAGTGGGACCGCAGTTAAGGAAACCGACTATCGGCAAACCACCACCTCGCCCACCGCGCGATGGCTGAAGTTAGAGAAACGACGAGGTTGAAGAGATTGCTCTAGCACGGACTCCAAGAAATAATATGGTGTCAGATGGATGTCGTGGTGGTGGCGTGGGCCGTACTCCTGGACGTGAATGCTTGTTCTGGCCCATGCCACCCTACTACTCCTACTACTTACTCCTACTAGTATATAGTATACTAGTATCAAGGATTCGAGGTGCTGGTTATGTACAACGAACACATTAACATATGGCTACAATAAAAACACCCGCCCGACGCGCGAAGCATGTCAACCTAGTACAAATTTAGAGAAGCGACTCGAAAGCCATTCATAAATTTAGTAAGTTTATCACAGGCATATCATTTTATTACATACAACAGGTCATCAACCCACATCGACAACGAGGATACATTATAAATACTAAAGTTTTCACCACACAACAAATAACAAGCCATGAAATGAACTTCAACTCAACCATTCCGCAGCGTTGGAAACGCTTGCTTTGAACCACAACTGATTCTCTGGGACGGGCCATCTGTTGTCGATCTGGAGACCAACGCAGGACCGATCATCCAGGCTGAAGCGGCCTACTATATCGGTACGAGGGTAGGGAACCACCCAAATGTCTGAGGTATAGACACAGTTGCTTCTCATAAATGTGTCAACAGCAGTTGGATCGCCTTTCACCATCATTGAATAGTTTTGTCCAAGGAAGAGCGAGTTTTCTCCAAGACTATCAATTCTGTGCTAGGGAGAAGGAGTTGGCGCTAGCACACTAGTATCCATCCTGAATACCATGCAACAGGTGTTGGAATAGGTCCATAGAGTGCGACCATGGGAGACACCTGCTTCCTTACCAGTAACATCATCAGTGGGTTGTATACACACAAGAAGAGGTGATCCATCGGAATTAGTTGCCAGGCGCCACAGAGTATATCGGCGCTGCTCGTGATCATCACCATCGTCATCTCCCCCTTGGTTATAAAAAATTTCAAGTATAGGTGGTGGGATGTTCACAGGACCTTGGAAACACAAGAAGAAGGTTAATTAGTAAAGGGAAACTTGCTAACCCGCATGCATGTGGATGAAACAATTATAATTATGGTGGAAGACAAACGTACCGAAACTAGTAGGATGCCATGCAAAAATAGTGCCACGAGTGGTGGCAGCAAACACAAGGCCCTCGTATTGAATTGCATCACAGTACTCATCCATGTACAGAAACTGATTTTTGAGCAATATCCATCGAGTCGAACCACGAAGGACGGCAACACGCTTGTCGAAGATAGCAACAACTTGATAGTTGTTGTAATTCCAAGAGCGGTTGGGAACTCGACAAATTGCTATCTTCCACAGAAGACAGTCACCATGATCGTATTTGAACGTGCGTACATTACCGGTGTGCTCAACCTCTGGGCAGTGTGCTGAGATTTTTGGAAGTGGAACCCGGTGACGAGTGTACACATTCACAAGTTCCCACTCGCAGTTGGACCCAATGTAAACAACCCAATCTCCATCTGCACCTGCCCAAGCCTTGCCCTCGAGTGATGGCATCTTAACATCATACGTATCATTATCAAGCGGCATCAACTGGCACAGGAGGAGGCCTCCGTCGTGTCGGCGCCAGTCATCAGGGTCACGTCGAAGAAGAAAGGGGAGATCAAACCGCTCCTTGACTCTTGGGTTCTTTGTAATGATGTTATTCGTTGAGTCGAGAATGGGCTTGAACGAACCTGCCATGCTAGCCGAGGTGATGACGTCGCACCGATCAATGAGTTCCTCCACCGCGTCATCTTTCAGATCGGGGCAAGAATAACGGGGTCATTTCCGGCCTGTTCCCTCCATGGAGAAGACGATCGAACAATGGCAGAAGAAAGGGTGAAGGGCTGAAGGAAAATGAAGGAGGGAGAGGAAGAGCGTGCGACAGCAGTTCCAAATCGAGAGGGAAAGGCAAAGAGTCGATGGACAGTTGCGAGTTTGCCACGGTTCACGAAAAGGTGCCCCGGCCTACACGTCCGTTCGGAAATACTGGGTTGTGCGGGACACTCTGGCCTGTCTAGGCAGACTTTTCTTTTATGTTTACCACAGACCAGCCTAGTAGTTTTTTTTTTCTTTCTGAAAATGGCTAGCCCAGTTCTTTTGTGATTTGTCAAGTAAGTCGCTTTATCAGGCCTGCTGGGCTGCAAATCTTTCAAGACGAGGAGAGCTTCATTCGGCTGGCCGAGGAAATGGCCTATCAGTAATGAGAAATGGGTTGTACATTTTTAAAACACACCAAACCGGCAATTATTTTCAAATATCTTTTTTTCATTTCGAGATTTTAAATTGCATTGATTTTTATGCGTGGACAATTTATTGGATTTTATATTGATATACATTTATTTTTAAAATCAGTCTGAATGTGACTCGAAATTTCGGGATTAAAAACAGTTCAGACCGCACCGACATATGCAAAATTTCGTATAATTTTTTAACCGTGGCCACAATATGGGCTATAATGCTAACATAAAGAATATGGGCTCCAAAAAAACCCGTAAGAATTAGCAAATGGGTTGTAAATTATTTGAAATAATGGCAGATGGGTTGTATGCTGTTTTCCACAGATTTGGGGCTTTCCACAGATGGCATGTATACTGTTGGATGTCCATCCAACGGTCGTCGTGCTTCTTCAATCTCTGTTGTTCTTGCTCCAGCCGCTCAAACAAGCGCCGGCGGGACTACCTGCTCCCTCCTCCCCGCGGCCGGCTGTGCTGCCACGCAGGCCTCACCGCCCCACCGTAGTCCCATCCCTGGCCTAGCCATCCCTCTACTCACCCACACCTGTTGTTATTCTCCGGCGACGGCAGACGAACCAGTAAACCCTTGTACAGTCGTACTCCCCTCCGCCTGGGAAACAAAAACAACGACCGAGTCTTCCCTGCCTCCGTGTCGTTCCCTTCCTAGGCCTTGCCGTCGTCCACCACCCTGGTGCTCTCGGTGTGGCGTGGTCAGCGTGGTCAATGACCGACATGCATCTGAAGTGGACTGTACGTGGAGAGGCTGACAGCTGGGTCCACGGCTGCACGCAAGGAAATGCCTCCTTATTATGCGCAAAATAATGATTTCCTCCACCTGACATCTGGGACCCACCAAAACGGCCTCTATATTTCGTGAAAAAAATGTTACTGCCACTGACAGCTCGGACCCACCAGCTATATCTTCGCACGCAAGGAAGTGGCTCCTTATTACGCACAAAAAAATTAATACTCCCCCTGCTAGCTGGGACCCAGTATAGTGGGCCTACTAAGTTGACGGGGACGAAGGGCTTTGTCAACTTAGTCAATATGCACGATTCTAGCTCGACTGACCATACGATGTCCATCCAAAGGCCGTAGTGCTTCTTCAACCTCTGGTCTTCTTGCTCCAGCCGCCCAAAGTAGCGCCGGTCGTGCCGCCTGCTCCTGCCTCCCGTGGCCGGCTGTGCTGCCGCGGAGGCCTCACCGCCCCCATACTACTCCCATCGCTGGCCAGGCCATCCCTCCACTCCACTCACCCACACCCCCTGTTATTCTGCGGCGACGGCAGCGCAGCCGAACCAGTGAACCCTCGTACTCCTCTCCGCGTGGGCATCCACTGCCGCATCTTCCCCGGCTCCGCGTCATCCCCTTCCTAGGCCTCGCTGTCGTCCACTGCCGTGGTGCTGTCGGTGCGGCGTGGTCAATGTGGTCAACGATTGAATTCCATCGGAAGAATACAGTACGTGGAGAGGCTGACAGCTGGGTCCACGTTAGCAGCAAGGAAGTGCCTCCTTATTACGCGGAAAATAATTATTCCTCCACCTCACAGCAGGGACCCACCAGACGCCCACCGGTATATCACGAAAAAAATGTTTGCCCCTGACTGCTGGGACCCACCCGACGGGCCACCGTATTTTGCGAAAAAAATGTTCCCCCTACTGTCAGCTCGGTCCCACCGGAAGTGCCTCCTTATTACACACAAAAAAATGAATACCCCCTGCTAGCTGGGACCCACCTTAGTGGCAGGCTGACTTGTGGGCCTACTAAGTTGACGGGGACGGAGGGCTCTATCAACTTAGTCAATATGCATGATTCTAGCTCCAGTGGCCGTACGATGTCCATCCAACGGCTGTAGTGCTTCTTCAACCTCTGGTCTTCTTGCTCCATCCGCCCAGCGCCGGTCGTGCCTCGTGCTCCTGCCTCCCGTGGCCGGCTGCGATGCGGCAGAGGCCTCACTGCCCCCTACTACTCTCACCGCTGGCTAGGCCATCCCTCTACTCACCCACACCCCCTGTTATTTTGCGGCGACGGCAGCCTCACACCGCAGCGAACCAGTGAACCCTCGTACTCCTCTATGCGTGGGCATCCACTGCCGCGTCTTCCCCGGCTCCGCGTCGTCCCCCTCCTGGCCTCGCCGTCGTCCA
The DNA here is from genome assembly GCF_002162155.2 of Triticum dicoccoides. Lineage (NCBI taxonomy): Eukaryota > Viridiplantae > Streptophyta > Magnoliopsida > Poales > Poaceae > Triticum > Triticum dicoccoides. Next base: position 271,169,114 of record NC_041384.1, read on the forward strand.
CCGCCCTGGTGCTCTCGGCGCGGCGTGGTCAGCGTGGTCAGGGAACGACTTCCATCGGACGTGGACTGTACGTGGAGAGGCTGACAGCTGGGTCCATGGCCGCAGCAAGGAAGTGCCTCCTTATTACATGCAAAATAATTATTCCTCCACCTGACAGCGGGGACCCACCGGACGGGCCACCAGTATTTTGCGAAAAAAATCTTTTCCCCGGACTGCTGGGACCCACCGGACGGGCCACCGTATTTCGTGAAAAAAAACATCCCCCCCGCTGTCAGCTCAGACCCACCGGAAGTGCCTCCTTATTACGCACAAAAAAATGAATACTCCCCCGGCTAGCTGGGACCCACCTTGCTAGGGGCTGACTTGTGGGCCTACTAAGTTGACGGGGACGAAGGGCTTTGTCAACTTAGTCAATATGAACGATTCTAGCTCCAGTGACCGTATGATGTCCATCCAACGGCCGTAGTGCTTCTTCAACCTCTGGTCTTCTTGCTCCAGCCGCCCAAAGCAGCGCCGATCGTGCCGCATGCTCCTGCCTCCCGTGGCCGGCTGTGCTGCCACAGAGGCCTCACCGCCCCCTACTATTCCCACCACTGGCCAGGCCCTACGGCGACGGCAGCCTCACACCGCAGCCGAACCAGTGAACCCTCGTAGTCCTCTCCGCGCAGGCTTCCACTGTCGCGTCGTCCCCTTCCTAGGCCTCGCCATCGTCCACCGCTGTGGTGCTCTCCGCGCGGTGTGGTCAACGTGGTCAAGGAACGACTTCCATCGGAAGAGTACTGTACATGGAGAGGCTGACAGCTGGGTCCACGGCCACAGCCAAGTTTTTTTGTGATTTTCCAAGTAAGTCGCTTTGTCAGGCCTGTTGGGCTGCAAATCTTTCAAGACGAGGAGAGCTTTCATTCGGCGGACCGAGAAAATAGCCCATCAGTAATGAGAAATGGGTTGTACATTTTTTAAACACATCAAACCGGCAATTAGTTTCAAATATCTTTTTTTTCATTTCAAGATTTTAAATTACATTAATTTTTATGCGTGGAGAATTTGTTGGATTTTATATTGATATACATTTATTTTTAAAATCAGTTTGAATGTGAGTCGAAATTTCGGGATTAAAAAGAGTTCGGACCGCACCGAAATATGCAAAATTTCGTATAATTTTTTAACGTTGCCACAATATGGGCTGTAATGCTAACAAAAAGAATATGGGCTCCAAAAAAACCTTAAGAATTAGCAAATGGGCTGTAAATTATTAGAAATAATGGTAGATGGGTTGTATGCTGTTTTCCACAGATTTGAGGCTTTCCTAAAAAAGGTTGACGCACAAGCACGGACTGTTGGATGTCCATCCAACGGCCATCGTGCTTCTTCAATCTCTGCTCTTCCTGCTCCAGCCGCTCAAACAAGCATCGGCGGGACTGCCTTCTCCCTCCTCCTCGCGGCCGACTGTGCTGCCGCGCAGGCCTCACTGCCCGACCGTACTCCCATCGCTGGCCTAGCCATCCCTCTACTTACCCACACCTGCTGTTATTCTCCGGCAACGATAGACGAACCAGTAAACCCTCACACAGTCGTACTCCCCTCTGCGTGGGAAACAACTGCCGAATCTTCTGTGACGCCCCCGATTCAATCGTACACTAATCATGCACGCAAATGTGTACGATCAAGATCAGGGACTCACGGGAAGATATCACAACACAACACTAAAACATAAATAAATCATACAAGCATCATAATACAAGCCAGGGGCCTCGAGGGCTCGAATACAAGTGCTCGATCATAGACAAGTCAGCGGAAGCAACAATATCTGAGTACAGACATAAGTTAAACAAGTTGCCATAAGATGGCTAGCACAAACTGGGATACAGATCGAAAGAGGCGCAGGCCTCCTGCCTGGGATCCTCCTAACTACTCTTGGTCGTCGTCAGCGGCCTGCACGTAGTAGTAGGCACCTCCAGTGTAGTAGGAATCATCATCGACGGTGGCGTCTGGCTCCAGGGCTCCAGCATCTGGTTGCGACAACCAGGTAGAAGGGAAAGGGGGAAAAGAGGGAGAAAAGCAACCGTGAGTACTCATCCAAAGTACTCGCAAGCAAGGAGCTACACTACATATGCATGGGTATATGTGTAAGGAGGCCATATCAGTGGACTGAACTGCGGAATGCCAGAATAAGAGGGGGATAGCTAGTCCTTTTGAAGACTACGCTTCTGGCAGCCTCCGTCTTGCAGCATGTAGAAGAGAGTAGATTGAAGTCCTCCAAGTAGCATCTCCAAGTAGCATCTCCAATAGCATCGCATAGCATAATCCTACCCGGCGATCCTCCCCTCATCGCCCTGTGGAAAAGCGATCACCGGGTTATCTGTGGAACTTGGAAGGGTGTGTTTTATTAAGTATCCGGTTCTAGTTTTCATAAGGTCAAGGTACAACTCCAAGTCATCCTGTTACCGAAGATCACGGCTATTCGAATAGATTAACTTCCCTGCAGGGGTGCACCAACTTACCCAACACGCTTGATCCCATTTGGCTGGACACACTTTCCTGGGTCATGCCCGGCCGCGGAAGATCAACACGTCGCAGCCCCACCTAGGCAAAACAGAGAGGCCAGCACGCCGGTGTAAACCTAAGCGCACAGGGGTCTGGGCCCATCGCAAATAGCACACCTGCATGTTGCGAGAGCGGCCGGAAGCAGACCTAGCCTAGCAGGCGTTCCAGTCCAATCCGGCGCGCGCCGCTCCGTCGCTGACGTCTGAAGTGCTTCGGCTGATACCACGACGCCGGGATACCCATAACTACTCCCACATAGATGGTTAGTGCGTATAGGCTCGTAGCCAACTCAGATCAAATACCAAGATCTCGTTAAGCGTGTTAAATATCCGCGAACGCCGAACAGGGCCAGGCCCACCTCTCTCCTAGGTGGTCTCAACCTGCCCTGTCGCTCCGCCACAAAGTAACAGCCGGGGGCCATCGGGAACCCAGGCCCACCTCTACCGGGATGGAGCCACCTATCCTTTCAGCCCCCTCATCAGAATCACTTGCGGGTACTCATCGAGCTGACCCGACTTTAGTCACCATATGTATAGTATGTATGTATGTATAGTATATACCCATGATCACCTCCCGAGTGATCACGGCCCAATAGTATAGCAAGGCAGACTGACAAGAATGTAGGGCCAATGATGATAAACTAGCATCATATACTAAGTATTTAGGATTGCAGGTAAGGTATCAACAAATGTAGCAACAATGTCAGGCTATGCATCAGAATAGGATTAACAGAAAGCAGTAACATGCTACACTACTCTAATGCAAGCAGTATAGAGGAGAATAGGCGATATCTGGTGATCAAGGGGGGGGCTTGCCTGGTTGCTCTGGCAAGAAGGACGAGTCACCAACACCGTAGTCAAACTGGGGGTCGGCGGCAGTCTCGGGGTCTACCGGAAAGAAGTAACGGAGAGGGAACACAATAAATAACAGAGCAATCAAGGCATCACAAAGCGTAACAAGACAATACGCGGTGTTCGGTGTGCCCTAACGCGGTAGTAGGTGATACCGGTGAAGGGGGGAAAACATCCGGGAAAGTATTCCCGGTGTTTCGTGTTTTCTGACAGATGAACCGGAGGGGGAAAGTTGCGGGTTTGATATGTTAGGGGTGTGTGGTGGACGAACGGGCTGCGTATCCGGGTTCGTCTCGTCGTTCTGAGCAACTTTCATGTACAAAACATTTTCATCCGAGTTACGGATTATTTTATATGATTTTCCAAAGATTTAAGCAATTTCCGGGATTATTCTTAATTCGAAAATAAAATGGTTAATTGCTAGATACACCCAAAAGTGTACCCAGCCAGAGTGCTCGTATGGCTGACAGCGGGCCAGGGAGGTTCCAATCAGCAGAGTTGACCCAGTCAACATTTGGCCGGTCAAAAGGTCAATAGGGTTTGGGTCCCACTTGTCATTGGCTCATCTAGCTAACTGCAGTTTTAAAATAACTATTCTACTTCATTAGGTTAACTAAGATTAATTAATTAAGTTAATTAAGTATTTAACTAATTAATTAATTAATTAATTAATTGTTAATATTATTTTTTAACCCCTTTTTTCAGAAAAGGGGGGCGTGGGCACCACTGGGCAGTGGCCCATAGAGCCAATCTGGCGACGGGCGAACGGGCACAAGGGCGTGGAAGTGGGCGCCCGTACCCGAGGAGGGGCGAACCCGAGCGAGGCGGGACGCTGGCGCCGGGCGCCGCCCGGGGCGTGGTCGCCGGCGACGAGGGGAGCCGCCGGATGGACCAGTGGAGGAGGGATGCGGCGGCGGTGGTGCGGCAGGGGAGAGCGGGGGTGAGCGCGGACGCCGGCTCCAAGCGCGGCCAGCCGGGGCCTCGGTGAGCATCGACGAAGTACTGGGGCGAGGGGAAAGTGCCGGGGCAGGGTCGAGGAGGCGGTCCGGCAGGGGGGGAGTCCGAGAGACGGTGTCAGTGGCGGAGAACGGCGGCGATGGGAGGGGGTCAGAGCATGGCAGGGAGCCATGCGCCTGCGCGGACGTCGCGGGCGTGCAGGTGCGCTGCTGGAGCGCGGGGAAGAGGAGAAGGAGGGGGGTCCTCACAAGGGGTTGCAGGGTCATGGCAATGGGCTCGGGGAGGACAGGGACGACGAGGTCGGGGTCGGGTCGGCGACGGAGATGAGGTCGAGGCGGCGAGGTCTCCGGGCGGTGGTGGTGTGACGACGGGCGACGACATCGGGTCGGTGACGAGGCGAGGACGCAGCTTCAAGCGAGCGCCGTGCAAGGGAGAGGAGGGGCCCGGAGGAGTCGGGAGGGGCGGCGCCGCGGCGGTTTGCATCGGGCACGGGCGTGCGGGGGGGAGGTGATCGAACAGGGGCGCTCCTCTCCCTGTGCCGATGCGTATGTGTGTGTGTTGCGAGTGGCGGCGCTGGGAGGGAGACGAGGGAGAAGTGGGGATCGTGAGGGAGTGGGGCGACCGGTGAGGGGTACGCTAGGGTTTCGGTTCGATGGGGGGTATGTGTAGGCCGAGGTGGGCCGGCCTGGCTGGGAGATGGCCCAGTTGGGCCGGTGGCTTGCTGGGCCAGAGCCCAGTGGGAGGGGGGTTCTCCTTTTTTTGTATTTTGATCTTTCCCTTTTTTTATTTTATTTTCTGCTTTCTTTTGACTTTTCAATTTATTTTAATTTCGTAAAATATAATTTCAACTCCTAAATTTAGCATTGCCACTCAAACCACTGGCATAAAAACTTTTACTCTATACAAAACAGTTTAGTATTTTATATAATACAAAAGGAATTTAATTAATTGTTTTATCTACAGTTTTATTCATCTTATAGTATTTAAATATTTTATAACAGTGTGGTTTATCCACCATAATTACTTACGCATTATTTGGCACAACCCGAACATTTAAGTTTTATTGTTTGAAACTTTTGTTGTTTGCCTATATTTTAAATTTGAATTTGAATACTTTTGAACTAACGCAAGTTTATCAACAGTAACCAAGGTGACGTGGCATCATTAGCAGAGGTTACTGTAGCTTGATTATCCGGACGTCACAATTCTCCTCCACTACAAGAAATCTCGTCCCGAGATTTAAGAGGTAGAGACGGGGGGGAAGGTCTAGTTATGAAATCCTAACGGATCTTCTCGTCTTTGGTTGCTCTCCTCGAAGAGGTGGATCCATAGCATTTATGTCTTCACTCCTATGCCTCAATGCATCATGATGAAATCATCGTCCTTCCTTCAGGATCTCCATCGTACTTAAGAAAGAACAAAGGGGGGGGTATTCCGGGGGAACGAACCTCTGCAAGGTTGATTATCTGGTCAATAACACAGGGAAGGTGGTGGGAAGTAACTCCCGAATTGAAACTAAAGAAAGTATCGAAAGCAAAGTACGGAGGTACCATGAGAAGTTTCGAGCAGGTAGGCAATCGTTCGATGCCTGAAACAAAGGGTGAAAGGGGTCCAGAGCAACGAGAATAAGTATTGCATCTGATACCAGAATAGATCGTCTCTAGGAAGGTGGTTGGTGATCTTCATACGAAGCCAATCGTGAGGAATAACTTCGGAGATATGGGTGTGCCGGAGAGTCAGGTTTCGATCCTGTGGAACTGCGGGTTATGGGCCCACCATGTTGTTTTTTTTTATTATTTTTTTAATAGGAGCAGTGACATCTTTCACGGTCATGATAGCAAGGCATGTCCGAGAGTACCATGTCAGTTATGTCGGCAACAACGTTGGTACCAAGGGCGAGGGACGAAGAGAACCACCTTCCTGCTCGTTGAACGAGGTGGACCAATAGGCAAAGTTCTCGTCCATCGGCGGTTACCGGAAGTCATCAACAGTAGAAACAGGGTTACACCAGACAGGAAGGTACACCGAGGTGTTTACCTAAGCAGGGGATTACCACTGCTCGGTTAAGTAGTTTACAAGAAAGTTTGAACAAAACAACGGGAAGGAAAATGTGCTTAAACATGTATATCAGGGGTATATCCTACCCAAGGACAAGCAGAGCAAGATATCCATGACAGGATATTATGTAGAAAACTCCTTAGGTAGGGGAGAGAAATTTCATGACATTACCCATACAACGGTGTTTGGATAATTGAGCAAGAAACATTTAGCATTGGGCTTCAAATGTTCTTGTTGAAAATCAGAGTATCACAGACATGCTTCGAGATAGCATTGACATGGTCTTCAAGGCCGGTTTTTAGATACTCAATGGATCCATCAGGAACAGTTTATAACATAGGTCTTACAATTTCCTCCAAGAAGAATGGTTATCCTTGCAAATAAACCATAATGATAGGTCCTCCAGCCAGGGGGGTGCTAGGCATGACATCATGTTACCAGGTCATCAAAGGGCCAACAACATAACTCTTGGAAAGTTGTCCCAACCATCATATCTGACCGAGATTCAGATACGATTAGTGTAATGATACCTCAGACTCAGGATGTCCGAGAATAAAAGGTGCAACACAAATAGACGAAATGACATTTCAAGATTCTCAGGAAATGAACTATGGGAGTTGGTTCCTGAAACAATAGTTCATCATTAAACCAAGGAGAGGAGGAGGTGGCTGATGGGCTCGGCGATAATCCATCGAGATTTCTGACAAGATGGATTTCCACAATTATGTGAACAAGGAGATAACATTTGTCAGATCAAATGGTATAATGATGTATGCTCGAGGAAACATATTCAATTAAACATTGGTTGAAAGGTGCACCCGAATATGGGTTGGGTTGCACGATCAATGTTAGAGTGGTGACTTGACGAACAAAAGAATTAGAATGAAACTCGATCATTACTTCAAAGCAATAGGGTTGCTAGAAGTTTTGAATTCACACCTCATAGTCCAATTGTCGGTATTCCGGTTAGAAACAACACGGGTACCAAGAAAGAATGGTGAGGGTGAGAAGTATCACCATACCAAGAATTCTTAAGAGGTGGAGTAATCCTCACGACCTTCTTGACATAAAAGATGGTAATACTCCATGGTAAAGAAGAACAAATGCTAGGTAGCAAGGAACTCGAGGTATAACACAGAACACAAACAAGTTTTTGTTGGAGGGAACACAATAAAGAGGTCGATGACAACACAAATCATCAAGGGAAAGGATGGTATTTCTCATCATTAATTCAATTGATATCCTGGAAGAGCATCAGAATGTAGATGGTGATCATGACACATTTGTCGAGAGATTTATGCAGGTGTATTCGATCGGTGATGACACCAAGTCAAAGGAATGATGAAGCGAAAGGTTATTGGAACCAAGGACACGACTCAAACTCGAAATCAAGTTTGTTGTTCAAGGAGAAATGGTATGACGAGGAAGATCGACGTAAGCTTAGCTCATCATCGAAGGTTGTGCTCCAGGATTAAGGACTAGGTAGCACAGTTAAAAGTCTGCACGATAATAATATAGCCGCTAAGGTTAGGAATGACTTGAAGGATTATTTAACTCGTAAGCAACAAAAATTACTTAGAGTTGTTGAATAGGAGTGCGGATTCGATTCACTTATCGGTGTTCTCGAGTGACTAATAACTCAGAACCTGAGGGGGGATCCAAGAGCGGTGAGAAGCAATACTAGATGAAGACTCGCAGGAAGCAACACAGTTCTCGAGATACCAGAGGTTAATACTCGAGGAAGGTCAAAAATAGAGGTTGCTGAGATGTATCGATCAACAAAAGACAAGTGCTTTAACTTGTCTGAGAAATGGAATCAAGGAGAAAATGTGGTCGGGACCACGATTGCAAATGATCAATACATAGATACCAAATGATTCCACATCAAGGAAATAGTTATTATTACAAGAAGCTCCTATGATAGGATCTACATCGTGTCCATGGGCACGAACACCAAGTTCAAGGTCGACTCCCACTTCTCCAATGCATAACCTTTCATTCACTTCTCACCTTCGAGGAAGTTGTAGTGTTGAAAATTTATCTGGCAAAATACCAGAAGTGTATGACTCGTGAAAACTTTCGAGTTCACACATATTAAGGAAGGCATAGGTTCAATCCTTCAGGGTATCGTGGAAATATATACCACAAGCTTCAATAGAAATACCACCAGCTCGAAAACAGAGCATGGTAGAGAAAACAGAGGATACAATCTACCCAAGGCTTTATATATCCGTGGAAAGACTCACAAGGTTATCTGAATATGAAGGACAGTGTCGGATGAAATCCAACAATGGATCGGGCGATCCACAACGGAGCTGATGTGAGTATCGGTACTCAATCAGAGGAAGAAAGAATGCACGAGCATCATACTATAGGACATCTGAATAATTCGATGCTTAGATAACAAAGGAATTATGATTTCCAAAACAAAGGATCAGAAGCAGATGCTCTGATCAAGGATGGATAAGTTGAGTAGGCTTAGGGGTACAATCGATGGCAATTTGATTGGTCGAGATCCCGCTCATGTTCGAAAGTAGCCGAAAATATAATTTATAAGGATCAACTGAAGATTGCGTGCATTCACACACATATAGAATCAACGGACACAAAATGATAGTGACAAAGGATGCCAATAAGATTTCTAGACTTATGGGATTAACCATAATGCAAGCGATCAAGAATTTCAAGAGCAATAGGATGCTCAAGATTTTTGAAAGATCGAATGATATTTCGAGGATTGGTGACATACATGAATCAACTGGGGATGAGTGGATACTCGGTAAGTGCGAGAAATTATCCGTAGGGGTATTCATGTAGCAAAGAACTGCATCGTAGTAGGCACAAAGTATTCTCGGAACATTAGAGAGATTTTTGAGGTATCTTGTAATAACAAGATCGACTAGGAAGCATTGTATGAATGGTGAGTATGCGTGGTTATCCATAGGGGTTTATCGATGGAGGGGAATTGCAAAAGCGACGCCATAAAGTCTCAAGAGAACATCGGAGAGTATCTTCGGATCCTTCTGGTGCAGCAGACGATCATCTGAATAAGGGGCTCTTCGGGAGAAAGTAATATCGAGAACCTAGAGTCCGAGTTACTAAAATCGTTTAACCCGAATAGAAGAGATGTCAGAGTCCCAGAGTATAGGTCGAGGAATAAAAGATCCTACTACCACCCAATGGCGACGTGGGCCCATGGGCCGCACAGCCATGTTAGTAAAAGTTTTGTAAAGTCTAGACTCGACTTCGGCCAAAGAGTTGGAAAGGGGGATTCCTACAGGCAGTCGGCTCTGATACCAACTTGTGACGCCCCCGATTCAATCGTACACTAATCATGCACGCAAATGTTTACGATCAAGATCAGGGACTCACGGGAAGATATCACAACACAACTCTAAAACATAAATAAATCATACAAGCATCATAATACAAGCCAGGGGCCTCGAGGGCTCAAATACAAGTGCTCGATCATAGACAAGTCAGCGGAAGCAACAATATCTGAGGACAGACATAAGTTAAACAAGTTGCCATAAGATGGCTAGCACAAACTGGGATACAGATTGAAAGAGGCGCAGGCCTCCTGCCTGGGATCCTCCTAACTACTCTCGGTCGTCGTCAGCGGCCTGCACGTAGTAGTAGGCACCTCTAGTGTAGTAGGAATCATCGTCAACGGTGGCGTCTGGCTCCAGGGCTCCAGCATCTGGTTGTGACAATCAGGTAGAAGGGAAAGGGGGAAAAGAGGGAGGAAAGCAACCGTGAGTACTCATCCAAAGTACTCGCAAGCAAGGAGCTACACTACATATGCATGGGTATATGTGTAAGGAGGCCATATTAGTGGACTGAACTGCAGAATGCCAGAATAAGAGGGGGATAGCTAGTCCTTTCGAAGACTACGCTTCTGGCAGCCTCCGTCTTGCAGCATGTAGAAGAGAGTAGATTGAAGTCCTCCAAGTAGCATCTCCAAGTAGCATCTCCAATAGCATCGCATAGCATAATCCTACCCGGCGATCCTCCCCTCGTCGCCCTGTGGAAAAGCGATCACCGGGTTGTCTGTGGAACTTGGAAGGGTGTGTTTTATTAAGTATCCGGTTCTAGTTGTCATAAGGTCAAGGTACAACTCCAAGTCGTCCTGTTACCAAAGATCACGGCTATTCGAATAGATTAACTTCCCTGCAGGGGTGCACCAACTTACCCAACACGCTTGATCCCATTTGGCCGGACACACTTTCCTGGGTCATGCCCGGCCGCGGAAGATCAACACTCGCAGCCCCACCTAGGAAAAACAGAGAGGCCAGCACGCCGGTCTAAACCTAAGCGCACAGGGGTCTGGGCCCATCGCCCATAGCACACCTGCATGTTGCGAGGGCGGCCGGAAGCAGACCTAGCCTAGCAGGCGTTCCAGTCCAATCCGGCGCGCGCCACTCCGTTGTTGACGTCTGAAGTGCTTCGGCTGATACCACGACGCCGGGATACCCATATCTACTCCCACGTAGATGGTTAGTGCGTATAGGCTCGTAGCCAACTCAGATCAAATACCAAGATCTCGTTAAGCGTGTTAAATATCCATGAACGCCGAACAGGGCCAGGCCCACCTCTCTCCTAGGTGGTCTCAACCTACCCTGTCGCTCCGCCACAAAGTAACAGTTGGGAGCCGTCGGGAACCGAGGCCCACCTCTACCGGGATGGAGCCACCTGTCCTTTCAGCCCCCTCATCAGAATCACTTGCGGGTACTCATCGAGCTGACCCGACTTTACTCACCATCTGTATAGTATGTATGTATGTATAGTATATACCCGTGATCACCTCCCGAGTGATCACGGCCCAATAGTATAGCAAGGCAGGCTGACAAGAATGTAGGGCCAATGATGATAAACTAGCATCATATACTAAGTATTTAGGATTGCAGGTAAGGTATCAACAAATGTAGCAACAATGTCAGGCTATGCATCAGAATAGGATTAACGGAAAGCAGTAACATGCTACACTACTCTAATGCAAGCAGTATAGAGGAGAATAGGCGATATCTGGTGATCAAGGGGGGGGCTTGCCTGGTTGCTCTGGCAAGAAGGACGAGTCACCAACATCGTAGTCGAACTGGGGGTCGCCGGCAGTCTCGGGGTCTATCGGAAAGAAGTAACGGAGAGGGAACACAATAAATAACAGAGCAATCAAGGCATCACAAAGCGTAACAAGACAATACGCGGTGTTCGGTGTGCCCTAACGCGGTAGTAGGTGATACCGGTGAAGGGGGGAAAACATCCGGGAAAGTATTCCCGGTGTTTCGTGTTTTCTGATAGATGAACCGGAGGGGGAAAGTTGCGGGTTTGATATGTTAGGGGTGTGTGGTGGACGAACGGGCTGCGTATCCGGGTTCGTCTCGTCGTTCTGAGCAACTTTCATGTACAAAACATTTTCATCCGAGTTACGGATTATTTTATATGATTTTCCAAAGATTTAAGCAATTTCCGGGATTATTCTTAATTCGAAAATAAAATGGTTAATTGCTAGATACACCCAAAAGTGTACCCAGCCGGAGTGCTCGTATGGCTGACAGCGGGCGAGGGAGGTTCCAGTCAGCAGAGTTGACCCAGTCAACATTTGGCCGGTCAAAAGGTCAATAGGGTTTGGGTCCCACTTGTCATTGGCTCATCTAGCTAACTGCAGTTTTAAAATAACTATTCTACTTCATTAGGTTAACTAAGATTAATTAATTAAGTTAATTAAATATTTAACTAATTAATTAATTAATTAATTAATTGTTAATATTATTTTTTAACCCCTTTTTTCAGAAAAGGGGGGCGTGGGCACCACTGGGCAGTGGCCCATAGAGCCAATCTGGCGACGGGCGAACGGGCACAAGGGCGTGGAAGTGGGAGCCCGTACCCGAGGAGGGGGCGAACCCGAGCGAGGCGGGACGCTGGCGCCGGGCGCCGCCCGGGGCGTGGTCGCCGGCGACGAGGGGAGCCGCCGGATGGACCAGTGGAGGAGGGATGCGGCGGCGGTAGTGCGGTAGGGGAGAGCGGGGGTGAGCACGGGCGCCGGCTCCAAGCGCGGCCAGCCGGGGCCTCGGTGAGCATCGACGAAGTACTGGGTTGAGGGGAAAGGGCCGGGGAGGGTCGAGGAGGCGGTCCGGCAGGGGGGGAGTCCGAGAGACAGCGTCAGTGGCGGAGAACGGCGGCGATGGGAGGGGGTCGGAGCATGGCAGGGAGCCATGCGCCGGCGCGGACGACGCGGGCGTGCAGGTGCGCTGCTGGAGCGCGGGGAAGAGGAGAAGGAGGGGGGTCCTCACAAGGGGTTGCAGGGTCATGGCAATGCGCTCGGGGAGGACAGGGACGACGAGGTCGGGGTCGGGTCGGCGACGGAGATGAGGTCGAGGCGGCGAGGTCTCCGGGCGGTGGTGGTGTGACGACGGGCGACGACATCGGGTCGGTGACGAGGCGAGGACGCAGCTTCAAGCGAGCGCCGTGCGAGGGAGAGGAGGGGCCCGGAGGAGTCCGGGAGGGGCGGCGCCGGCGGCGGTTTGCATCGGGCACGGGCGTGCGGGGGGGAGGTGATCGAACAGGGGCGCTCCTCTCCCTGTGCCGATGCGTATGTGTGTGTGTTGCGAGTGGCGGCGCTGGGAGGGAGACGAGGGAGAAGTGGGGATCATGAGGGAGTGGGGCGACCGGTGAGGGGTACGCTAGGGTTTCGGTTAGATGGGGGGGTATGTGTAGGCCGAGGTGGGCCGGCCTGGCTGGGAGATAGCCCAGTTGGGCCGGTGGCTTGCTGGGCCAGAGCCCAGTGGGAGGGGGTTCTCCTTTTTTTGTATTTTGATCTTTCCCTTTTTTTATTTTATTTTCTGCTTTCTTTTGACTTTTCAATTTATTTTAATTTCGTAAAATATAATTTCAACTCCTAAATTTAGCATTGCCACTCAAACCACTGGCATAAAAACTTTTACTCTAAACAAAACAGTTTAGTATTTTATATAATACAAAAGGAATTTAATTAATTGTTTTATCTACAGTTTTATTCATCTTATAGTATTTAAATATTTTATAACAGTGTGGTTTATCCACCATAATTACTTACGCATTATTTGGCACAACCCGAACATTTAAGTTTTATTGTTTGAAACTTTTGTTGTTTGCCTATATTTTAAATTTGAATTTGAATACTTTTGAACTAACGCAAGTTTATCAACAGTAACCAAGGTGACGTGGCATCATTAGCAGAGGTTACTGTAGCTTGATTATCCGGGCGTCACATCTTCCCTGCCTCTGTGTCGTCCCCTTCCTAGGCCTCGTCGTCGTCCACCGCCCTGGTGCTCTTAGAGCGGCGTGGTCAACGTGGTCAAGGAATGACTTCCATCGGACGTGGACTGTACGTGGAGAGGCTGACAGCTTGGTCCACAGCCGCAGCAAGGAAGTGCCTCCTTATTACGCGGAAAATAATGATTCCTCTACCTGACAGCTGGGACCCACCGGACGGGCCACCGTATTTCGTGAAAAAAACGTTTCCCCTGACTACTGGGACCCACCAGCTACATCTTCGCACGCAAGGAAGTGCGTCCGGGCAAAAAAGAACGATTCGCCCCCTGACTGCTGGGACCCACCAGCTACATCTTCGCAGGCAAGGAAGTGCCTGACAGTCAGGACCCACCAGGTCGAAGCGTACATAGCATTGTCATTCTGGTCGCGAACGTGTACGTACATACTGGTTGATGTAGAGGCGCGCATGTGTCGTAGTAGAGGCGCGCACGTGTCATAGTAGAGGTGTGCACGTAGCATGTACACGTACATACAGCGGCCAGGGTTCAAGAAAGAAAATACAGCCACGTATGTGTACTTACGGGCGGGGTATCGAACGCCTACTCGCGCATACGTACGGCGAGGGCTCGTGTACATGGCTGGGTCGGAACGGAGAAACAACGTCATCGTCGTGTTCATGGGGAGGCAACGGAATGCGTCGTGTTCATGGGGAGGCAACAGAATGCGTCGTGTTCATGAGGAGGCAACGGAATGCGTCGTGTTCATCGGGAGGCAACGGAATGCGTGGGAGCCAACCGGCTGGGTCGGAACGGAATGCGTGGTCGTGTTCATCAGGAGGGCTTGGACGGAACAGGCGATGGAAATGAGGCCTGGCGTACCGCACAACGGAGGAAACGGACCTCCTACGTTCGGAACGGTGTCCAGTTCATCAGGAGGGGTCTAGCGTACCGCAAAACGGAGGAAACGGACCTCCTACGGTCGAAACGGGGGTCCTGTTGATCGGGAGGGGTGTGGTGTACCGCAAAACAGACGAAACGGACTTGCGTTGGAGCGCTACGGTCGAAACGAGGGTCTTGTTCATCGGGAGGGGTGTGGCGTACCGCAAAACGGGACTCCACGGGATACTGTTCATCTCCACCGTCGACCCCCTCCAGCCTCCACGAGCTACTGTTCATCCACCGTCGACCTCCTCCAGCCTCCACCGGCGACTGTTCATCCACGGGCTCCTATTCATCCAGCCTCCACCGCGCGCTACTCCACCAGCTACTATTCAACCAGCCCTCTCCACGGGCTCCTGTTCAACCACCCCTCCACGGGCTACTGTTCATCCTGCCCTCCACCGTCTACTGTTCATCCTGCCCTCCACGGGGTGGTCCTGTTCATCCAGCCCTCCACGGGGTCCTGTTCATCCAGCCCCAACCGGCTCGATCGATTGGGGTCCAGTTCATCCAGAGGCAACACCACAGGGTCCTGTTC
>NC_041384.1:271184454-271216768 GCF_002162155.2 Triticum dicoccoides
CCGCAACGCTCACTGTTCATCCAGAGGCAGCATCGATCGGCTTCAGTTAGCAGCAGTAGCGAAGGAATCGCTCAATCGGGTTCAATTAACAGCCATCGATCGATCGCTCGGGTTCAGTAACGCGTAGCCTGCAGTGCAATCGCTCGGGTTTAGTTAGAGCCCAATAATACGTCTCCGTTGTATCTACTTTTCCAAACACTTTTGCCCTTGTTTTGGACTCTAACTTGTACGATTTGCATGGAACTAACCCGAACTGACGCTGTTTTCAGCAGAATTGCCACGATGTTGTTTTATGTGCAGAAAACAAATATTCTCGGAATGACCTGAAACTCCACGGAACATATTAGAAAAAAATAAAGAAATCCTCGCCAAAGATGAAAACCAGGGGGCCCACACCCTGTCCACGAGGGTGGGGGGCGCCCACCCCCCCTCTAGGGCGCGCCCCCTACCTCGTGGGCCCCCTGGATGCCCTCTGACGCCAACTCCAACTCTATATATTTGCTTTCGGAGAGAAAAAAACAGAGAGAAGAAATCATCGTGTTTTACGATACAGAGCCGCCGCCAAGCCCTAAAACCTCTCGGGAGGGCTGATCTTGAGTCCGTTCAGGGCTCCGGAGAGGGGGATTCGTCTCCGTCGTCATCATCAACCATCCTCCATCACCAATTTCATGATGCTCACCGCCGTGCGTGAGTAATTCCATCATAGGCTTGCTGGACGGTGATGGGTTGGATGAGATTTTTCATGTAATCGAGTTAGTTTTGTTAGGGTTTGATCCCTAGTATCCATTATGTTCTGAGATTGATGTTGCTATGACTTTGCTATACTTAATGCTTGTCAGTAGGGCTCGAGTGCCATGATTTCAGATCTGAACCTATTATGTTTTCATGAATATATGTGAGTTCTTCATCCTATCTTGCTAGTCTATAGTCACCTACTATGTGTTATGATCCGGTAACCCCGAAGTGACAATAATCGGGACCACTCCCGGTGATGACCATAGTTTGAGGAGTTCATGTATTCAGTATGTGCTAATGCTTTGTTCCAGTTCTCTATTAAAAGGTGGCCTTAATATCCCTTAGTTTCCAATAGGACCCCGCTGCCACGGGAGGGTAGGACCAAAGATGTCATGCAAGTTCTTTTCCGTAAGCACGTATGACTATATACGGAATACATGCCTACATTACATTGATGAATTGGAGCTAGTTCTGTGTCACCCTATGTTATGATTGTTACATGATGAACCGCATCCGGCATAATTATCCATCACTGATCCGGTGCCTACGAGTTTTCGATATACTGGTTTACGCTTATTTACTTTCCCGCTACTACTGTTACAATCACTACAAAATACCAAAAATATTACTTTTGTTGTCTTCACTTTTGTTGCCGCTGCCACCACTATCATATTACTTTGCTACTAAATACTTTGTTGCAGATACTAAGTTTCCAGGTGTGGTTGAATTGACAACTTAGCTGCTAATACTTGAGAATATTCTTTGGCTCCCCTTGTGTCGAATCAATAAATTTGGGTTGAATACTTTACCCTCAAAAGCTGTTGCGATCCCCTATACTTGTGGGTCATCAAGACTAATTTCTGGCGCCGTTGCCGGGGAGCATAGCTCTATTCTTTGAGTCACTTGGGATTTATATCTGCTAGACACTATGAAGAACTTGAAAGACGCTAAGACAATAATTTATCCCTCAACTACGAGGGGAGGTAAGGAACTGCCATCTAGCTCTGCACTTGATTCGCCTTCTGTTATGAGTAAGATTGCGACACCTAAACCTGCTTCTGCTATTCGTTCCGATATGTCACATGTTATTGATGATGCCACTTCTGCTATGCATGATACTTATGATGAAACTGCTTCTATGCCTGATACTACTGTGCCCCTTGGTGAATTTCTTGATGAACAAATTGCTAGGGCTAGAGAAAAAAAAATTATTGAATCTGAATACGATGATGATAGTGATGATGAAAATATGCCTGTTATTCCTGAGGGCTATCTTTTTGATATGGAATCTTCTGCCCTATTTTAGCTTGCAAAGATAGATATGAGCTTAAGAGGTTATTAGTTAAATGGAAGAAAGAATCACTTAGAGATAAAATGAAACCCGACCCTGCTTTTGCTACTTCACCTATATGTGTTCCTGATAAGGATTATGAATTCTCTGTTGATCCTCATATAATTGCTTTGGTGGAATCTGATCCGTTTTATGGCTATGAATCTGAAACTGTTGTGGCACATCTTACTAAGTTAAATGACATAGTTGCCCTGTTCACTAATGATGAGAGATCGCGTTAGCTCTATATACTCAAAATATTTCTGTTCTCATTAAAGGGTGATGCTAAGATATGGTTTAATTCTCTTGATCCTGGTTGTGTGCGTAGTCCCCAAGATATGATTTATAACTTCTCTGCTAAATATTTCCCTGCTCATAAGAAACAAGCTGCTTTGAGGGAAATATACAACTTTGTGCAAATTAAAAAAGAGAGTCTCCCACAAGCTTGGGGGGAGGCTTCTCAAGTTACTTAATGCTTTGCCTGATCATCCTCTTAAGAAACCCGAAATACTTGATATCTTTTATAATGGACTAACCGATGCTTCCAGAGATTACCCAGATAGTTGTGTTGGTTCTCTTTTCAGGGAAAGAACACCGGATGAAGCTGAAATTCTATTGAATAATATGTTGACAAATGAAAATAATTGGGCACCTCCGGAGCCAGCTCCTGCTCCAATTACTGAGCCTATTCCTAAATCAACTCCGAAAAAAAGAGGTGTTCTATTTCTCAGTCCCGAAGATATGCAAGAGGCAAAGAAATCTATGAAAGAGAAAGGTATTAAAGTTGAAGACGTTAAGAATTTAGCTCCTATTGAAGAAATACATGGTCTTAATTCACCGCCTATTGAAGAAAGTTATGATCTCAATTCTTTATTTATTGAAGAACCTCCTGACCCGGATATCCCGACACAGGTAGTAAAGGTAAATTCTCTCTATAGATATGATAAAGCTGAAGTTCCTCCTACTAAAATTGCTAGTCAGTGCTTGGATGAGTTTGATAACTTTATGTTTAAGCAAGATGACTTCAATGCTTATTTTGGTAGACAATTAAAAGAAAATGCTTATATGATTAGACGCTTGGGTGATTATATGGCAAATATTAGAGGTGAACTTAAACTTGTTAGCAAACATGCTTCTATGGTTACCACACAAGTAGAACAAGTACTTAAGGCTCAAAAAGAAGTGCTTGATTAAATGAATAGTAAGAAAAATGATTATGCTGTTAGAGTGGCTACTAGAACTGGTAGAATGACTCAGGAACCTTTGTATCCTGAAGGCCACCCTAAGAGAATCGAGCAAGATTCTCAGAGAAATAATATTGATGTTCCTAGTTCTTCTAAAAAGAAGAAAAAGAAAAATGATAGAACTGTGCAAACTTCTAGTGAACCTATTGCTGAACCACCTGATAATCCAAATGATATATCTATGTCTGATGCTGAAACACAATCTGGTAATGAACATGAACCTAATGAAAATATTAATGATGATGCTCAACCTAGTAATGACAATGATGTAGAAATTGAACCTGTTGTTGATCTTGATAACCCACAATAAAAGAATCAACGTTATGATAAAAGAGACTTTGTTGCTAGGAAACATGGTAAAGAAAGGGAACCTTGGGTTCAGAAACCCATGCCTTTTCCTCCAAAACCATCCAAGAAAAAGGATGATGAGGATTTTGAGCGCTTTGCTGAAATGATTAGGCCTATATTTTTGCGTATGCGATTAACTGATGTGCTCAAAACAAATCCTTATGCTAAATATATGAAGGATATCATTAATAATAAAAGAAAGATACCGGAAGCTGAGATTTCCACCATGCTTTCTAATTATACTTTTAAGGGTGGAATACCAAAGAAACTTGGAGATCCCGGAGTACCTACTAGACCTTGCTCCATTAAAAGAAATTATATTAAAACTGCTTTATGTGATCTTGGAGCCGGTGTTAGTGTTATGCCTCTCTCTTTATATCGTAGACTTGACTTGAATAAGCTGACACCTACCGAAATATCTTTGCAAATGGCTGATAAATCAACTGCTATACCTATCGGTATTTGTGAGGATGTGCCTGTTGTGGTTGCAACCGTTACTATTTTAACGGACTTTGTTATTCTTGATATTCCCGAGGATGATAGTATGTCTATTATTCTTGGAAGACCTTTTATTAATACTGCAGGGGCTGTTATTGATTGCAACAAAGGCAATGTCACTTTTCATGTTAATGGTAATGAGCATACGGTACACTTTCCGAGGAAACAACCTCAAGTTCATAGTATCAACTCCATTGGAAAAATTCCATCGATTATAATTGGAGGTTTTGAATTTCCTCTTCCTACTGTCAAAAAGAAATATGATATACTTATTATAGGCGATGTGCATATACCCGTTGAGGTAACTTAGTGTTATTCGAAATTTCTCTAGTTTCATGATTATCGGAATGAGTTTGTTAACAAGACTTGATCAACCTTGTTAGTGGATTCTTTTTGATGAGCATGAGATGGATGAAACTAGAAGCACAAACTTCTGTACCCTCTCTATACTTTCTGTTAATTAGTAGAAATAAAGTAAAAATAGTATTTTCTGTCTGTTTCCTGGCTTATCCGTGTAATATAAAAATATCTCGAAAATAAAAGTCCTCAAAATGACATGCCAATTTAATATGATTTTTTCAGGAATATTTGAGGATTTACTATGCAAAAATTATCGTGGGAGGAGCTGCCACCTGGCCACGAGGGTGGTGGGCGCCCCCCCCCCTAGGGCGCGCCCCCTGCCTCGTGGGCCCATGGTGGCCCTCCTCCACTTATCCCAGCACCCATCTTCTTCCTCTGTTTCACGCAAACCCGAAAAGCCAACTCAAGCATGGGTTCCAGCCCTCTTTGCTGCCATTTTCGATCTCCTTGCTCAAAGCACCTCTCACAAAACTGCTTGGGGAGATTGTTCCTTGGTATGTGACTCCTCCATTGGTCCAATTAGTTTTTGTTCTAGTGCTTTATTCATTGCAAATTTTTGCTGCTTAGGTGACCATGTTCTTGAGCTTGCATGTCAAATATATATGGTCAAAGGTAGTTTTGATGCATGATATAGGCCCTAGGCACTTGAAGGAGTAGTTGCTATCAACATTATTGAGTTTGGTTTACTTTTATTTTGACGTTACTAAAAATTTCAGAATTTTTCAGAAAATGATGAGGAGATTATTGACGGGCTCATCGAGCCAAAGCTCGAAGGAAAAGGCACCGAAGCCTAAGTATAATTTGCCGCGCACCGCGGAGATTCGGGCGTGTGAATGGCCTTCTGATGATTTCTTGAGAGCAGCCGGTATCTATGAAGATTTTCATGAATTGGCTCACAATGCAGGCCTCACCGCTTTCCTACACGACCAATGCGGTCAGTATCTCTTACTCACAAATACCTTTGTGCAAAACTTTCATTTTCATTCTAGGAACTCACCACCTACGGTGGAGTTTCATTTATATGATGAGCATAAGGAGATGTCACTTTATGATTTTTGTCGGATTTGTTTAGTCCCTTTTGAGTGCAAGACAGAAGAACCACATCATGATGATGTGGTTGGGTTTATTGATACTATCACTGTAGGAGAAACTAGGGAGGTTTCCGATGCACGAATCACTAGCATACATTTTCCTGTTTTACGTTGCTTTGCATTATTTGCTAGTCGTTGTTTAATTGGACGCGGAAACTGTGGAAACCTTAGTATCCCTGATATAATTATTCTGCTCCATGGTTTATACAGTGATAACACTTTTAGTATGGGCGGTATTATTGCTAGACGGCTAAGTATGAACCGTACCAAAGGCCCCATCTTTGGAGGCATCTATGCTACACGCCTAGCCGTACATTTTAACATACCTATTAGGCATGCTGAGAAGGAAGAAAAGGTGCTTCCCCGTGTTTATCTAGATCACAAAAGTGTGGTGGCACATGATTTTATTGTTAAGAATAGGGCAGGAGAGCTTAAATATCAATTGTTCTTTAACAAACACTCATTACATGTATGTTCACACACACTCATTGCTAGATGTCGGTGCTCATACTTTTTCACTGTAATATCCATGCTAGTCTATTTTCTTTTTCCTGCTTACTTCTTGTGTGTTTGTTAAACCTTAAGAAAAACCAAAAAAATTAGCAGTAGTTTATTTTTCTGCTGTAGTACTACTAATTAAAAAGAAAACCCAAAAATATTTCCCGTTCTTCTTTTGCTTGTTGGGAGCTTTCCCGTGTAAATAGTTTTATTTCTTTTCCTTACTTTGGGGGTCAGTAGGAGAAGACCATAATTAAATTGTTGAAGTGGCTCTTATATGCATTATTGTTGATTTAACCCAGATCCCATATTGCCTTGTCTTCTCCTGTTTATTGAATGCTCGCAGATTCCAGCTTAGTCCAATGCACGTACACTCTTATTATTATTCACACCGTTCGGTCGTGCAAGTGAAAGGCAATTATGATGATATATGATGGGCTGACTGAGATGAGAAAAGCTGGTATGAACTCGACCTCTTTTGTTTTTGTAAATATGATGAGCCCCTTGTTCTTGATTTAGCTTATTATAAATAAACATGTTTGCAATGACAATTAGAGATCGTGGTTGCTTGTGCCATGCTTGATTAGCTATGAGTTATAATGATTTACCTTGTGTGCCAACATGCTATTGCGATGATTATGATGTGGTATGATGGGGTGGTATCCTCCTTTGAATGATTTAAGTGACTTGACTTGGCACATGTTCATGCATGTAGTTGAAACAAATCAACATAGCCTTCACGATATTTATGTTCATGGCGGATTATATCCTACTCATGCTTGCATCTAATGTTTATTAATTTTAATGCATGTACATGGCTGTTGTCGCTCTTTAGTTGGTTGCTTCCCAGTCTTTTGCTAGCCTTCACTTGTACTAAGTGGGAATACTGCTTGTGCATCCAATCCCTTAAACCCCAAAGTTATTCTAGATGAGTCCACTATACCTTCCTATATGCGGTATCTACCTGCCGTTCCAAGTAAATTTGTATGTGCCAAACTCTAAATCTTCAAATAAACATTCTGTTTTGTATGCTCGAATAGCTCATGTATCAACCAAGGCTGTCCTTATCTTCCGTGTTAGGCGGGTTATTCTCAAGAGGAGTGGACTCCTCTCCTCACTCACGAGAAAATGGCTCGTCACCGGGATGCCCAGCCCCATGCTTTATGCAAACTAAATCAAAATTAATTGCAAGCAAAACTCCCCCTGGGACCTGATGTATGTTGGAGACACTCGTTGTTTCGAGCAAGTCATGGATTGATGCTTGTTGGTGGAGGGGGAGTATAAACTTTACCATTCTGTTTGGGAACCGCCTATAATGTGTTTAGCATGGAAGATATCGTCATCTCTTAGTTGCTACGTTGACAATGAAAGTATACCGCTCAAAATACAATTTATCTCTATTTCAAAACCGAGCTCTGGCACCTCTACAAATCCCTGCTTCCCTCTGCGAAGGGCCTATCCATTTACTTTTATGTTGAGTCATCACCCTCTTATTGAAAAGCACTAGCTGGAGAGCACAGCTGTCATTTGCATTCATCACTATTAATCTATGTTGGGTGTGACTATGATCGGATCTATTTTACCATGAATTACAATGTATAGTCAGTCCCTGATCTTTAAAGGTGCTCTGCATTTATGTTTTGCGGTCTCAGAAAGGGCTACCGAGATACCATCTTGTTATATCATATTATGATTGTTTTGAGAAAGTGTTGTCATCCGAGATTTATCATTATGGCTTGCTAGTTGATTATACTATTGATATGAGTAATTATGAGACTTGAGAATTATTGCAAATGTGGTTAGTTATAATCTATGCTGAAAACTTGAATGCTGGCTTGACATAGTTACAACAACAAGAGCAAACAGAGTTTGTAAAAGTTTTTCTTTCTTTCTTTCAGTTTGTCAACTGAATTGCTTGAGGACAAGCAAGGGTTTAAGCTTGGGGGAGTTGATACGTCTCCGTCGTATCTACTTTTACAAACACTTTTGCCCTTGTTTTGGACTCTAACTTGTATGATTTGAATGGAACTAACCCGGACTGACGCTGTTTTCAGTAGAATTGCCATGATGTTGTTTTATGTGTAGAAAACAAATATTCTCGGAATGACTTGAAACTCCACGGAACATCTTAGAAAAATAAAAATAAAAATCCTCGCCAAAGATGAAGACCAGGGGGCCCACACCCTGTCCACGAGGGTGGGGGTGCCCCCCCCTCTAGGGCGCGCCCCCCTACCTCGTGGGCCCCCTGGATGCCCTCCGACGCCAACTCCAACTCTATATATTTGCTTTCGGAGAGAAAAAAATTAGAGAGAAGAAATCATCACGTTTTACGATACTGGGCCGCCGCCAAGCCCTAAAACCTCTCGGCAGGGCTGATCTGGAGTCTGTTCGGGGCTCCGGAGAGGGGGATTCATCGCCGTCGTCATTGTCAACCATCCTCCATCACCAATTTCATGATGCTCACTGCCGTGCGTGAGTAATTCCATCGTAGGCTTGCTGGACGGTGATGGGTTGGATGAGATTTATCATGTAATCGAATTAGTTTTGTTAGGGTTTGATCCCTAGTATCCATTATGTTCTGAGATTGATGTTGCTATGACTTTGCTATGCTTAATGCTTGTCACTAGGGCCCGAGTGCCATGATTTCAGATCTGAACCTATTATGTTTTCATGAATATATGTGAGTTCTTGATCCTATCTTGCAAGTCTATAGTCACCTACTATGTGTTATGATCCGGCAACCCCGAAGTGATAATAATTGGGACCACTCCCGGTGATGACCATAGTTTGAGGAGTTCATGTATTCAATATGTGCTAATGCTTTGTTCCGGTTCTCTATTAAAAGGAGGCCTTAATATCCCTTAGTTTCCAATAGGACCCCGCTACCACGGGAGGGTAGGACAAAAGATGTCATGCAAGTTCTTTTCCATAAGCACGTATGACTATATACGTAATACATGCCTATATTACATTGATGAATTGGAGCTAGTTCTGTGCCACCCTATGTTATGACTGTTACATGACGAACCGCATCCGGCATAATTATCCATCACTGATCCGGTGCCTACGAGTTTTTGATATACTGGTTTACGCTTATTTACTTTCCCGCTGCTACTGTTACAATCACTACAAAATACCAAAAATATTACTTTTGTTGTCTTTACTTTTGTTGCCGCTGCCACCACTATCATATTACTTTGCTACTAAACACTTTGCTGCAGATACTAAGTTTCTAGGTGTGGTTGAATTGACAACTCAGCTACTAATACTTGAGAATATTCTTTGGCTCCCCTTGTGTCGAATCAATAAATTTGGGTTGAATACTTTACCCTCGAAAGCTGTTACGATCCCCTATACTTGCGTGTACGAGAGAAACGCGCATCGCTCGGCCCCCGACCTCCCACCGTAACCGGGAACTCCCCGAAATTTTCCTCCCCCTCGCTTCTACCATGGTTTTTTCCGTCATGGACGGCCCAAAGAATGTCATGCAGCTGCGTCTCCAGCCCGCCCAGGACGAAAAGCCCATTTTCTGTCATGATTTTTTGTCATAGAAGTAGGAGCCCACCACATCTATGATGATACCGGGTTTTGTCACAATTATCGTCATAGAAGTGTCATATGTATGACAGAAAAAAAATTGTTCGGCCCAAAATGTCACGGATGTGTCTTTTTTTGTAGTGCATGGTGATGCATAGCAATGAGAGGGGAGAGTATCGTCTACGTACCCTCGTAGACCGTAAGAGGATGCGTTATGAGAACGCGGTTGATGTAGTCGTACGTCTTCACGATCCGACCGATCCAAGTACCGAACGTACGGCACCTCCGAGTTCAGCACACGTTCAGCTCGGTGACGTCCCACAAAATCCGATCCAGTAGAGCTTCGAGGGACAGTTCCGTTAGCACGACGGTGTGATGACGGTGATGATGATACTACCAACGCAGGGCTTCGCCTAAGCACCGCTACGATATGACAGAGGTGGATTATGGTGTAGGGGGGCACCGCACACGGCTAAAAGATGAATTGATCAACTTCTGTGTCTAGAGGTGCCCCCTGCCCCCGTATATAAAGGAGTAAGGGGGGAGGCCGGCCGGCCCCTGTAGGCGCGCCAGGAGGAGGAGTCCTCCTCCTACTAGGAGTAGGACGCCCCTCTTTCCTACTCCTACTAGGAGGGGAAAGGAAGGAGGAGAGGGAGAAGGAAAGGGGGGCGCCCCCCCCCCCTCTCCTTGTCCAATTCGGACCAGAGGGGGAGGGGCGCGCGGCCTGCCCTAGGCCAGCCCTCTCTCTCTCTCTCCACTAAGGCCCACAAGGCCCACTACTTCTCCCGAGGGGTTCCGGTAACCCTCCGGCACTCCGGTTTTCTCCGAAACTACCTGGAACACTTCCGGTGTCCGAATATAGTCGTCCAATATATCGATCTTTATGTATCGACCATTTTGAGACTCCTCGTCATCTCCGTGATCATATCCGAGACTCCAAAATATCTTTGGTACATCAAAACACAAAAACTCATAATACCGATTGTCACCGAACTTTAAGCGTGCGGACCCTACGGGTTCGAGAACTATGTAGACATGACCAAGACATGTCTCCGGTCAATAACCATCAGCGGAACCTGGATGCTCATATTGGCTCCCACATATTCTACGAAGATCTTTATCGGTCAAACCGCATAACAACATACGTTATTCCCTTTGTCATCGGTATGTTACTTGCCCGAGATTCGATCGTCGGTATCTCAATACCTAGTTCAATCTCGTTACCGACAAGTCTCTTTAATCATTACGTAATACATCATCCCGCAACTAACTCATTAGTTACAATGCTTGCAAGGCTTATAGTGATGTGCATTACTGAGTGGGCCCAATGATACCTCTCCGACAATCGGAGTGACAAATCCTAATCTTTATTTATGCCAACTCAACAAGTACCATCGGAGACACCTGTAGAGCACCTTTATAATCACCCAGTTACGTTGTGGTGTTTGGTAGCACACAAAGTGTTCCTCCGGTAATCAGGAGTTGCATAATCTCATAGGTATAGGAACATGTATAAGTCATGAAGAAAGCAATAGCAGTAAACTAAACGATCAAGTGCTAAGCTAACGGAATGGGTCAAGTCAATCACATCATTCTCCTAATGATGTGATCCCGTTAATCAAATGACAACTCATGTCTATGGTTAGGAAACTTAACCATCCTTGATTAATGAGCTAGTCAAGTAGAGGCATACTAGTGACACTCTGTTTGTCTATGTATTCACACATGTACTAAGTTTCTGGTTAATACAATTCTAGCATGAATAATAAACATTTATCATGATATGAGGAAATAAATAATAACTTTATTATTGCCTCTAGGGCATATTTCCTTCAAATCTTGCTCGGCAGATCTTCTTTTTTCATGTTTACAAATACTGGATAATCCATATTATCGTTTACCAGTTTACACCCATGTTAACTAGATAGTGCTCATCTATGCATAAATAGCAAACTTGGTCATTCAGAGCCTTTGTATATTTCTAGGCATGTGCTAGGGGCGCACTTTGCGTGCGTTGTGTGCATGTGTTGCAATGTGCACGCTTGTGTGTCTATGTTGTGGTGAAAAGGACATAACTTGACCACTTGTAGGATAAAATACCATTGACCACATTGAACTCTAATGAAACATTGCTCATAAGTATCTTTCATGTGATGCTTAGTATCTTGCATTGTCTCTTCAGTGAAATCATAGGGCCATTCCTTGTGCTTTTCCAACTCAACACATGATTTTGTGGCATTTGCAGGTAAATCTGGTTGACTGGCTAAAAGTGATGGTTTCTAGAAGACGTTCAGAAGAGGTGGTGGATTCCACCATAGAGACACGGCCTTCGACAAGAGTTCTCAAACGTGCACTTCTAACAGCTTTGAGGTGTGTGGATTCGGATTCGGGAAAGAGATTGAAGATGGGCCAAGTTGTGTGGATGCTGGAGTCAGATGACCCAATTCCTCGTGTCGTACGTAATATTTTTTGAAAGATAAAAAAGCAACTTCATCCTTGTTTATGTCATGCAAGTATTCTTAATTACTTTTGATTGATTTTTTCGAAACATTTCATGTGAATGTGTGGTCGGGTGGAACCATTCATTGCATGAACTTAGACTTGGTCTCATACTAGAAGCAGAAGTCGCGCTTTTCTGCGGTGCTCCATCATACTGCCAAAGAAAACAAAAGTTTGGTTGGTGGAGAAATTGAAAACATATTCATCAGCGAGTCATGTACTTTATGCACTGCCTATTCATGTCCTGTGATGTGAGTACACTCGATATTGTGTACCATCTATGATATCAGTAAATCAAGATAGCAAGTTTAGGTTCACTGCATGGGAGCAACATGCCAACATCCATATAGGGTTTAACACATGACATACTCACATGGTTACGTCTACTCAAATTAGCTTGATATTTGCGTAGGCTAGTCAAAAGGATATGTAAACACTATTTTTGCTTGAGCTCGAATTTTGGCTATCATGTTGCTCAGCTTTATTAATATAGCAAGCACTCACCAGAACTTTGTATCTTTATATTCTATTTTTGGCTATCATGTTGCTCGACTTTATTAATGTAGCAAGCACTCATCAGAACTTTGTATCTTTACATTTCTATTTTTACAAAACAAGATTTCTACCTTGAGTCTTGCGTATAATATGAAAGTTTAATTATAAAGGACTTCTATCATTTTACTTCAAAACATAGGTATATGGAAACTACAGAAAGTAGAGCTACCAGAAAACAAATTTACATAGTAAAAAAACAAATTTGCAAGCAAATCACTTAGGCCTTATTTGTTTGGGCTTTTGCTTTTGCAGCTTTTTCACTTTGACCAAAAGCCATAAAAGCTCCAATTTTAGAGCTTTTATGGCTTTTGATATCAATATATTTGGCTCCAAAAGCGCCTATTTAGGAGCTTCTATGGCTTTTTGGCCAAAGTGAAAAAGCTACAAAAGCATAAGCAAAAGCCCAAACAAACAGGGCTTTAGAGACGCACTTTGCATGCAAAGCATTTAGTTTCTTTAGCAAAGAATTTGTACATGTGGCACACAAATGACAATTTTGTGAGCATTTCAATGTAGACTATTGATAACAAAAAATAATATGCAAGAGATGAATACTCCCTCAGTTCGGAAATACTTATCGGCGAAATCTGAAAGTGTGAGCCTCAACTATATAAGAAAAAATTGAGATATCTGCTGATCACCGTAGCAAAACAAAACATCTCCTGGGCTCATGGTAAGCAATGAAAACATGACATAAGCAAACAAGGAATAACCACCTTTATTATCTGATTATTCAGAGACTTCATACATCATAGGATTTGCTAATTGCTATGATCGCCCGTGATATAGTTCGCCATATATTAGCTCTAGGCACTGACTAAATGGTAGAAGGTCAACTCATATGGTTTTGGGGGTAATCTTGATGGCATCTAGGCGTCTCGGCCTAACACCACCTTGTGCATTGAAGCGATCTGTAAAAAACAACATATGTTAAACTTTAAAACAACACTTATTGATTTTTCGAGGAACAAAATGTATCACCATGTTGAGGTCACCAATGTTATCGATGTTAAACTTTAGAAGCACATTGCAATGATCTCTCAAAACAAAGGCAAAAATCAACCCTCACCTAGTAAATCCCTACACTGGCCACCGGCGAAGAATGACAATCAACAGAGTACAACCAAATACAACCACGTAGAAAACAGAGAGCGGAAGAGGCACGAACCAGGCCGGGCGGACAGCAGAGCAGCTGTCGAAGCCCATACAAAGAAATATCGACGACGGGAATGGTAGGGGTGGAGATCCTCCAACCCAACCACAAGCCCAGACATACCCAGCAATCCACAACTACTGTAGCCACCGACCGCTCCACCCTCTCCAAAATCGGCACCCCTCTATCCTGAGACATGTGGGGTAGCGGAAGCAATGCGCAGCGAACAGAATTCCAAATCCTTGACACATGGATTAGGGTTTGACCAACGGGCAATGGTCGACCACCACTTCCTCTAACTAATCTTCATGGCCTGAGGAGCCCAATGCACTCACAACCCCCTTATTCATAGGGAGCATAGATGCTTTCAGGGCTTCTTCACTGCAGTAGTATGCTTATGTGCAGTGGTAGCTACTATGCCCGAAGAAGTAAAGAAAAATGAACAAGCCAATGCCATCTAACATTTAAGTAATCATGACAAATCAGTCAATAAACACTGAAGTTAGTAACCGAATCTTCACCAGATTTGGCCAAAAAGCACGCATGCAAATTAAATAATGCTCGAAGGAGGATGTGGAGTGCGAGGCAAATTAGGTGGTAGAAAATGTCATGAGGTAGATATGCATCTGCGCCTCCATGGACACATTGACCGTCGCTTGTTTCGTTACCTTCCGAATGGACCAACAATGTCTATATCAACCACCGTTATCAATCCGAGGAGCCATCATGGTCGCGTGCAGCCCTGGTGTGCTCCTCGCCGCCCACTTTGCAGAGAAGGACCAGTGCATTCCTCATCACTAGAAAAGTCCCATGGAGAAAATGAACAACAACGGAGTAGGCTGTTGCACCCTCCCACACCGAATGACTTTTGCCACGTCGACACCATCTAAGTTTGCTCCGCCGGCCACCTTGTTTCTATCTCGAGAAATCCTAATAGGCAGATTTAGTTGGTTTACTTCAAGATGACTGCAGAATATGGAAGCAATGATCTATTCTCGTGTATTCTTCCAAGCTCAGTAATATATGGATAACAATTATCTAGCCTAATAGATACACATGTATTTTTTCATGCAAATGCTTCTCCGTATAGCATGAACTTGTACGAAATTCATCTATTATTGCAAAAGGTCCCCTATGTAACAACAATTAGTGAAGATGATGTCAATATCCATAAGTTGATCCTCCCACACACGAGCTACACGTGCGCGGAGAGTGACACGTTTCCTAAGCTGGACTGGGATCCGACAGAAGCAAGCTGGCCTCCCAAATGTATATATCAAAAGTGAGTGTCAGCACAGATATAATATTGTATGAATGAAAATCAAATAAAAGAGAAAACTTCGTGAAAAAATAGAAGGAAGTGCAAGACGAAATGACTAAATGTAACATATCAAAACCATACAATTTTACAGATACATGGATAGTTAATTTCTTTTTAACAAATGCTAATGAGAATGCAGTGGCTAGCTCCTCACTGAACATGGACATGCTGACAGTTCATCTTGCTCAGTATGGCATGCCCCAATAAATGAATCAAATCCACATGCAGTTCTTGTTGGAAATATGAGCAATTTACCGAAGTATTTTATTAACAGAAATACTAGATAAAGCATGACCAGTATAGTAGTGATAAAACAAGCCATGCGATTTGACAAAGAGAAGGTAAACAGCATCTTCATATATGAACTATAACTAAACATATCTAGAGCAGACAGTATAGCAAGTTGCATATATGAAATAGACTCTAACATATTTAGGGTAAATACTAGAACAAGGAACTATAGCAAGACCTCTAATAGAAAGGAGAATAACACGTACGGGACAGCCGCAGCTGAAGTGCTGGACTTGGGGTCGGTGTCCTTGCCTGCCATGTCGTCGAGGAGGTCGTGGATGTCGGGGAAGTAGTCATCGGCGACCGGATCGTTCGTGATGAAGCAGACAATAGTCGCGCTGAGCGCTCCCTAAAAACCTTATCACCCTTCTCCCGTACATGACTCAAAGAGGTGCGGTTTCGGAGGCCTACTGTCCCGACCTGCGGTGCACGCCGCAAGCCGGGATGGGGAAGATCGTAGCAGCAACGCAGTGCTTAGGAACTTGTGGCGAGAGGAGGAAGAGGTTCTGGTGCGTCTTCTCTGGGAGGAGCGACCTCCCTTTTATAGGCGCAAGAGAAGGAGGCGTGAGGGCAGCGACGGGAGGCGAAACGAAGAGGAGATGAAGCGAACAGCCAGCAGCCGTTCACATTCGAACTCCACTTTCGCAAAAAACTTTTCAGCTTTCGTGTGACCTTTCGTATACCCGTAGTGCGTGGCAAAAATTTAGACATCGGCTCGTCTCATTCCCGCAACCCGTGGCGCATCGTGACGAGGCGTGGCGTGGCGAGGCGGGCGGTGGAGGAGGAGCACACGTGGATGTCCCTCTTGTTCTTATGCTCATACAAGTGGGGAAAGAACCTCCCTTATAAATAGGTCCAACTCCCTATAAACTAGCAATGTGGGACTAAACTTTAGTTCCACCTCTTGCCTTGCACAAATGGGCTGCGTGGGCCTCTAGGTTTTATTAGGAATTTCTGAAACTGCTATTGGGCTAGGCCCAAAATAGACAAAATTCCAGCAATCCCCCACCAGATCCCAGAGGCACACAAAATTTGGCTTTGGTTCCAAAAACACTGTTTTATATACCGGTACTGCAGTGGAGACTGTTAAGTTGAACTTCCACCTAGAACTCAATGCTACACTAGTAAGCAACTTGAACAGTTGACTCGGCCTTGAACTGCAAGTTTTCTGCGAATCTAGCTTCACATAAAGCCTTGACCATACGTGGCTACTGTGGGTCTTCCCCGCAGGTGGAGCTTATGCGTCATACTCCAATTCCTTTCATGAGTTTACTAGAGAGAACCCTACTCTCATAGATTGCGATGTTTAACAATCAGACTCATATAGGTGTGTTCTTCAAAAGATGTTTTGCAGGACAACATTTCTACTTAAAAGAGCCACTTAGAACACATTAAGATATACATCAACCTGCCATGCAGATTAGAAGAGTATTGCATCTTCATGGAGTGGTATTGTTAATAGTAAGGATACTCTTCTCTCAGTTGACCAACAGCTTGTCTTCCACATCTAATTCACGGGATCTCCGATCACAAAGAATAGGTTACCACTGCGAACAACTCATATTGTGGGTCTCATACCCATCTCCCTAGATGCATTATCTATCACATTGCGTGATAGACTCTTAGTAAAAGGATCTGCCAGATTTTTAGACGTTTGGATATAATACAATGCAATAACTCCGGAGTTTCTCATTTTCCTGACAGACTTTAACCTTCTCTGAACGTGTCTTGATGACTTCATGTTATCCTTTGAGCTGCTCACTTTCGTGATCACAGTTTGATTGTCGCAGTACATAAGGATACCCGGTACAGGTTTCTCAACAACCGGCAAGTCATTCAAGAGCCGACGAAGCCAATCTGCTTCGACCGTAGCTGTATCTAGTGCTGTGAGTTCTGCTTCCATTGTTGACCTCGTTAAAATGGTCTGCTTGTAAGACTTCCAAGAAACAGCGTCACCTCCATGAGTGAATACATATCTGCTCATGGCCTTTATCTCATCAGCATCTGAGATCCAGTTTGAGTCACTATACCCTTCAAGCACGTTTCGGTGCCCGGTGTAGTGAATTCCATAATTTGCAGTGCCTTTCAAATAACGCAAAACTCTCTCTAGAGCTTTCCAATGCACATCTCCTGAGACAAACCAACTCAGTTTGCTAACAGCAAAAGAGATGTCAGGTCTTGTAGCATTGGCTAAGTACATAAGCGAGCCAATAATCTGAGAATACTTCAATTGGTCTCTAGCAATTCTTCAATTCTTTCGAAGAAACACACTAGCATCATATGGTGTTGGAGAGGGCTTGCAGTCACTGTAGCCAAAGCGACTTAAGATCTTTTCCACATAGTGAGATTGAAGCAATGTAATCCCACCATCATCGTCTCTCAACAACTTGATGTTCAGAATGACATCAGCCACTCCTAAATCCTTCATCTCAAAGTAATGAGATAAGAAATCCTTGACCTCCTTAATAACATTCAGATTTGTTCTGAAAATCAGTATGTCATCAACATACAAGCAAAGGATAACTCCCTCGCCCCCACCATGGCGATAGTACACACATTTGTCAGCTTTGTTTACAACAAAGCCTACAAATGTTAAAGTTCTTTCAAACTTCTCATGCCACTATTTGGGTGCTTGCTTAAGCTCGTACAAAGACTTCAGCAACTTGCATACTTTCCCTTCCTGACCATCTATTACAAACCCATCTGGTTGTTCCATATAAATTTCCTCGTCCAACTCTCCATTTAGGAAAGCAGTCTTAACATCCATTTGATGAACGAGAAGACCATGTGAGGCAGCTACTGAAAGTAGAACTCGAATAGTGGTCAGTCGAGCCACAGGTGAGTAAGTATCAAAGAAGTCTTCACCTTCCTTTTGGGTATAACCCTTAGCCACGAGCCGAGCCTTGTACTTTTCTATAGTACCATCAGGCCTAAGCTTCTTCTTGAATACCCATTTGCATCCTATAGGTTTGCACCCATAAGGACGATCAGTTATCTCCCAAGTTTCATTCACCAAGATGGAATCCATCTCGCTACGAGCCGCTTCCTTCCAGTAGTCAGCATCTTTAGATGCATAGGCCTCTGAAATAGAACTGGGAGTGTCATCTATGAGATACACAAGAAAATCATCACCAAAGGACTTTGCAGTCCTCTGTCTCTTGCTCCTAGTAGGAACTTCATTGTTCTCCTCCACAGGACTTTCAAAGTGTTCCATCGAAATAGCAGGTTCGGTAATTGTAACCGGTTCCTGATTCGATGAACTAGGCATCTCCTCATTAGATGAGGTAGCCATATCCTTCATGGGAAAGATATCTGCAAAGAAAGTCGCATCATTTGACTCCATGATCATACCGACATGCATGTCAGGTACCTCAGATTTTACAACCAAGAATCTATAACCAATGCTATGAAAAGCATATCCCAGAAAAACACAATCCACAGTCTTTGGTCCAAGCTTCCGCTTCTTTGGAATTGGAACATTGACTTTCGCCAAACAACCCCATGTTCACAGATAAGAGGGTTTTAACCTTTTCTTCTCCCATTCCTCGAATGGAGTTATCTCTTTGTTCTTTGTGGGGACTCGGTTTAGGACATGACATGCTGTCAATATCGCCTCCCCCCACCATGCCTTGGAGAGACCTGATGTGTCTAACATGGTGTTAACCAAATCAGTTAGAGTATGGTTCTTTATTTCGGCCACCCCATTTGACTAAGGTGAGTACGGAGGCGTCCTCTCATGGATTATACCATGTTCCGCACAAAAAGCATCAAATTCATTGAAAAAATACTCTCCACCACAGTCGGACCTAAGCCTCTTGATTTTCCAATCAAGTTGGTTTTCCACTTCAGCTTTATAGATTTTGAAAAAGTTTAAAGCCTCATCCTTAGACTTTAGAAGATACACACGGCGGTATCTAGCGGAGTCGTCGATTAACGTCATGAAATATTTCTTTCCACATTTTGTCAAAACACCATTCATTTCACATAGATCTGAATGTATGAGCTCTAGTGGTGCAAGATTTATTGTTTCCGCAGTCGTGTGAGACTTACGAGGTTGCCTAGCTTGCACACACACTTGACACTTAGATCCCTTGATAGTGGTGAAACTAGGGATTAAGTTCAACTTCGCTAGTCGTGACATGCAACCAAAGTTAACATGACAAAGACGTGAATGCCACACATTTGATTCACTATTGTTGCAAATATGATTAACAACTTTATTGCAAATGTCTGATAAGGATAAACGAAATAGGCCTCCTGACTCATAACCTTTACCAACAAAGGTTCCATACTTGGATGTTACAAATTTATTCGACTCAAAGACAAGCTTGTAGCCATCTCTACACAGAAGAGATCTGCTAACAAGATTTTTATTGACGGAGGGGACATAATGCATGTTCTTCAGCCGCATGATCTTCCCCGAAGTAAACTTCAGATCGACCGTGCCAACACCACGAACAGAAGCACTTGAACCGTTGCCCATCAGCACGGCTGAAGTCCTTGCGGTCTGATAAGATGAAAACATGGAAATATCACCGCATACATGCACATTAGCACCCGTGTCAATCAACCAATCAGGAGAATGACATACTGAAAGAATAGTGGGAAATATACCATACCCAGCATCCTTCATATCAATGTCTCCAATGACAACATTAGCGGTCTTGCCGCCTTTCCCAGGATGACGCTTGTCATAGCGATTAGGGCAACTAGGAGCCCAATGATCAGGATCTCCACACACATGACAGACACCTTTCTTCTTGTCATTCTTCTTCTTGAAGTTCTTGTGCTGGACAGCCTTGTTCTTCCCATCAAACTTTGCTTTACCATCAAACTTGCCCTTGTTCTTGAACTTGTGGGGCTGGAAGTTCTGCTTCTGTACCATATTGGCACTAGATCCTCCCTCAATACCTCGAGCACGTGTGTCCTTTTCTCTCTTCTTTTCTTCCACATCAAGAGTGCCAATGAGATCCGGGATGGAAAACTCCTGCCTCTTATGCTTCAGTAAGGTAGCAAAGTTCCTCCATCAAGTAGGAAGCTTAGTGATAATACCTCCGGCAACAAACTTGTCCGGTAGCATACAACCGAAGTGCTCAAGTTCTCTAGCAAATGACTATATCTCATGAGCTTGCTCAACCACGGAGCGCTCTTCAGTCATCCTGTAATCATAGAATTGCTCCATGATGTACAGCTCAGTGCCTGCATCCGAGACCCCAAACTTGGCCTCGAGTGCATCCCACATATCTTTTCCATTATCAATTGATGCATAAGCATCAACTATGTTCTCACCAAGAACACTCAAGAGAGCAGCCTTAAACAGAGTATCCATTTTCTGAAAGGCTTGTGCCTGTTGAGCATCAAGCTCTCCTTCAGGTTTGCCAAGAGTGGCGTCATAGCAACTCATGGTTTGAAACCATAAGACTGCTCTCACGCGCCACCTCTTATAGTGGATACCCTCAAACATAGGAGGACTCATGGAAGCAGCAAAACCACTCGGGGTAAATTTCCTATAATAAGGTTTTTGGATTGTTGGAAATATGAGAAATTTACCGAATGATTTTATTAACAGAAATACTATATAAAGCATGACCAGTATAGTAGTGATAAAACAAGCCATGCGATTTGACAAAGAGAAGGTAAACATCATCTTCATATATGAACTATAACTAAACATATCTAGAGCAGACAGTATAGCAAGTTGCATATATGAAATAGAGTCTAACATATTTAGGGCAAATACTAGAACAAGGAACTATAGCAAGACCTCTAATAGAAAGGAGAAGAACACGTACGGGACAGCAGCAGCAGAAGTGCTGGACTTGGGGCCGGTGTGCTCGCCTGCCATGTCGTCGAGGAGGTCGTGGACGTCGGGGAAGAAGTCGTCATCGGGGAAGTAGTCGTCGGCGACCAGATCGTCCGTGATGAAGCAGCCAGTAGTCACACTGAGCGCTCCCCAAAAGCCTTATCACCCTTCTTCCGTACAGGACTCAAAGAGGTGCAGTTTCAGAGGCCTACTGTCCCGACCTGCGGTGCACGCCGCAAGCCAGGATGGGGAAGATCGTATCAGTAGCGCATTGCTCAGGAACTTGTGGCGAGAGGAGGAAGAGGTTCTGGTGCGTCTTTCTGGGAGGAGCGACCTCCCTTTTATAGGCGCAAGAGAAGGAGGTGAGAGGGCAGCAGCGGGAAGTGAAACGAAGAGGAGATGAAGCGAACAGCCACAGCCGTTCGCATTCGAACTCCACTTTCGCAAAAATCTTTTTAGCTTCTGTGTGATCTTTCGTATACCCATAGTGCGTGGCAAAAATTTAGACATCGGCTCGGCTCATTCCCATAACCCACGGTGCGTTGTGACGAGGCGTGGCGTGGAGAGGCGGGCGGAGAAGGAGGAGCACGCGTGGATGTCCCTCTTGTTCTTATGCTCATACAAGTGGGGAAAGAACCTCCCTTATAAAGAGGTCCAACTCCCTGTAAACTAGCAATGTGGGACTAAACTTTAGTTCCACCTTTTGCCTTGCACAAATGGGCTGCGTGGGCCTCTAGGATTTATTAGGAATTTCTGAAACTGCTATTGGGCTAGGCACAAAATAGACAAAATTCCAGCAGTTCTTGGGAGGATTCACTGGTAAGATAAATCCACGCGGATGTCGACATCTGTCCACACTGCAGAGTATTTTATCTCCTCATCAAGGTCTAAATCTTCATCCATATATAAACCTCTCTCCTGAGTAAAATGTATCCCAACATTACATGAGTTTTGAAAAAGAACAAACAAACTCACGTGGGAAAACTCACTTTAGCAAGATGCATATTTGTTGTCAGTTGATTTTCTTTTTCTCTAGCTATTTTGATAACCTACTTTCAAGCTCCCTCCTATGAGGAATGCTTTTGAGTTTTGTGGTATACATGTATTCATTAAAAGTACTCTTCACTTGTAGCGACCAGACCTCAAACGGTCCAATCTCTGTGCTCAGGTGTCTTCCCTGGATCAGTAATGCTGACACCACACAGTACTTGAAGGATTTATAACAGAGTAGCAATCACACACTTATTACATCAAGTGTCTCAAAAGAGAACTTATTATAATAAATATGGCTTAAGGCCATCTAATGACGATAACAGCGGAAGGCTTGGAAGATAAGTGAGTCCATCAACTCCAACGACATCACTGAGTATAGAACCACGACCTAAATCTCCTTAATCGTCGTCCGGAAAGTCTGCAACATTAACGTTGCAGCCCAAAACGGGTCAGCACATGGAATATGCTGGCAAAGTAACACATAGAGAGTAATGGAATGAAACAGGCTATTCTATATGCATATTTCGCTGGTGGAAAGCTCTATGGTTACAGTTTTGCGTAAAGCCATTTTTTCCCTACTGCAAAGGAATAATTTTATTTAACTATCATGGTAGTTGTTAAACATTGAGAATGGTTGACAGCATTCTCAATCCCAATTAAGCATCATCATTAAACATCCAACAAAATTAATTTCAGAGTAACATGTTGAGATTCACATGATAATCCAGGTACTAGATACTCAAGATGTCCATAACCGGGGACACAGCTAACCATGATTAGTTTATACACTCTGCAGAGGTTTGGGCACTTTTCCCCACAAGACTCGATCTCCTCCGTTGGATTTCTCGCACTACATGGTGTTTGAGAAACGGATGACCGAGACATAGTCTTTCAGAAGCGCTAGCACCTTACAAATGGGTAGGCCGTACCAACCTGCATCCCCTACATTTGCTAGTCTACCACTATAAGGGTTCGCACAACTTAGTCAACTATGCTAGAGCCCTTAATAGCTTGTGGCTGCACACGGAAGTTTCTAGCATGAATAATCTCATGATCCCTTTGAGCCTGGGTGGTGGTCCATAAAGAAAAACAGGCAATCGCTGGAATACCCAGGTGCCTCAATCCACCCAGATGTGTATTTAAGTTGCCACCTTAAGTAAACCATTAATTAACAATCTCACATCTGTCATGGATACACTCACCCAATCCACGTCTACTAGCATAGCATGGCATAATAAGTAAATGTAGAAGTAACTCCCAAAGGTTTGATAATAACAGGTAATAGGTACTACCTCAACTACTTCCCAAACCCACAATTTAATTAGATCCTAATCATGCAATGTGTAACGATTGATCTAATGCAATAAAACTGGGTGAAGGGAAAAACATGATCAAAGTGTTACTTGCCTTGCTGATGATCCAGGAAACCTAGCGATTCGAAGTAGCAAGCGGCGCACTCCGGGTACTCTATCGCAAACAAACAAGCATACAATAAGTACTCAACTAATGCACAAGTAAAACTCACAAAAGAGATCTAACCAGAAAGTTCAACTTAAGAACTCCAGTTGGCAAAAAGAATCAAAACGAACGAACCAACGAAAGACAAACGGCAAAAGAAACAGGCTTCGTTTACTATTCTGGATCTAGGGCAATTTTTACAGTGGAAAAAACTTGTTTAAGTTGGTTAAACAGAAAGAGGGTTTCGAGATGAAACTCCAGGCGCTTGAATCGCCTGATTCTGATAAACGAGCGAAAAGTTATACTAAAACGAAAATCGGATCAGAAATCACGATCAGAAAAATCGCGGATTTAATCCGAGAAAAAGAAAAACGACGAACGTTCATTAAAACGAACGAACGGGCGAACGCTCGCTATTTAAATAAACCGGAAAAACCGATCTATTTAAAAAAACGAAACTAAAAAAACAAGCAAAACTGTCGGAAAACCGAACGGTTTTTCGAGAAAAACCGGAGGCGAAAAAAAACTACATCCGGCGACCGGCGGCGGCGGGTCCGGCGGGTGGCGGCGCGGCGGCGGCGGTGGTGGGGGCCGGCTAGGGTTAGGGTTAGGGCGGGGGGTGCGGCTGGGCTTCGGCCGGGGCCTCGGGGCGCTATAAAAAGGCCCGGCCAGGAGGAGTCCTGGCCGGTTACAGCCCAAGGTTGGTTCGGACTTTTTTTTATAATTACGCCCGGGAAAAAAACAAAAGAAATACTAACGTGACTCCAAAATTCCCGAAATAAATTTTCGCTGGCTTCTAAAATCAAGCCGCACAGGATGAACATTTATTTGGGGCCTAAATGCAATTTTGAAAAACACGCATTTTTCCTAAATTCAAATAAAATAGCAAATAAAACCAAAATAAATTCTTGTTTGATTTTTTTATTAAATCCTCAATATTTCTTTATTTTGGGAAAGTCATTTTATTCCCTCTCTCATATTTTTGTAATAGAAATAATTGAAGATAAAATAAATAAAATCAAATGATCCTATTTTCAAAATTTGAGACAACTCAAATATGAAAATAACGAAATCCCCAACTCTCTCCGAGGGTCCTTGAGTTGCGTGAAATTTCTAGGATCAACCAAAATGCAATAAATATGATATGCAATGATGATCTAGTGTATAAAATTTCAAATTGAAAATTTGGGATGTTACAAACCTACCCCCTTTAAGATGAATCTCGCCCTCGAGATTCGGGTTGGCTAGAAAATAGGTGAGGGTGGTCCTTCAGCAAATCTTCCTCTCGCTCCCAGGTGGCTTCATCCTCCGTGTGGTGGCTCCACTGAACCTTGCAAAACTTTATAACCTTACTGCGGGTGACTCGACTGGCATACTCCAGAATCTTAACGGGTTTCTCCTCATAGGTCAAATCACTGTCCATCTGAATCGCTTCCAGTGGTACTGTATCTCTCAGCGGTATATCAGCCATCTCTGTGTGGCACTTCTTCAACTGGGAAACGTGGAACACGTCGTGAACTCCTGACAATCCCTCGGGCAATTCCAACTTATAGGCAACTTCTCCCATGCGCTCCAAAACTTTGTATGGGCCTACAAAACGTGGCACTAACTTTCCCTTAACTCCAAAGCGCTTAACTCCTCGAAGTGGTGATACTCAAAGATAAAATCGGTCTCCGACTTCGTAAACTGTCTCCTTGCGTTTAGAATCTGCATAACTCTTCTGCCTGGATTGAGCTACCTTGAGCCTATCGCGAATCAATTTCACTTTCTGTTCAGACTCCTTAATCAGATCCGGTCCAAACAACTAACAGTCTCCAACTTCATCCCAAGATAATGGGGTCCTGCACCTCCTTCCGTACAAGGCTTCGAAAGGGGCCATCTTCAAACTGGATTGATAACTGTTGTTGTAAGAGAACTCTGCATACGGCGAATTCTCGTCCCAACTAGATCCGTAATCTAGCGCACAAGCTCTTAGCATATCCTCCAAAATCTGATTGACTCTCTCAGTCTGTCCATCTGTCTGCGGGTGGAAAGCTGTGCTAAACTCCAGTCTGGTTCCCAAAGTTTCATGCAACTGATTCCAGAACTTTGAGGTAAATTGGGTTCCTCTATCTGATACTATGCTACTTGGAACTCCATGCAGACAAACGATTATGGTCATATATATCTTTGCCAACTTTGCACAGGTAGTCTTCACGGGAATGAAATGAGCTACCTTTGTCAAACGATTGACTAGAACCCATATCGAGTCATAGTCTGGACGTGTTCTGGGCAATCCTGTAATAAAATCCATGCCTAGCTTATCCCACTTCCATTCGGGTATCGGCAATGGTTGTAGCAATCCTGCTAGCTTCTGATGCTCTGCCTTTACTCTCTGACATGCATCACAAACTGCTACATATTCCACAATATCCTTCTTCATTTTGGTCCACCAGAATATATCCTTCAAATCCAAATACATCTTGGTATTTCCTGGGTGAACCGAATATGGTGAATCATGGGCCTCTTGTAAGATTAACTTCCTGATCTCCGAATCATTTGGTACATAGACACGGTCTTCAAACCATAAGGTATCATGCTCATCCTCATGAAATCCCTTAGCTTTTCATTTGCTCATTTTCTCCTTAATATAATCAATCTCCTTGTCGGTCCTTTGAGCTTCTCTGATGTTATCCATCAAGGTAGACTGAATCTCCAATGCTGCTACATAGCCTTTCGGGACTATTTCCAAACATAGCTCTCGAAGATTTTCGGCTAACTCCCTTGGTAAATCTCCCGTCATTAGGGTGTTGACATGACTCTTACGGCTTAACGCGTCAGCTACTACGTTAGCCTTTCCGGGGTGATAATGCAATTTCATATCATAGTCCTTGATGAGCTCCAACCATCTCCTTTATCTGAGGTTCAACTCCTTCTGTGTGAAAATATACTTCAAACTCTTGTGATCCGTGTACACCTCGCAATGGTTTCCAATCAGAAAATGTCTCCAAGTCTTCAACTCATGCACTACGGCTGCTAACTCCAAATCATGCGTAGCATAATTCAACTCATGAGGCTTAAGCTGTCGTGAGGCATATGAAAAAACTCTTCCTTCCTGCATAAGCACTGCTCCAAGTCCTCGACGTGAAGTGTCACAATACACCTCGTAATCCTTGGTCTGATCCGGTAAAATCAACACTGGTGAGGTAACCAAACGTTTCTTCAACTCCTGAAAACTAGCCTCACATTTCTCAGTCCATATGAACTTGGTATCCTTCTTCAACAACTCTGTCATAGGCTTCGCAATCTTTGAGAAATTCTCAATAAACCTCCGGTAGTATCCTGCGAGTCCAAAAAAACTCCGGATCTCTCCAACTGTTGTTGGCGCTTCCCACTTGGTCACGGTATCAACTTTAGCAGGATCTACTGCTATACCTTCTCCGGATATAACGTGTCCGAGAAATCCAACTTCCTTCAACCAAAACTCACATTTGCTGAACTTGGCAAATAGTTGATGTTCTTTGAGTTTACCAAGCACCAAACGCAAATGCTCCTTATGATCCTCTTCATTCTTCGAGTAAACCAGGATATCATCAATGATCACTATGACGAACTTATCCAAGAACTCCATAAACACTTTGTTCATCATGTTCAATAAAATTTGCAGGTGCGTTAGTCAGACCAAATGACATAACGGTATACTCGTACAACCCATACCTGGTGGTAAAAGCCGTCTTGGGTATATCCTGTTCTCAAATCTTCAACTGGTGGTATCCTGATCGCAGATCGATCTTGGAAAATACCTTAGCTCCTTGCAATTGATCAAACAGATCATTGATTATCGGTAGTGGGTACTTGCTCTTGATGGTTACTTCATTCAAACCTCGATAATCAACAACCATCCTTAATGATCCATCCTTCTTTTCCACTAGAAGTACTGGCGATCCCCAAGGTGAAGAACTTGGGCGAATATGTCCTTTATCCAGTAACTCCTTAATTTACTTCTTAATTTCCACCAAATCCTTTGCAAGCATCCTATATGGTCTCTTTGATATTGGCCCTGTGCCTGGCAAAAGCTCAATCAAAAACTCAATATCTCTATCTGGTGGCATGCCTGGCAACTCTTCTGGAAATACTTCGGGGAAATCCTTCACTACTGGTACTTCCTCCTGCACAACTCCTGTTAAACAATTTACTTGAGTCCTCTTCGGCACATGCCGGGATACATACTTGATCCTTCTCCCTTCTGGGGTGGTAAGCAAGATCGAGTTACTGGCGCAATCGATGTTTCCTCCATACATCGACAACCAATCCATGCCTAATATCACATCCAATCCTTGAGATTCCAACACTATTAGGTCTGAGGGAAATACGTAGTTACCAATCCTTAATGGCAACCTATCACACCATAGGCTAGCCATATATTCTGCTCCAGGCAAGGTTACTAACATGGGTGACCTAAGGGCTTGGGTTGGCAGTTTATACTTATCCACAAATCCCCTTGATATGTATGAATGCGATGCACCAGTAACGAAAAGAACAAGTGCAGTAAATGACTTAACCAAAAACTTACCGATTACTGCATCCGGCTGCTCTTCAACCTCCTCCACGTTAACGTGGTTCACCTATCCCCTGTTGAAAGGGTTCGGCTTCTTCCCAGAGCTTCCATTGCCATTACCATTCTGTGATTCAGGACATTCATTGGCATAATGTCCGGTCTTCTGGCACTTAAAGCAAGTGACTTGGCTCAGGTCTCTCTTGGCTGGGGTCGATGGGTTGGTGCGGTTCTGGCCGTTGCTTCCTCCATTCCCATTACCATTCTTGGTACCATTGTGATTGTGCGAGCTACCTCCTCCATGGGTATGCTGAAAATGTCCTCCCGGTCTAGGGGTAAAACGTGGCTTCTGCTGAGCTCTTGAATTGTGCTTCCCTTGTCCATACTTCCTCTTGTGATTCTCAATCTGCTGTTGCTTCCCTTCAATCATAAGAGCAAGATCTACCAACTCCTGGTAGTTGTTGAAGGTTGCTACCATCAACTGCATGTTCAACTCATCATTCAGTCCTTCCAGAAACTTCTCCTGCTTTGATGCATCCGTAGCAACGTCATCTGGGGAATAACGTGCTAATTTACTAAAGTCCTCCACATACTGGCCAACAGTCCGTCCTCCTTGGCGCAAGTTGTGAAACTCTCGCTTCTTCATGGCCATAGCTCCTGCTGAAACATGGGCAGTTCGAAAAGCCTGCTGAAATTGGTCCCATGTGATAGTGTCGACGGGGAAAGTGGCTGTGAAATTCTACCACCATGATGTTGTGGGTCCTTCAAGATGATGTGCGGCAAACTTCACCTTCTCCGCATCC
Organism: Triticum dicoccoides; assembly: GCF_002162155.2. Lineage (NCBI taxonomy): Eukaryota > Viridiplantae > Streptophyta > Magnoliopsida > Poales > Poaceae > Triticum > Triticum dicoccoides. The sequence continues at coordinate 271,213,506 of NC_041384.1, forward strand.
GTGCATCTTGCTGTGGTCAACTCTCTAGCTGTCTTGCGGAGCCAATCATCTGCCACTATCGACTCGGTGCTACTGGAAAACACCGGCGGATTCGGCCTAAGAAAATGTGCTAAGTGATCAACAGGTGGTGGTGGTGGTGGTGGGTTGTTGTTGTTGTTTCCCTGATTCTGATTCTGGACTAACAACTGCATCAATGTGTTCTGCTGCTGGATCAACTGAGTGAGCTCCGGTGGAAAGGTAAATCTGGGGTCACGTCTCGGAGGCATCTGAGGGTTTAGAAAAGATGAGATTTAAGAATAGAGAGGGGTCTAAAGAGAAAACACTACCCATATGCACATGAGGAAAAAGCAAAAAATTCACTTCATTCAATCAAACAAGGGCTTACAATCGATCTAACTATCGCAAAAGTGCTTGGACTACTATATTTACATGGTGGACTACTACTACCGATGAGGTGGTCTCCTAGAAATATTCTTCGGTTGCAGACTCCATGATATCTGCTCCAGCTTCATCAACATAGTCATCATCGCTATCATCTGGATCCGAGTCAGTGTCATCGATGATGATGTAGTCTTCCGGGCGAATCTCCTTGGGTTCTTCGTCTTCTTCTACTGGTGTAGGGCCTCCCATAAATATTCCGATCTTCTTGATCAGATTGTCATTCTTCTCCACTAATACTTCTATTTCCTCTTCATAATCTTCACGTGTAGCCTTGAGTTCTTCCTCCAGTTCCTTGATTCTTGTCCTTGCCTTCTTCAGATCTATCATGTCGGCGCACATCTGGTTTTCCTGACGTCGAATGTGCTGGTTTAACTCCTGGATAAAAGCTGCAACTGATCTATCCTTTCTGGTGCTGATCATCTCCCAGTGCTCATCTCGGCGCCCACAAATCTGGTAGATAGTATCCTTGAGATCATTGCGGTAAACTTCTCCAATGCGTCCCATGGCGATGTGAGCTGCCATGCTCTTTCCTAGACTCCAAGTTGGTGCATCAAAAGAAAACTCTATAGGCTCAGTGACTGGCATGAACGTCCTTCCTGGAACTTGAACTTGAATCATCCAGCGCTCTTCTTCAGGTATAGTGGCGTTGTAGGTTCCGGTGAATCTTGGTACTCCTATGTTCAGGTATCTAGTGACTTCCTTCAAGTGACTTCCAAAGGGTGTATCTTCATCCGGTTGCGTGAACTTGTTCCTTGCATCTGCCATCCTAAAAGAGTAGAAAAGATGAGAAGTCAGAAAAGAGAGGAGAGTGAGTAGTGATCTAGGTCTTTAGCTTAGTGGTCATGTCCTACAGTCAGCGTGTGCTCTGATACCATCTTGTAGCGACCAGACCTCAAACGGTCCAATCTCTGTGCTCAGGTGTCATCCCTGGATCAGTAATGCTGACACCACACAGTACTTGAAGGATTTATAACAGAGTAGCAATCACACACTTATTACATCGAGTGTCTCAAAAGAGAACTTATTACAATAAATATGGCTTAAGGCCATCTAATGACGATAACAGCGGAAGGCTTGGAAGATAAGTGAGTCCATCAACTCCAACGACATCATTGAGTATAGAACCACGACCTAAAACTCCTTAATCGTCGTCTGAAAAGTCTGCAACATTAATGTTGCAGCCCAAAACGGGTCAGCACATGGAATATGCTGGCAAAGTAACACATAGAGAGTAATGGAATGAAACAGGCTATTCTATATGCATATTTCGCTGGTGGAAAGCTCTATGGTTACAGTTTTGCGTAAAGCCAATTTTTCCCTACTGCAAAGGAATAATTTTATTTAACTATCATGGTAGTTGTTAAACATTGAGAATGGTTGACAGCATTCTCAATCCCAATTAAGCATCATCATTAAACAAAACCCAACAAAATTAATTTCAGAGTAACATGTTGAGATTCACATGATAATCCAGGTACTAGATACTCAAGATGTCCATAACCGGGGACACGGCTAACCATGATTAGTTTATACACTCTACAGAGGTTTGCGCACTTTTCCCCACAAGACTCGATCTCCTCCGTTGGATTTCTCGCACTACATGGTGTTTGAGAAACGGATGACCGAGACATAGTCTTTCAGAAGCGCTAGCACCTTACGAACGGGTAGACCGTACCAACCTACATCCCCTACATCTGCTAGTCTACCACTGTAAGAGTTCGCACAACTTAGTCAACTATGCTAGAGCCCTTAATAGCTTGTGGCTGCACACGGAAGTTTCTAGCATGAATAATCTCATGATCCCTTTGAGCCTGGGTGGCGGTCCATAAAGAAAAACAGGCAATCGCTGGAATACCCAGGTGCCTCAATCCACCCAGATGTGTATTTAAGTTGCCACCTTAAGTAAACCATTAATTAACAATCTCACATCTGTCATGGATACACTCACCCAATCCACCTCTACTAGCATAGCATGGCATAATAAGCAAACATAGAAGTAACTCCCAAAGGTTTGATAATAACAGGTAATAGGTACTACCTCAACTACTTCCCAAACCCACAATTTAGTTAGATCCTAATCATGCAATGTGTGAGGATTGATCTAATGCAATAAAACTGGGTAGAGGGAAAACATGATCAAAGTGTTACTTGCCTTGCTAATGATCCGGGAAACCTAGCGATTCAAAGTAGCAAGCGGCGCACTCCGGGTACTCTATCGCAAACAAACAAGCATACAATAAGTACTCAACTAATGCACAGGTAAAACTCACATAAGAGATCTAACCAGAAAGTTCAACTTAAGAACTCCGGTTGGCAAAAAGAATCAAAACGAACGAAGCAACGAAAGACAAACGGCAAAAGAAACAGGCTTCATTTACTATTCTGGATCTAGGGCAATTTTTATAGTGGCAAAAACTTGTTTAAGTTGGATAAACGGAAAGAGGGTTTCGAGACGAAACTCCAGGCGCTTGAATCGCCTAATTCCGATAAACGAGCGAAAAAATATACTAAAACGAAAATCGGATCAGAAATCGCGATCAGAAAAATCGCGGATTAATCCGATAAAAAGAAAAACGACGAAGTTCGTTAAAACGAATGAACGGGCGAATGCTCGCTATTTAAATAAACCAGAAAAACTGATCTATTTAAAAAAACCGGAACTAAAAAAACAAGCAAAACCGTCGGAAAACCGAACGGTTTTTCGAGAAAAACCGGAGGCGAAAAAAAACTACCTCCGGCGACTCCGGCGAACGGCGGCGGCGGCGGTCCGGCGGGCGGCAGCGGTCCGGCGGGCGGCGGCGGCGCGGCGCGGCGGGCGGAGG
>NC_041384.1:271217080-271243429 GCF_002162155.2 Triticum dicoccoides
GGGCGCGGCGGCGGCTGGGGCCGGCTAGGGTTAGGGTTAGGGCGGGGGGCGTGGCTGGGCTTCGGCCGGGGCCTCGGGGCGCTATAAAAAGGCCCGGCCAGGAGGAGTCCTGGCCGGTTACGGCCCAAGGTCGGTTCGGACTTTTTTTTATAATTACGCTCGGGAAAAAAACAAAAGAAATACTAAATGGGCTCCAAAATTGATGAAATAAATTTTCCCCGGCTTCTAAAATCAAGCCTCACAGGATGAACATTTATTTGGGGCCTAAATGCAATTTTGAAAAACGTGTATTTTTCTTAAATTCAAATAAAATAGCAAATAAAACCAAAATAAATTCTTGTTTGATTTTTTTTATTAAATCCTCAATATTTCTTTATTTTGGGAAAGTCATTTTATTCCCTCTCTCATATTTTTGTAATAGAAATAATTGAAGATAAAATAAATAAAATCAAATGATCCTATTTTCAAAATTTGAGACAACTCAAATATGAAAATAACGAAATCCCCAACTCTCTTCGAGGGTCCTTGAGTTGCGTGAAATTTCTAGGATCAACCAAAATGCAATAAATATGATATGCAATGATGATCTAGTGTATAACATTCCAAATTGAAAATTTGGGATGTTACATCACTCAAACAGAGCTGCATTTATTTCAAACTGGCCCTAGCTTGTAGCAATATTATTTATTAATTATTAGTCAATGCAATACTAAGCGAATACATGGCACAAGATAGAGTGATGTACATCCAGAATTGTGGGTTCCACATTAATAGAATGAACATGCAGATTATAAATAATATATAGTTCCTATATCCACTTATTGATTGCTCAAGCTCATAGTTCCTCACAACTTGTATTATTTAGAAGGCCAAAGCCAATATATATACATGTACAAGAGGATGCCAAGAGGCTACAAAAGGATGCCAATAGACTAGAATACAAAAGGCCAAAGGCCATTATCAATATAACTCTAACACCCCCCCCCCCTCAAACTCATGGTGGATCCACAACACTGAGTTTCGAGAGGTGAAACCCATGTTGCGCTCTCGTTTGGGACTTCGTGAAGAAGTCCACTAGCTGGAACTCGGAAGGCACATACTGAAGAGCAATAACATGATCCTGAACAGCAGCGCGCATAAAAAAGGCATCAACACCAATGTGCTTGGTAAGCTCATGCTTCACGGGGTCCCACGCAATACTGATAGCACCTGTACTGTCAGACAAGAGGGTGTTAGGTGTAGTAACTGAAATGCCAAAATCCTCCAATAACCATCGTAACCAAGTCACCTCTGTTGTCAAAAGAGCCATAGCTCGCAACTCGGCCCCTGCACTCGAAGGGGACACTGCAGTCTCGTCTTCCAGGCAATGAGGGAACCACCAAGAATAACACGGTAAGTAGAAAGTGAACGGCGATCCAAAGGATCACTAGCCCACGTAGCATCCGAATAGGCCTGGAGCTATAACAAGCTGGAACGAGGGAAGAAGAGACGGTGAGAGATCGTGCCACGAAGATATCATAGAACACGAAGAAGGTGACTATAGTGAACTGAAGTAGGAGCGGAAACAAACTGACTCAGAATATGGACGGGATAGGAGATATCTGGACGAGTGACGGAAAGATAGACAAGACTCCCAACAAGATGACGATAACGCGTCGGATCAGACAAGGGTTCCCCATCAGAAGCACGAAGATGAACATTGAGCTCCATAGGAGTCTCAACAGTGCGCTCATCACTAAGAGCCGCACGAGAGAGAAGATCCTGGATATATTTTTCTTGGGAAATAAAAAATCCATCAGAGGTAGAAGAAACCTCAATCCCAAGAAAGTAGCGAAGAGGACCAAGATCAGACATAAGAAACTGCCCACTTAGACATGCCTTAACAAAGGCAATGTACTCAGAGTCATCACCGGAGATGATCATGTCATCAACATATAGAAGAATAAGAGTCCTACCATGAGCAGAAAGGTGGACAAATAACGCTGGATCATGAGCACTAGGCGAGAAACCAGCGGCAGTCACCACAGAGGCAAAACAATCAAACCAGGCACGGCGGGCTTGTTTAAGGCCATAAAGAGAGCGATGAAGACGACAAACCATGCCATCAGGAACAGAATACCCAGGTGGTGGCTGCATATAAACCTGCTCACGCAACTCACCATTTAGAAAGGCATTCTTTACATCAAGCTGAGACACAGACCAATGACAAACAGAGGCCACAGCGAGAAGTGTGCGGATAGTGGTCATATGGCCCATAGGAGCAAAAGTCTCATCATAATCACGACCATGCTCCTGTTGAAAGCCACGAGCCACAAGACGAGCTTTGTAACGCTCAAGAGAACCATCAGAGTGGGTCTTAATATTATAGACCCACTTACAAGTGATGGGACGGACACGAGGAGGAAGAGAAACTAGATCCCATGTGCCGGTGCGCTAAAGAGCAGCAATCTCCTCTGCCATCGCAAACTGCCATTCAGGATGAACAACAACATCTCAATAAGAAGTCGGCTCAAGAACGGTCGAAAGACCATAGAGAGAAGGAGAATATCGGTCAGGGGGCAGACAAGGCCGAGAACGAAGACCATAAGTCAGCCAAGAGGAGGAAGACGACGCACCAGAAGTAGAGGGCGCATTAGTAGACTTGTCCACAACACGTGAACGATGAGTATAATGGAATGGAAAGGAGGGAAGAGGTGCAATCACTGGAGGTGGAGATGGGGAATGTACCGGTGATGAAGGTGGAGAAGGGGAAGGTATCGATGATGAAGGTGGAGAGTTATGAGATGAGGGAGGAGAAGAAACCGTAGGAGAAGACGGCATCGGATCTGCAACGGCGGGATGAGGAGTAGGAATACTGGGCACAGAAGGAGGTGTATCCAGAAACATAAGAAAAGAGATGTCCTCCGTGGAAAAGGCCGAGAAGATGGACGCGGGTAGAAGGGACGAGACTCATCAAAGGTCACATCCCGCGAAATATGCATGCGACGAACGACAGGATCCCAGCATCGGTAGCCCTTATGCTCATCATTGTATCCCAGAAATACACACTCAACAGACTGAGCGGACAGTTTGGTGTGTTCACGAGGGGCAAGCAAAACATAGCAAACGCAACCAAACAAACGAAGCGACGAATAATCAGGAGAACGACCAGAAAGATGCTCGAGAGGGATACCACCCTGTAGAGCAGCAGATGGCTGAATGTTGATGAGATAGGTGGAAGTGGTAACAGCCTCAGCCCAGAACTGAGGTGGAAGAGAGGTGGCGATCATCATCGCACGCGCTGTCTCAAGAAGATGACGATGATTGCGCTTAGCCACACCATTCTGAGCATGAGCACCAGGGCAAGAGAACTGAGTAAGAGTACCCTGCTCAGCAAGGAATCCTCGCAATGCATGGGAGATATACTCACTAGCTGAATCTGCGCAAAAAACACGAATAGGAGTGGAAAACTGGGTATGAACCATGGCAGCAATTTTTTTGTATATAGATAAGACCTCACTACGAGAAGACATGAAATAGATCCAAGTGTACCGAGAAAAATCATCTATAAAGATAATATAGTAGCGATGACCCCTTTTCGAAGCGAAGGGAGCCGGACCCCAAACATCATAGTGAACGAGATCAAAAGGGCGCTCGGACACGGACTCACTGTGAGGATAGGGTAGCTGAATCTTCTTACCAAGTCTGCAACCCGGACAATCCAACGAAGCGTTACCGGAGACAGGCCCCAGAACACCACGATGAACCAAAGACGAGAGACGAGAACCACATAAATGGCCAAGATGATGATGCCACTGCTGAAAAGAGCTGGTAGCTGCAACAACAGGGGCTACGAGACTAGCGATGGTGGCAGCGAAGGGAAGACGAAGCCAGTCAAGTTCCCAAAGACCATCAGAGCGGCGCGGGCCAGCACCAAGCAGAGCACTAGTGCGGCGGTCCTGAAAAGAACACGAATCAAAGTCGAGAATGACCCTACAATTAGAGTCAACAATCTAACCACGAGATATGAGCTGCATGGTAAGTCGAGGAACATGAGAAACAGAGGGAACATGAAATGAAGAAGTGTTAAGAGTGCCTCGACTAGCTACAGCAAGGGGAGTGCCATCAGCTGTAAGAACACGAACAGGAGGCTCGACGGGTCGAATGGAGGTTAAAGTGGAAGAATCATAAGTCATATGAAAAGATGCTCCAGTATCAAGAATCCATGGGGATGTACCTGAATGATTAGAAGGTGGTTTCTTAATGCCAGAACAGTCAGTCACAGAACCTGCAGAACCAGACGGTGAAGAATCCCAAGCAGCAAGCAGGCATTGTAGTTGTGCAATCTCACGCGCAGATAGGGACATGGCGGAAGAGTTTGAGGTAGAAACACCTGTCGACAATGAGCAATCGCCACCACCCATGGAAGCTGGGTATATAGTCGACCAAGAGTAACGAGTTGACATAGAGCCACATCTGGAAGCCACTCAAGGAGTTGATGTAGAGTGGTCACCGCAGCTCGCTGAAGACGTCGTAGGGGACAACGTCACAGACGGACGAGCACTAAGCACCGAGCGACGGCACATGTGTGAGACGGGATCAATATACGGAACACCGTCCAGGCAACGACTGAGATGCTCCCTCGATGGAAACATCATATCACTTTTTTTTTACTTTCTCTCCCTCTTTTTTTTTATCACAGAACACGAGTCAGCCAATCCACTAGAATGACATCGCGTGAGGAGCTATATAGCAGCGATGCCCAAGGCTGCAGGCCCAAAACAATGGCCCAAACTGCCACTTCCAGCAAAGCCTCCACAAACAGATCGCAGAAGTTGCGGACTTCGTGCACGCGCAACACGAGGGCTGGCATACAGATGGCAGCCGAGGTGGACAACGGCGAAGGCCGAAGGACGCGGGCGTCAACAGCGTACAGCACCTCGAGCGCTAGACAGCTCAATCCGGGCGGCTGAAACAGGAGCAACACGCGCTCAATCCGGGCGGCCGAAACGGGAGTAGAGCAGCACCAGCAAGCAACGCGCACGGGAGGGAGCCGGGGACGGCATGGCGGCACACACAAAGCAATGATCAGGAAGGAGCCGACAGCCAGGTTCGGCAGGGCCAGCTGCGGGACCTTGGAGGAAGACGAGCGGCGGCGCCATTAGGGATACGGGTGGATGGCGGCTCGATTTGGAGCAGATCGGAAGAAGAAAAATTGCAGCAGCCACTTGGAGGATACGGGCAGACAGAACTCCAAGCCAATGAGATTGAAGGAAGACCAAGCAAAGAGAAAAAATCCGATCTAATTAGCACGAGTTGCAACGTGCGTGAGGTGGAGACCCTAACTTGGCTCTGATACCATCTTACAATAGCAACTTGTATTATTTAGGAGGCCGAAGCCAACATATTTACATGTACAAGAGGATGCCAAAAGACTAGAATACAAAAGGCCAAAGGCCATTATCAATATAACTCTAACAATTTACACTTATGAAAACGCAAGCATGTGTTCCTGGATAGTCAAGTAAACATTGGTGCTCATTTCAAAATTCCATCACATCTATGTAAGATGGCCTGATGCTGCAATAATCTTAGAGCTAAACTACAACATAGATCAAGTACCTAGTACTTCATCTGTTTAGCTATCACCATATTATCCATAAATTCACATAAAAACAACCCAAAATGCAAGAGACTTTTGAGATACACGGGATGTTTTAAGATTTTTTTCATGGATCATCTTGTCGATGTAGTGGCTTTAGGCAAAGAGGTGTGTTGATGGCCCGTAGACCCCATATGTGCAAAAGTGGATCAGAAGCTTGTCATTTTAGCAAACATGTCACCTCCACAACTCGAACAAATGACAGTGAGGCATTTGGCACCAAAGTTGGACAAAAGAATAGCTAGAATGTTCCTCTCTAATTGTTGAAAGCCATGGACAACGCCAAATGGAAATAGCTGGAATATGCTTCGCTGCAATTGTTGGCACCAAAATTAGACGAAAGTTTACTACCTTATGTGTAAACTCTATTTCCTTTTCTTTTTCCTTTTTACTTACTATGGTATGATTTTTTTGAAGTGAATAATATGAGGAAAGCAATATGCAGATAAATAATACTCCATCTATGCCATATTAATCGATGCTCAAACGGATGTATCTAGCTAGATACATCCGTTTGAGCATCAATTACTATGGGACAGATGGAGTAGCTGACACATACACCATAAGTGTATTATCATTTACCACTCATTGTGGAGTGTAACTTGTAGCAAAAAAAGAAAAAGAAAAGGCATTCAGATCTAAGAGTTGTCGAAAAAGGTTAGGACCCAGTGACCAAAGAAGAAACACAAGTAAGGCTACTAACATGGCTTTCCATAGAGCAAGAAGAACATTATTTCTGTCTGTGGCCAAAGAGGAAAGAATTAATGGTAAGGGGGAGCTCTATTATGATATCCGGCAGGTACTAATAACTACATTTAGTTTTACAAAAAATTAGGCAGCCTAAAAATTATGTAGATTGGAAAAGATAAATCTAAGAGCAAGAGGGTTGACCATGTTTAGTAATTTTTTTGTAATGTGAAAAATAAAATTATTTCTGCTTATCAATTAGATGTCCACATCACAACTTTCTATCTATTTGTAAAATTTAATTTTATTCTCTTCCTTCAGGGCAGTTTCTTGGTAATTAGCATACAACATTAGAGACAAATGGTGAATTAATTCTTATCCACTACATGCTTGCCGCTAGCAGAAATAACACTAATACTAGAAAACAAAATAAACTATATAATAGAAGATGCTGAACAAAAAAGGATCGTGCAAATGATTGGGAAAAGGGTGCACAAAATCATGATTGTTTTGTTAAATCATGAACACACATACATTGATAGTAAGATGAGATATGACTTGTCAAAGTACACAAAGAGTAATTTGAGCCTGGTCAGCAGCCATTGCAAAATGTGAGCTTTTGGATTCCCCAAACCAACACATCAGAACAAATATCAAGTCTTTGGACTTTCATCATCTGAATCAAAATAGGAGAGGAAAAAACCCAGCCCGAGTCTAAATCCAGTTGTAGATAGAAGATGGAGGGAGGGGGTTTACAAGTAGAATTAGCAGCATCCTATGCAAGAACCAACTCACAAAAACCAGTTTCTAGTCGTTTGATTGATAATACCTACATCTAATTTGGAGTCCTATTGGGTGGCTCACTAAGGGCGTGTTTGGTTGCCTGCATATGGCCCAGTCTGGACCGCGCGGGAAGAAAGTGGCCCATTTGGTTTCCAGTGTTTACTGTGCGGCTCGCATGGCACGAACCTTAAAGCACGTCTAGGCTTGGCCCAGGGGAAACACCCGAATCAACAGTAGCTCGCACGCTTGGCTCAGGCGACGCTGGGGAGGGCAACGTGCTTCTCTCCTCGTGCGACCAGGGAGATGGAGCGAGCTCGCCCACGTCACAAAAAATTCGGTGGGAGGATTTCGGCTCACCTCCTGCCGAGTCCGCCCCTATTTAGTCCCCTCCCTCACCGCCCCAACTCCCGCCACCATTCTCCCTCCCTTCAAGCTTTCCCGTTAACGCGCATCGGCAATGACGAGCAGGTAAGCGGCGCATCTTCATCGGCCGGCGGTCCACGGTGTCGGCGGTCCTTCACCGTCCGGCCGTGATCTTCTACGACCATCCCCCCCTCATCCTCGAGCTGCAGCCACGGCCTCTGTGAGTTCAATCCCCCTTTCTCTATGTTCCTTCTAGCTAGATCTGAGCTGTAGCTAGGGTTTGATGTAGATGCATGGTTGATTAGTGCTCTGATATGTGAGCTCATATGGTTGATTGCTATGCTGCGGTTGCAATTTGTGGTAGGGTTAGATGTTCAATCATGTGGTAGGCTAGATTAGTAGTAGAGTTTGAAGTTAAACCTTATGCTTGTGTTGATTCGTGCTTAGATATGTGATTTGTAGCTATTGGAGGTCGATTTGTAGCATGATGTTTGTTGTAGATGTATGTTCCTGCTCATAGATTGTCCGGTATGCTTAGTATGATAGCGATGAACCATGTGCTTAGTATGTTAGTGATGAAGCATGTGCTTGGTATGATAGTAATGAAGCATGTACATGTATGCTCCTACTTTCATGGATTGTTCGCTATGTTGTGTGCTATGCTTACTATCAATGCGTGCTATGATTGTAGGACATGACCACGTAGACGCAAGATCTTAGTCAGGCCCTTGTCCTGTCCGACAACCAGTTTGTTCCATCGTTTGTCGAGGACTCGCAGCCTATGTCTGAGATGGCACCTGATTCAGAGGTGTTCGCATCTGATTCTGTCTATGTGTCAGTAGTGCGTGTTGAGCAAACTCCTCCTATTGTTGCTGTTGACGCTGCAGTCAAGGTAGCAACAACAAAGACAAATAAGGATGGTAGGTCGAACAACAAGAAGTGGCAGCCATTCATGTCCATGTTCGTGCTGAACAAGATGTGTGAGCTCATCTCTAGTGGACTTAGGACTGACAAGGGCTTCAAGGAGGTGCACTTGAACACCGTTGCGAAGCAGGTGTTCAAGTTCTATGGGCAGGAGGTGTTCGCCACCCAGGTGTACAACCACCTGAGGAAGTGGAGAGGTCGATGGATCCAAGTGTCCAAGTTGAGAGACCTTAGCGGCGCCTCATGGGATGAGAGCACTTGCTCCATAGTTCTAGAGGCAGAGCACTACGCCGGCCATGTCGCGGTTAGCTCATGACCCTCTTCCTTTTCATACTGTCCACCATTGCCTACTCCTAATCGCAACTAATAACACTTGTGTTTCATTCTTAGGACCACCCAAGGGACGTTGAGTTCCTCAACACACCCATACAGAACTACAGTCATATGCAGCACATCTTCTCCTTCGGGCTGGCAACTGGGAAGCATGCCATGGGCTCGGGGGAGCCTCTTGGTTCTTCCATGCCAGACTTCCCTGGGACCCCAGACATCGAGGTCTTGATGGACCTGACAAGCCCTTCGAGAAGCCTTTCAACAAGGCCTTTGACCCTGTCCATGGTAGGAAGTGGGAGAGAGGAGGCCTGATGGAGGAGGAGATCAATGTCTTTTGCAGCATGACTGAGGTGGTGAAGGAGGTGGCAACAACCATCAGGGAGTGCAAGCCCCTCGACGTCTACCCTGACCTGTATGGTGTTGTCATGACCCAGGGTGGTGTGATAGCCTGGCTTATTAGGGATGATAGACCACTCATATCAATAAGGAATTCCTTCTTTTCCGGGAGCCCATTCGGGAAGAACTCCAAAGTTAAGCGTGCTCAACTTGGAGTAGTTTTAGGATGGGTGACCGACCAGGAAGTTGCTCCCGGGTGCGCACGAGTGAGGACAAAGTGCGCAGAAAAGAATACTATTGATCTGTGGGGCCAGTCTAGATCCCCCCATGAGTAATGACCACCGGCGGGTGTGTCCGGGGTGTTACAAGTTGGTATCAGAGCCGACCCTCATGGTTACACGGATTTTTGCAGACAGGTGCGCGGTCATGTTGTTCATGATGTTTGTGACCCATCATGCACACGACATGGCACATGTAGTGGACTGGATGCACAGACGTATGTGCCAAGAGGGAATGTTTCTGTGGCTCGACGAGGACGTTGGTTCCTCTGAGTGGGGATTGATACGTATCCAACGTATCTATGATTTTTGATTGTTCCATGGTATTATATTATCTGTTTTGGATGTTTAATAGGCTTTAATATGCACTTTTATATTATTTTTGGAACTAACCTATTAACCAGAGGCCCAGTGCCAGTTGCTGTTTTTTGCCTATTTTAGTGTTTCACAGAAAAGGAATATCAAACGGAATCCAAACGGAATGAAACCTTTGCGAGGATCTTTTTTGGAACAAACGCAATCCAGGAGACTTGGAGTGGAGGTCAAGGAAGCAACGAGGCGGCCACGAGGTAGGGCGGTGCGCCCCCCACCCTCGTGGGCCCCTCGTAGCTCCACCGACCTACTTCCTTCACCTATATATACTCTTATACCATGAAAACATCCAAGGGAGCCACCACACCACTTTTCCACCGCCGCAACCTTCTGTACCCATGAGATCCCATTTGGGGACCTTTTCCGGCAATCTGCCGGAGGGGGATTCGATCATGGAGGGCTTCTACATCAACACCATAGCCTCTCTGATGATGTGAGTAGTTTACCACAGACCTTCGGGTCCATAGTTATTAGCTAGATGGCTACTTATCTCTCTTTGGATCTCAATACATAGTTCTCCTCGATGTTCTTGGAGATCTATTCGATGTAATTCTTTTTGCGGTGTGTTTGCCGAGATCCAATGAATTGTGGGTTTCTGATTAAGATTATCTATGAACAATATTTGATTCTTCTCCGAATTCTTATATGCATGATTTGATAGCTTTGAAAGTCTCTTAGAATTATCAGTTGGCTTTGGCCTACTAGATTGATCTTTCTTGCAATGGGAGAAGTGCTTAGCTTTGTGTTCAATCTTGCGGTGTCCTTTCCCAGTGACAGTAGGGGCAGCAAGGCACGTATTGTATTGTTGCTATCGAGGACAAAAATATGGGGTTTATATCATATTGCTTGAGTTTGTCCCTCTACATCATGTCATCTTGCGTAATGCGTTACTCTGTTCTTATGAACTTAATACTCTAGATGCATGCTAGATACCGATCGATGTGTGGAGTACTAGTAGTAGATTTAGAATCGTTTCGGTCTACTTGACATGGACGTGATGCCTATGTTCATGATCATGCCTAGATATCATCATAACTATGCGCTTTTCTATCAATTGCTCGGTAGTGATTTGTTCACCCACCATAATATATGCTATCTTGAGAGAAGCCACTAGTGAAACCTATGGCCCCCGGGTCTACTTTACATCATATTATTTTCCCGTCAACTAGTCATTTCTGTCGCCGTTTATTTTTCAATCTATACAACAAAAATACCAAAAATATTTATCTTATTATCTCTATCAGATATCACTTTCGTAAGTGACCGTGAAGGGATGGACAACCCCTTTATCGCGTTGGTTGCGAGGTTCTTATTTATTTGTGTCGGTACTAGGCGACTTGCATGTAGTCTCCTACTGGATTGATACCTTGGTTCTCAAAAACTGAGGGAAATACTTACGCTAGTTTGCTGCATCGCCCTTTCCTCTTCAAGAGAAAACCAACGCATGCTCAAGAGGTAGCAAGAAGGATTTCTGGCGCCGTTGCCAGGGAGATCTATGCCCAAGTCAAGACATACCAAGTACCCATCACAAACTCTTATCCCTCGCATTACATTATTTGCCATTTGCCTCTCGTTTTCCTCTCCCCCACTTCACCCTTGTCGTTTTATTCGCCTCTTTTCCATTCGCCCTTTTTTCGTTCGCCTTCTTTCGCTTGCCTCTTGTGTGATTGTGTGTTGGATTGATTGTTTATCATGATGGCTCAAGACAATACTAAATTATGTGACTTTACCAATAGCAACAACAATGATTTTATTAGCACTCCGATTGCTCCTCTTACCGATGCTGAATCTTGTGAAATTAATATTGCTTTGCTGAATCTTGTCATGAAAGATCAATTTGCTGGCCTTCCTAGTGAAGATGTCGCTACCCATCTAAACAGCTTTGTTGATTTATCTGATATGCAAAATAAGAAAGATATGGATAATGATATTGTTAAATTGAAGCTATTTCTGTTTTCGCTTAAAGATCATGCTAAAACTTGGTTCTCTTCTTTGCCTAAAAATAGTATTGATTCATGGAATAAGTGCAAAGATGCTTTTATCTCTATGTATTTTCCTCCTGCTAAGATCATCTCTCTTAGAAATGATATTATGAATTTTAAGCAACTTGATCATGAGCATGTTGCACAAGCTTTGGAGAGGATGAAATTAATCATACGTAAGTGCCCTACACATGGTTTGAATATATGGATGATTATACAGAATTTTTATGCTGGATTGAATTTTGCTTCTAGAAATCTTTTAGATTCGGCCGAGGGAGGCACTTTTATGGAAATCACTTTAGGAGAAGCTAATAAACTCCTAGATAATATTATGGTTAATTATTCTCAATGGCACACTGAAAGATCTACTACTAGAAAGTTCATGCGATAGAAGAGATTAATGTTTTGAGTGGAAAGATGGATGAACTTATTAAGTTGTTTGCTAATAAGAGTGTTTCTTCTGATCCTAATGATATGCCTTTGTCCACTTTGATTGAGAATAATAATGAATCTATGGATGTGAATTTTGTTGGTAGGAACAATTTTGGTAATAACGCGTATAGAGGAAATTTTAATTCTAGGCCGTTCCCTAGTAATTCCTCTAATAATTATGGTAATTCCTACAACAACTCTTATAGAAATTTTAATAAGATGCCCTCTGATTTTGAGACTAGTGTTAAAGAATTTATGAATTTGCAAAAGAATTTCAATGCTTTGATTGAAGAAAAATTGCTTAAGATTGATGAGTTGGCTAGGAACATGGATATAATTTCTCTTGATGTTGATTATTTGAAACTTAGATCTATTCCACCTAAGCATGACATCAACGAGTCTCTCCAAGCCATGAGAATTTCCATTGATGAGTGCAAAGAAAGAACCGCTAGGATGCGTGCTAAGAAAGATTGCTTTGTAAAAGCGTGTTCTTCTAGTTTTCATGATAATAATGATGAAGATCTAAAAGTGATTGGTGTGTCTCCTATTAAATCTTTGTTTGTAGTATGAATCTTGATAAAGATGGGACTGGAGATGAGTCAACTTTAGTTAAAAGGCGTCCCAATGATTCGGAGTTTTTAGATCTTGATACACAAATTAATAAAAGTGGGATTGAAGAGGTCAAAACTTACATAGCAATTAACCCACTATTTTGGATTTCAAGGAATTTAATTATGATAATTTCTCTTTGATAGATTGTATTTCCTTGTTGCAATCCGTGCTAAATTCTCCTCATGCTTATGATCAAAATAACGCTTTTACCAAACACATCGTTGATGCTTTGATGCAATCCCATAAAGAAAAGCTTGAATTTAAAGTTTCTATCCCTAGAAAACATTATGATGAGTGGGAACCTACTATTAAAATTAATATTAAAAATCATGAATGGTATGCTTTATGTGATTTGGGTGCTAGTGTTTCCACGATTCGAAAAACTTTGTGTGATGTGTTAGGTTTCCGTGAATTTGATGATTGTTCTTTAAATTTGCATCTTACGGATTCCACCATTAAGAAACCTATGGGAAGGATTAATGATGTTCTTATTGTTGCAAATAGGAATTATGTGCCCGTAGATTTCATTGTTCTTGATATAGATTGCAATCCTACATGTCCTATTATTCTTGGTAGACCTTTCCTTAGAACGATTGGTGCAATTATTGACCAGAAAGAAGGAAATATTAGATTCCAATTTCCGTTAAGGAAAGGCATGGAACACTTTCCTAGAAAGAAAATTAAATTACCTTATGAATCTATTATAAGAGCCACATATGGATTGCATACCAAAGATGACAATACCTAGATCTATCCTTGTTTTTATGCCTAGCTAGGGGCGTTAAACGATAGCGCTTGTTGGGAGGCAACCCAATTGTATTTTTGTTCCTTGCTTTTTGTTCCTGTTTAGTAATAAATAAATCATCTATACTCTGTTATGATTGTGTTTTTTATGTTTTAATTAGTGTTTGTGCCAAGTAAAGCCTTTAGGATCTTCTTGGGTGATTGTAATTTGATCTTGCTGTAAAAACAGAAAGTATGCGCTCACGAGAATAATTTTCATTATTTACTAGAGAGTGATAAAATACTGATTACAACTGTAGTAGATCAATATAAAAATTATTTAGGATGTCCTAATTTCTCAGGATTTTTGGAGTTACAAAAGTATTCGGAACCTACAGATTGCTACAGACTGTTATGTTTTTGACAGATTCTATTTTTCGTGTGTTGTTTGCTTATTTTGATGAATCTATGGCTAGTATCGGGGGGTATGAACCATAGAGAAGTTGGAATACAGTAGGTTTAACACCAACATAAATGAAAAATGAGTTGATTACAGTACCTTAAAGTGGTGGTTCGTTTTCTTATAGTAACGGAACTCATGAGATTTTTTGTTGAGTTTTGTGTTGTGAAGTTTTCAAGGTTTTGGGTAAAGATTTGATGGATTTTGGAATAAGGAGTGGCAAGAGCCTAAGCTTGGGGATTCCCAAGGCACCCAAAGGTAAAATCCAAGGCAACCAAAAGCCTAAGCTTGGGGATGCCCCGGAAGGCATCCCCTCTTTCGTCTTCGTCTATCGGTAACTTTACTTGAGGCTATATTTTTATTCACCACATGATATGTGTTCTGCTTGGAGCGTCTTGTATGATTTGAGTCTTTGCATTTTAGTTTACCACAATCATCCTTGATGTACACACCCTTTGGGAGAGACACACATGAATCGGAATTTATTAGAATACTCTATGTGCTTCACTTATATCTTTTGAGCGAGATAATTTTTGCTCTAGTGCTTCACTTATATCTTTTTAGAGCACGGTGGTGGTTTTATTTTATAGAAATTATTGATCTCTCATTCTTCACTTATATTATTTTGAGAGTCCTTTAGAACAGCATGGTAATTTTCTTTGGTTATGAAATTAGTCCTAATATGATAGGCATCCAAGATGGGTATAATAAAAACTTTCATATAAAGTGCATTGAATACTATGAGAAGTTTGATACATGATGATTGTTTTGATATATGAAGATGGTAATATTAGAGTCATGCTAGTTGAGTAGTTGTGAATTTGAGATATACTTGTGTTAAAGTTTGTGATTCCCGTGGCATGCACGTATGGTGAACCGTTATGTGATGAAGTCGGAGCATGATTTATTTATTGATTGTCTTCCTTATGAGTGGCGGTCGGGGATGAGCGATGGTCTTTTCCTACCAATCTATCCCCCTAGGACCATGCGCATAGTACTTTGTTTCGGTAACTAATAGATTTTTGCAATAAGTATGTGAATCCATGGATTATACGCACTCTCATCCTTCCACCATTGCTAGCCTCTCTAGTACCGCACAACTTTTACTGGTACTATAAACCCACCATATACCTTCCTCAAAACAGCAACCATACCTACCTATTATGGCATTTCCATAGCCATTCCGAGATATATTGTCATGCAATTTTCCACCGTTCTGTTTATTATGACACGCTCCATCCTTGTCATATTGCTTTGCATGATCATGTAGTTGACATCGTATTTGTGGCAAAGCCACCTTCATAATTCTTTCATACATGTCACTCTTGATTCATTGCATATCCTAGTACACCGCTGGAGGCATTCACACAGAGTCATATTTTGTTCTAAGTATCGAGTTGTAATTCTTGAGTTGTAAGTAAATAAAAGTGTGATGATCATCATTATTAGAGCATTGTCCCGGTGAGAAAAGGATGGTGGAGACTATGATTCCCCCACAAGTTGGTATGAGATTCCAGACGAAAAAAAGAGGCCATAAAAAAGAGAAAAAAGGCCCAAATAAAAAATGAGAGAAAAAGAGATAAGGGGCAATGCTACTATCCTTTCTCCACACTTGTGCTTCAAAGTAGCACCATGATCTTCATGATAGAGAGTCTCCTATTTTTCACTTTCATATACTAGTGGGAATTTTTCATTATAGAACTTGGCTTGTATATTCCAATGATGGGCTTCCTTAAAATGCCCTATGTCTTCGTGAGCAAGCGAGTTGGATGCACACCCACTTAGTTTCTTTTGTTGAGCTTTCATACACTTATAGCTCTAGTGCATCTGTTGCATGGCAATCCCTACTCACTCACATTGATATCTATTTATGGGCATCACCATAGCCCGTTGATACGCCTAGTTGATGTGAGACTATCTTCTCCTTTTTGTCTTCTCCACAACCACCATTCTATTCCACCTATAGTGCTATATCCATGGCTCACGCTCATGTATTGCATGAAAATTGAAAAAGTTTGAGAACATCAAAAGTATGAAACAATTGCTTCGCTTGTCATCGGGGTTGTGCATGATTTAAATATTTTGTGTGATGAAGATAGAGCATAGGCAGACTATATGATTTTGTAGGGATAACTTTCTTTGGCCATGTTATTTTGAGATGATATGATTGCTTGGTTAGTATGCTTGAAGTATTATTGTTTTTATGTCAATATTAAACTTTTGTCTTGAATCTTTCAGATCTGAACATTCAGGCCACAATAAGGAAAATTACATCGAAAATTATGTTAGGTAGCATTCCACATCAAAAATTCTTTTTTATCATTTACCTACTCGAGGACGAGCAGGAATTAAGCTTGGGGATGCTGATACGTCTCCAATGTATCTATCATTTTTGATTGTTCCATGTTATTATATTATCTGTTTGGATGTCTAATGGGCTTTAATATGCACTTTTATATTATTTTTGGAACTAACCTATTAACCGGAGTCCTAGTGCCAGTTGTTGTTTTTTGCCTATTTCAGTGTTTCACAGAAAAGGAATATCAAACAGAATCCAAACATAATGAAACCTTCGCGAGGATCTTTTTTGGAACAAACGCAATCTAGGAGACTTGGAGTGGAGGTCAAGTAATCAACGAGGCGTCCACGAGGTAGGGCGGCGCGCCCAGGGGGGCTAGGCGTGCCCCCTACCCTCGTGGGCCCCTCGTAGCTCCACCGACCTACTTCCTTCGCCTATATATACTCTTATACACTGAAAACATCCAGGGGAGCCATGAAACCACTTTTTCACTACCGCAACCTTCTGTACCCGTGAGATCCCATCTGGGGACCTTTTTCGGCGATCTGCCGGAGGGGGATTCGATCACGAAGGGCTTCTACATCAACACCATAGCCTCTCCGATGATGTGTGAGTAGTTTACCACAGACCTTCGGGTCCATAGTTATTAGTTAGGTGGCTACTTCTCTCTCTTTGGATCTCAATACAAAGTTCTCCTCGATGTTCTTGGAGATCTATTCGATGTAATTCTTTTTCCGGTGTGTTTTCCGAGATCTGATGAATTGTGGGTTTATGATTAATATTATCTATGAACAATATTTGATTCTTCTCTGGATTCTTATATGCATGATTTGATATCTTTGCAAGTCTCTTCGAATTATCAGTTTGGTTTGGCCTACTAGATTGATCTTTCTTGCAATGGGAGAAGTGCTTAGCTTTGGGTTCAATCTTGCGGTGTCCTTTCCCAGTGACAGCAGGGGCAGCAAGGCACATATTGTTTTGTTTCCATCGAGGCTAAAAAGATGGGGTTTATATCATATTGCTTGAGTTTATCCCTCTACATCATGTCATCTTGCCTAATGCATTACTCTGTTTTTATGAACTTAATACTCTAGATGCATGTTGGATATCGATTGATGTGTGGAGTAATAGTAGTAGATGCAGAATCGTTTCGGTCTACTTGACACGGACGTGATGCCTATGTTCATGATCATGCCTAGATATCATCATAACTATGCGCTTTTCTATCAATTGCTCGGCAGTAATTTGTTCACCCATCGTAATATATGCTATCTTGAGAGAAGCCACTAGTGAAACCTATGGCCCTCGGGTCTACTTTACATCATATAAGTTTCTGATCTACAATTCTAGTTTATTATTTATTTTGCAATCTTTACTTTTCAATCTATACAACAAAAATACCAAAAATATTTATCTTATTATCTTTATCAGATCTCACTTTCGTATGTGATCGTGAAGGGATTGACAACCCCTTTATCGCGTTGGTTGCGAGGTTCTTGTTTGTTTGTGCAGGTACTAGGCGACTTGCATGTAATCTCCTACTGGATTGATACCTTGGTTCTCAAAAACTGAGGGAAATACTTACGCTACTTTGCTGCATCACAATTTCCTCTTCAAGGGAAAACCAACGCATGCTCAAGAGGTGGCAGGGGTGTATGTGATAGCCTGGCTTATTAGGGATGATAGACTACTCATATCAATAAGGAATTCCTTCTTTTCCAGGAGCCCATTCGGAAAGACTCCAAAGTTAAGCGTGCTCATCTTGGAGTAGTTTCAGCATGGGTGACCGACTGAGAAGTTGCTCCCTGGTGCGCACGGGTGAGGACAAAGTGCGCAGAAAAGACTAGTATTGATCTATGGGGCCAGTCTAGATCCCACCAGGAGTAACGACGACCGGTGGGTCTGTCCGGGGTGTTACAGGTGGCTTCAGCGACGAGCCTCTCATGGCAGCTCTCTGCCACCTGCTTGACAACAAGGCCCAGGGTGTTGGGTTCGTTGCCATGGCAGACGCTCACAGGATGCCCTGGCTCAGGAGCTGGCTGGGCAAGCACTACTACTAGAGTAGTGCTGCCTGTGAGCATGCATGATCCCCGACGGCGATGGCGGTGGCGGCGAAGACGACGACGATGACGACATACATTTTGTGTAGCTAGGGCTGGAAAACTATTTGATGGTCTGTATATCTTGGTGAGATGGTACATACTAACCCCTCTCGATGATGGTGAACTTGCGGTGCTAGGACGACACCGTCTTTTAGATGTGGTGGTAGGATAACACCATGGTAGTGCTAGGTTGACCTTTCTATGCCATATGATCATGCATGCTTTACTTCTTCTCTTGTGCTTCATTGTTGTTTGTGTGCTACTTTGCTTCCTACTTGTGTGCTCCATTGATTTGCTGCTTCAACTCTTGCTCTTGTGCATTGCTAGGGCAAGTGGTATGTCGTGTTCATCGGTAAGTCTCCAGGGGTTTACAGTTCATGGGAAGAAGCCAGTGCACAAGTGGCATCATATAGCAACAACAGCCATAGAGAGTTCAAGACTAGGCAAGCAGCAGAACAAGCTTACTCCGACTAGGTGCGAAAGCACAGAGGCAGCAGTGTTGACAGTGGCAAGGTTGGAGGTGTCAAAGTTGAAGATGCTAAGGTGGATCGTCAATTTGGGCTGAAGCTGGAGAACTTCATCATCCGCCCAATTCATCGTCATTGTTGTGTTGTGGCATTGGTGTGCTAGGTGTGATCATTGTGGGTAAGCTCACCAACTAGGGTACAAGGTAAGCACACCATGTATGTTGTATGCACCAAACATCTTGTTCATGTGCTGCTTGGGCCAATGCAGGCAACCAAACAAAGTGCACTTGCGTATTACCTTATGTAGGGACCCTAGATGCAGGCAACCAAACAACTTGCATATGCCGCATGTGAGGCTGTTTTTCCAAAGCCAGGCTGGGTTGAGATGTGTATGCAACGCAGCTACTATTCACAACTGCAACCAAACACGCCCTAACCAGCACCCAACGTCCTCCCAAACGTGAAATTGAATAGGAAGAAAACTAAGGGAGACGAAGCAAACAAGAACAGAGAAAACCACACCACAATAGAGAAGTGGCAGCGCCGCCGTCGTGCTCATCAACAGCACGCCGACACGACGGGATGTGAGGAGCTCTCTCCACACGCTTCTTCCCTGCAGCGTGGCGGCGAGGTGCCGGCCAAACGAAGATGGCGACCACACATGCCGCAACGAGATCGTGGATCACCGGATTTGTGCCTGGGAAGATGTGGACACGTTGAAACTCTTTCTCCATGCCTCTCAGAGCTCACAGATCTGACGACAGACCCTATCACCATGCCGCGCGGCTGCCTCGCTTCCCCAAACCGCCTTTCATCTCTCTCTCGTCTCTCCATGCATGCGGGGCCGAGATATCGACACGGAGGCCATTGCTCCACCAATTAGCATGTGGGGTCCATCACAAATCGACTGACCTCAACTACCCACAGTGGGAGTAACATAGGTGGTAAGAGCATCTCCAGCCGCGCCCCCAACACGCCCCCAGGTGATTTTTTCGCGCCGGCGCCCAAAAATCGGTCCAGTCGCGCCCCCAGGAGCCCCTTTTTCGCCGATTTGGGCCGAAATTGGCGCCGGTAGACCAAGGACGAACCCGGCGCGCTGGGGGCGCCCGGGGGCGCCGGGCGAGCGATTTTGGCGCGAACTAACTGCGGGCCAGCCGAGTCAGTGACACTCGCCTCGTCGTCCTCACAACGTCTTAGTTTCCCGTGGGGAATCAATGCCAAGGCTGCCGCCGGTCAGCCTTCCATTGATTCCTCACGGGCAGCGCGGTGACGCCCTCTCTCCCGCCACACGTACACACGGCGCCGGGCGGCTATAAAACCAACACCTCCCCCTCACCTCTGGCCACACCCCGCCGTGCTCTGCCTCTCTCTCCCCGTGCGCAGCCGACGCCGACGATCCTCCCCTCTCTCCCAAGCCCAGCCGTGACGATGGGCGAGCGATTCCCCGGTGATGCGGCGGCGGCCAACGGCTTTGGCCGCCGCTCGCTGCACGGGTGGGAGGCGTATTTTCTCTTCGAGGCCAACATCCCGGCGCCTCCCAACATGCGCGCAGGGCCAGGCGGGTGGAGGCTCAGCGCCGGTGGCGTCCCCATTCCCCCGCTGCCCGACGTCAACGTGCGAGCCGACTACTTCGCCGACGAGCTCAACCGCGTGCGGGCATCGCTGACGGAGGAGCAACGCGCCCTCCCGCAGTACGCCGCCGACAACCATGAGGCGTGGGCAGCGTACTTCCAGCACCGGCAGGCGCAGCGGCTGGCCTCCACCAATGGGGCGCCAGTGGTGGAGGGCACCAAGAACAACGAGGGGCGCCGCCTGTGGTGGGGCGCCACGGCCGCACACTCCATGAGGTTCTCCGGCACCTTGAGGGCGGCAAGACCCGCCGTTGACATACCCTACCGCGGCCGCCGCCCTGGTCCCACGCTGGAGCGCGGGGCAATGGATGCCTAGGAGGTTCGGCTTCTCCTCGTATTCCTCCTCCCGCTCCTCCCACTCTTTCGGCTCGCCGGCGGTGTTCGACATCAAGGCCGAGCAAGCAGCAGAGACACCGCTCGGCTGGCGCACCCACAGCGCCGGCATTGTCATCAACGAGGGCGGTAGGCGCACCTCCTCCTCAGCTCCTCGCCGCTACGTCAAGCCGACGACGGAGCCGGGGCTCGCCGCCGTGAAGACGGAGCCAGGGCTCGCCAGCGGCGTGAAGGAGGAGCTCGACGATGTGGTGGCCTTGAAGTGGGCGCACGAAGACTGGGCGCGGACGGAGCTGGAGCGCTAGTCCCGCGCCTACGAGCAGTTCACCGCTTGACGACGTGGCCGCGACAAGGGACGCGTCGTCGTCCTCAACGACGACAGCGACGACGAAGCGCCGCTGCCACCGGTTCGCCAGGGCGACGCCGGGCAGGGGTCGAGCAGGGGCGGCCGCGTCAAGGAGGAGAAGGACGACGGCGAGGATGGCGGCGACGTCAGCGACTTTGCCGCGCTCAGCGCGTTCTTCGGCCCGTAGTTGTAGTTGCGGCCCTTTTTTAAGTACTTCACTTTGCCATGTAAAATACAATATAGGTCGTCTAAGTAATGTCATGTTCGCCGAATTTTAGCCGAATCTTTGTCCCATTTGCCGAACTTTAGCCGAATTCCTTTTAACAAAAAAACCCTCACCTTCTGGGGGCGACCCTGGAGCCGGCGGCTGGGAACCCGAAAGCCCCACGCCGATTTTAGCGCCGGTTCGCCTCCAGACGACGCTTTTACGCGCAACGGCTGGAGATGCTCTAACACCACACATCTTTGGGCAAAACAGATGATGCGGCGAGTAATTAATGAGGAAAAATGGCATGTGGTAACATAGCTAGTTACTGTAACATCACACATACCAAGACAAGATAAGTCTATAACCTAATAAATGAAGTTTTGCATGACACCGCACATATGTTACTCATCACTAGAGGTAGTAACATTACTAGTCTAAGTTGCTCCCCATTGTGACTAATCTGAATCGCGAGCCCACCCTGCGGTGATTTTTCCGCACGATCCCAGACGCCGACCGGGTTGAAATCGGTTGCTACAGTCGATGTCAATAGCCTCAATCGATTCTCAGCCCTTTAAAATTAAAATGAGGGAGCTTAGTGCTTTTTTTTTCGGGGTAGGGAGCTTAGTGCTATAGAGTCGTTGACCATTGATTGATTATGATACTGAACGCAGAAAAATGATGTGAGCAGGACAGAAGATCGAGGCATAACCCCGGGGGGAGCACCGAAATGGACTCGCAACGCGACAACTCAGACACTGACAAGAGTGACAACCCAGATTCCAAACCGAGCAGGAGCAGAGCATCATCTTCCAAATGAGCACGCAAGCATTCACATTTCTCCAACAAACTAGCAACGATGGAAGCTTTGACTACCAAAGGGCTGATAAGAAAACGTGCATTTCTTGTTGTATCCGGATGGTTGTAACATTTTTATGCATGATTTATTTGTAGAGGCTATTGGTTTTCTACTACTTAACAATTTATCTGTACCTACACCGGTTGTCCTGACGATGTGCTGCTGTAAGTGGTTAACACTGCTGTGTACAGTACAGTTGTAGGATCATTAGTGGCACTCTTGTGTGTGAATTTAATGCAAAGTTGTTGTCCGTCCTTTTTTCAAATAGCCCTCCCAAATTGCTGGCATTTCACGGAAGGCAAAGAGGGACCAAGCAAGAAGCACATCGTCCATTGCTTTGCTCACTAGGAGAGGTCGAGAGGCCACCATGCCTGCCTGCCTGCCTGCCCAACGTACAACAGCGCGAGCCCCCGCCAAGGGAGGAAGAAAATGAGATCCCACCACACCACACCACACCACACCAAACCTCACCTCACCACACATGTTGACATGTACAACACCAGCCCGCAAAATCCAGGGCAAAACGCCATAAGCATCACCAGATCGTCGCAATCGTGCGCATGCAGTCGGTTGGAGATCACTCGACGGCTACGCCAGAGGCCGAGCCGGCAGGTCGGTTGCTTGTCCGGGTGTTCAGCAGCGGGGCCAGAGCCTTGACGACGATGCTCATGTTTGGCCGGAAATCTGCCTCGTACTGTACGCACAGGGCAGCCACGGCAGCCATCTGTTTGCCACAACATATGGTCAGTCTCACTCTCACTGCTAATTACTCCCTCTGTCCCATAATGTAAGACTTTCGACATAATGTAGTGTCAAAAAACATCTTACATTATGGGACGGAGGGAGTACAACATACTACCTCCGTTTTCTAGATGTAAGACGTTTTGACAGTTTAATTGGGTGTACTACTTTGTCAACCACAAGAGAAAGGTTCCTTGTCATAACAATAATCAATGTGCATTACGGTGAATATGGAACAAAATAATGCGTTTCAGGTCTATCCAGCATAACAAAGCTTTCTTGTGGTTTCACAAGGACATGTGTTTTAAACAAGCTTCTCTGTGTACGATGTAACTGGAACAAAATTATATTTAACAACAGCTGCAAACTATAGTTAAACAACAAAGTTTGCATTGCTTGATATACATATAGTATCATCGTGTTCTTAATTTTTTCTTTTGTTTTTACCTTGGCGACAGCCTTTGGAGGGTAATCCACACCAAGCTTTGGATCTACACATTGCCGCACCTTGTCTTCACTTAGCCTTGGTGTAGCCTGCACATACCAAACACTTGATTTTATTTTCCATCTTGTCAGAAACCAGTGTAGAATCTGAAAAAGGCTCCATACCCATGTCACAAGGCTCTGCTGGCCACGGGGAAGTGTATGATCAACTGGTTTGCAGCCAGTTAAAAGCTCCAACAACACCACTCCAAAGCTATATACATCGCTCTTTGCGCTTAGCTGCCCAGTCATTGCATACCTGAGAAGTAAACGACATGTATAAGAGGACATGTCAATTTGCCCATCTCAATCTATAAGCACTCAAACTATTTGACTGCATACTCAGGAGCATGATAACCAAAGGTGCCAAGAACACGTGTAGAATGAAGGCGTGCAGCCATGTCAGGGGCCTGATTAGACACATCGAAATCTCCTATTTTTGCAACATCGTTGTCAAAGAGCAGTATGTTGCTGGACTTGATATCACGGTGGACGACACGTGGCTCTGCCTTCTCATGGAGGAATTCAAGCCCTCTCGCGGCGCTTACAGCAATCCTCGCCCGCTGCATCCACGATAGGACTGGTCCTGGTTGGGATCCCTTGACGCCCTTTTTACCTGTAATGACCACGAGCCGTAGATTCATCAGCTTTGCTAGAGTCTTGAATGGCTCTATATTACTGACAGAAATGAGGTCAGCTATAAATGGTATCTGATCCCATCGTGAGTATTGTTACTCAATAGGGGCTGAAATCTTCTTTAATAAATGCATCAAGCTAAAAGGCCCAAACAAACATGCCCTAATAATTTACGAAATTAGAAGTCTTAAATTGTTCCTCACCATGGAGAACATCATGCAAGGAGCCCCTTGTTGCATACTCATAAGCAAGAATACGGGTGCTCCCTAAAGCACAGTACCCGAGAAGTTGGATGACATTGTCATGCTTGAGTCTTGAAACAGCCGAGACCTGCAAAAGAAATGGAAGTCAAACGGCAGCCCGTAGGGGGCACCTACATGAAGAGAGATTATCTTGGAAGGAAAGAGGCCTTGAACCTGCACAAGGAATTCTTGGTCAGGCTGTTTGCTGGAGTCAAGCCTCTTCACTGCAGATTTCTTGCCATCCTTCAGTACACCAAGGAAAACTCTTGCGTATGAACCCTCTCCTATAAGAGCGTCACTGCTGAAGTTCTTGGTTATTTCCTTAATTTCGTCTAGGGAAATGGCTGGTACTTCAATTGGCTGGCTTCTACTGGTACGGATGGCATGGGTTGGCGCTGGCCCCCGGTTATAACCATAGTTACCCCCTGCATTCAAAATAAATAGGTAATAAATTAAAGTACTCAGGAAAGTATTGCTTTCAGTGGTGCCATTTGGTGCAGAAGATGCACATTTTAACAAACAAGGTGCACTTTCAAAATTTGTTGATTCACAGATGTTTAGATTTGTATCGTATAAAAAAAGGGGGCAGCTCAGTGCACGTTGTTGTTCCCACTTGGGTTCCGGGCCAGGGTCGGTCCATTGCAGCCATGGACAACTAAGATGCAAAGCTCTCCCAAATCTATCAAGTTCGGCAATTCCGAGTCCCCCCAACTTCTTTGAGCGACATACAGTTTTCCAGTTAACCAAGGTGTGTCCACCCGAAGCCTTCTCTTGGTCGTCTTTCTGCCATATGAAACTTCCTGTGATCTTGTCAACTTTGCTCCAGAAGCACTTGGGAGTGTACAAAATTATGTAGCTAGTTGAGTGTATCAAGCACCCTTGGTAAGCATTTGTTCTGCTATCGCTTGCAGGCAAATTTACGGGTAGCAGGTTTTACAAAATTCAACAAAATTTACAGCTGAATCCTATACTGAATCTGGTTTAACCTGTCAGTTTGTGGATTTGCGTTGGTAAATGCGATGCATAATGTCAATATTTTCACAGTTGCATGGCCAAAAGTGGAATTATTAGTTTTCTGGAGACAGCTAAATAAACTAGCTGGAAGCTGCTAATTGTATTTATTATGGGAAAGAATTGTTTGCACATTTAGAGTTACATCATGCATCTGCCCATAGGACGATGAATAAGACACTATTCCTTTCCATTGCTCAATTAGCTCTACACTTAACTATCAAATCTACAATCGAAGAACCAAACTGGATTCATAGTGAGAATCACTACAGAGCAATCTTTGCGACCATGAGAAATATGTGATGAAGCCAAGATGGGAGTAAGTAACAACCTGGGGCAGGGACCGGAACATAAGGATCATCGCGCTTCTTTTTCTTGCCAACATCATCGGCTCCGCAGCAGGAAAAGCATCCCATCGCTTCCTAAAATTCAACAAAAAAAAAAGAAATTCAACAAAACGGATGTGCGAAATAGATTGCGTGAATCCGGCATTAGATCCTTCCAGCCAAGCAAAACATATTGGTATTGCTTCCAGAACGGAATTTATTTTCTTCACTCTTGTCCTAGGGGGGAAAAAGACGAATAGAGAAATCGCCATCCATCAATGGTGTAAATATGAACGCTGGCAGCATTTGCGATGGGATGAATGATCATCATACTAAAAAAGATGAATGATGAAACCGGTAAACAAAAATTGGACCCGTTCTTGGGGATTTAGGAGTATTTGTTTGCGCCGTTTCACAAACCCGACGTTTATATCATCTCATTATTTGTGTTGGCCGTCCACATCATGGGCTGATCGCGCAAGCAAAAATTGGCACATTCGAGAAAGAAAAAAACAAACAAATCCTGAATCGAAGGGCAGTGGTGCATGAGATGGGAGACGAAAAAGAATCCACCGGCACGAGCACGCGAGCAAAAGAAGAAGAGCGGAGGCGGGTACCTTTCCTTCCTCCTTTCTTCTTGATCTAATCGGAAGTTCAGGAGCAATGCGAAGGGGGTGGAGAGGAGAGGAGACGGGACGAGGAACACGACGCGGTCTTCCTCGCCCTTCCCCTTCCCCAGTTGGTT
>NC_041384.1:271243575-271256706 GCF_002162155.2 Triticum dicoccoides
TACTCGACCAATATCCTCCTCCGACGGAGCCCCTTGCCGCCACCACCCGCCAATTGGAAAACCCACCGTCCCCTGCTATTCTTGCCATCATCCATGTGCATGGTTATTTACATACCACACACATGTTTTTTTAGAGGTAAATACATCACAAGTGCCTAAACTTGTCCGGCGCGGACAGTTTAGTGCCTAAAGTTGCAAAATACGTAAAAGTGGTGCCATAACTTGTCCAGATGATGCATATACGGTGCCTTCGCTAGTATGCCGCCGTATGTGCCACCCGCGTGGCTTGACAGCTGACGTGTGGCCCACATGTCAGTAGGTGTGAGAGTTAGCAGAGCTGGGTGAGACACGCATTGTGGTTATTTTGCAGAAAACCCCTTGAGACTTAATTAATTGTCAGAAAAAGTCCCTCCAACACTCATTGTGGCACAGATGACGTACAGTTAACTGAATTTTGGTGACACCTGATTGTACAATTAGCTGAATTTTTGTGACAAGTGATGTACTGAATGTGTGCACTGCACTGAACTGAATATATGTGTTGAATGTGTGCAAGTGCAATGCATTAGAGATGTAGGGAATGTGTGCAGTGTATGTAAAGTACACAACTAAATTGTTCTGCATAGCTAATTGATATTTTGTTGTATTGAATAGTACATATCACTGAATATTGGTGCAACTGGTTATCTGAATTTTTTGCAGTACAGATCACTGAATGTACCTGCAGCATAGTTACCTGAATATTTGTTCTATTTAATTAAAGTGCAGGGTGTTCCTTGGAAAAAAAGAGCAAACACAGCTCACAGCGCGCCCGCAGCCGATGACGTGTGGGCTAGCAACACACTGGTATGCACGCATGCACTGCATCAATGGAATACGAGCGAAGGCACCGTATATGCATCATTTGGACAAGTTATGGCACCACTTTTATGTATTTTACAATTTTAGGTACTAAACTGAACGCGCCGAACAAGTTATGACATTCAGAGGGCCCAGGCGGGATAACGAATGCAAGGGCGGTCCTAATTCTTTTCTAAAAGTGTTGATTGGGTCCCAAATCTTTTTAAGTTGTTCATCCAAGGTCCTAATCTCGTCTGCACCCCGCTAACCAGCTTACGTGGCGCTTTGACCAGGCCACGTCGACAGCAGAGGGCCCAGGCGGGATAACGACCGGCCGTGAATATTTGTAGAAAAACCCTCTAACCCTAATTCCCTTTCATTCATGGCCCGTTCCTCTTCCCCACCCCTCTCCTCTCCCTCTCTGGCAAAAACAGGGCGATTGACGGCGCTGCTCCGGTGAGAAGAGGGGCCGTTGCCGGCTGTCGTCCGGCGACGGCGGCGCTAGGATGGCGCCACATCTGCGGCGACCCGGAGATCCTCCTCCGCGATATGGTAAGTGCTCGTAACCCTAATCCCAATCCTACTGTTTCGTCCCCCTTCTTCTCATTTAGGCTGAATCAATGACCGAATCCCTTGCAATCTAGGACCACAAGAGGAGCTTTTCAGTCTAGAAATAAACTATGATGTTTTTTGCGGATTTGGCAAGTCCAAGTCATATGTTGATGGCAAAGATGATGTGTTTGATGGATGTGAAGTAGATACATGGTCTCCTCTCTGGCTCATTGATTTTATGCAACAATTAGGATATAGTGACCAATCGAACTTCACTTTGTATTGGTTGCTCCCTGGAAAGAATCTAGCTGATGGTCTTCGGATTGTGGACTGCGACACTGACACATTGCACATGACAGCAATTGTCCCAAAAAAATTAGTATTTCCAGTTGTTTGTCAACCATAAAGATATGACATTTGACAATGTAATTGGTGACATTCATGTTAGTGGTACACCTGATCTTCCTCCTGTACTAAGCCCTAAGTCTCCTCAATTTAATACTGGAATTAGGGGCAGTCCTAGGTTTAATGTTAAAGCTCGGAAAGGCAATCTCAACCAATGTCATGCAGGCAACAACAATGTAGGCAGTAGCAGTGTTCCACCAATGGCACAAAGTGTTAGCCATGAGCTCAGAAGAAGCAGGAGAAAGCTTGTGGTAGAAGAAGAAATTCCCAATGAAAAAGACAGTGATAGTGATGATAGTGAGTGGGATTCAGATTGGGTTGACTCTGACAATGAAGTAGGTAAAGATGATGACCCTTATGAGGAATGGGTGGATCACAAATTTGAGTAGAAGAAAAGGAAGAAATCCAAATGGGAGCAGGACAGTGACTATGAATCTGATGAGTTGCAAGAGTTGGAAGATTTGGAGCTTGAAGAGAGTGATTCGACAGAGGAAGTGGAACTAGTTGATGCTCAAGGAAGGAAAAAAAGGAAGAAGAAAGTGAAGCTCAAAAGGTGGAGGCCAGAGAACATGGAAGAAGTGAAATTTCACATAGACATGGTGGTCTTGACTGTGACTGAACTGAGGGAAGCAATTCAAGAGTACATTGTGGAACAAAGAGTGCAAATACAGTACATAAAAAATGATAAGCAGAGGGTAAGGGCATGTGTTGGTGATTGTCCCTGGTTCTTATTTGCTGCACCTAATAGCAGGACAAAATCTTGAGTTGTGAAGAAGTGTGTGGGAAAACATACATATGAAGAGAGTGGGCACTGAAGCAATTCACAACAAGATATCTGGCTACCAAGTATGTGGAGACATTTAGAGCAGATGAGAAGATGTCCTTACAGAACTTTGCCAGGCTTGTTGAGGTGGACTACAATATGCTTCCGACTAGAAGCAAGCTAGCAAGAGCAAGAAAAAATGCACTAAAGCAAATAAATGGAGATGAACTAGAACAATACAATTTACTTTGGGACTTTGCAGCTGAAGTTAGAAGGTCAAATCCTGGAAGTACATTGTTTTTGTGAATGCAAAAGATGGAGTTTCTGAGAACTGTTACATGTCATTGGATGGATGCAAGAGAGGTTTCTTATTTGCTTGCATTCCAATTATATGCATTGATGGGTGCCACATTAAGAACAAGTATGGTGGAGTGATGTTGACAGCTGTTGGAGTTGATCCCAATGATTGTATCTTTCCCATTGCAATTGCCATAGTTGAAGTGGAAGATACTGATACATGGAAGTGAACATACATAAGGAAGAGTGCTCATGTAGGGTCTGGCAGCTCCCTAGAATTCCATGTAGACATGAAGTGGCATGTCTAAGGTATGAGAGGATTAAGCCAGAAGATGTGGTAAACAAGTGCTACAACATTCAGGCTTTCAAAGATGCTTATAGTAAAATCATAATGCCATGCAGTGATCCCAGAGTGTGGCCAAAAACAAATGGCCCTCCAATGGCACCACCCAAATATGAGAAGCAAGTTGGCAGGTCTGTGGAAAAAGGAAGAAGAACCCACTAGAGGAAGAACATGGTACTAGGATGAGCAGCCACGACATTGTTGGGCATTGTAGTGTGTGCCAGTAGCTAGGGCACAACAAAATAAAATGCCCTGAACTTGGTAGGGGCCCAGCAACACAAGATGCACTAGAAGCAGCAACATGAGATGCACCGGATGTACCATAATATGCACCAGAAGCAGCAACATGAGATGCACCAGCGGAAGCAGCAACAGGAGGTGCACCTGAAGCAACATAAGAGGCATAGCCAGAACCTATTCAGATTGTTCTTCCCAAAGAAGCAGCAGAAGCACAACCAGCACCTAGCCAGAGAAAGAAACTTCCAATAAAAAAGCCTACTTGCAAGGTTTTCATTTTTTCAAAATTTCTGCATTTGTACATTCTTTCAAAATTTATGCATTTTTACAGTGTAACACATATTATGCAGAAAAAGTCATGCCCACAACTTGGGAAAAGAGCATCCAGTTTGGTTTCACCTTCAGTGACTTATGATCTTGATTCATCTACTATCATTGAAATTTTGCAATACCAGGTGAGTGTTGCAGTGTTAATTACCTAAATGCTACTATGTACTTTCCTGCTAATTACTAAGTGATGCACATGCTTCAATTGTATGTTATAGCTACACAACAATCACAGACATCATTGCCAGCTCCTTTGCCAGATTGCTAGTTCATTGCGGCCTGTAGAGATGCCCTACCCCCTCCAAGAGTGCAAACTACTGCAACACTTGGCTTGAAGAGAAGGAAGAAAGTGCCAAAAACCAAGGAAAAGAAAGCCCCAACAAAGGCTAAGCAGTGAAGTTGATATAATACAGTGAAGTGAAGTGTTTCTTTTTTGACAGAAGCAAACGGTGGACATATTTTGGACAGAAGCAATAGTTGGACATATTTTGGAGAGAACCATGTTGCTCTTCTCTTGATAGGATAGTAGATGGTTTGTAGTGAAACCTAATGTTGTCTTGTTGTTGTAGGTTTCACACAAACCATGAAACTATGTAACATCTGCACCTTATGATGTGCACCTTAAAACCTTATGACTCGTGTGGCTAAGTTTATGTCTTCTTTCAAGTTTCCAAGATTTCTCACCTTATTATTGGTCATTGTTTCAAGCACATTTAAGAACAACATGCTGCAAAAATTTCTGGAAAAAAATAACAAAATGTTGTCAAAATTTCTGAAAAACAAACAAATCTTTGCCAATTACTGCACTGCCAACATTTCATTAATTTCCATTACAAAAACACTTGTCATACATCCATGGCATACATCAAACCAGCGCTGATTTCTCATTTCTAACCAACTACATAACTGCATTCTCATTTCTTAAAGAACTACAAACACCATGATTGCAATCCCGATCACAAGTGCAATGAAAATAATCCTACAAAGAAATACCAGCTCTTCCATCTTCTTCAATACATCTGCCATCATCACACAACCAGTGTTGTTATGATTCATTACTCCACACTCTTCTTTCCCATTGGTTTCTTCGTTAGCATTCACAATAGTTGAATATGCACTACCAATTGTAGGGGTAGTGTGCCCATTACTGACAAAGAAATCCATGTAGTTATCTGGGCCATCTTCCCAGTAGTAGTGTTGGCAAGGATTTGGTCCAACCTATAGCCCAAAATCAATCAGATGTGGTAAGCATAGGAGTGCATTCCATATGCAAAAAAGCAAAAGGAAATAAAGGATAAACAAGAATCTTACACGATGATTGGGGCATTTGTAGAAAACCCTTCCAGGATTTGCTTCCGACTTAGAAACTAGGCAGATGGTTGACCAGATTTTGCAGCAAGGGCACGGTACCAACGAGAGCATCCCCGTCAGCGGCTGCACCGAATGAGATAATGCCCGTAGTGGAGACGGTGCTGCCAAAGGCCATGGATGGACCAAGCAACTTCCACTACTGCAGGATGGTCCAAACGCAACAGTCGAATCAGAGACCCTTCGATGAAACTGTGTGCGATGCATCAATCACAAACGGTGTTGTAATAAAACCGTCAAAAAAAGATGCAAAACGATTGCGATGGCGGCGACATCAAACACTGTTCATATTAGAGTTGCGTGTGCGATGAGTGGAAAACGGTTAATCCAGAAGAACTGTTTGTGATGATGCAGAACAACAGAAACATGCAGCTAGATGAGGGTGTGTGCGATATACGACATACGGTTCACTAGGAAGAACTGTGTGTGATTAGGCAACACAATGGAAACGGTTCAACTGAACAAGATGTGTGTGATACGCGGCAAACAGGTCCGTAATCAGAAATGTGTGCGAAGACCAACAATAACACAAACGATTGCTGCTAATAAGCCGTGTGATTTGCTCTGTCTATAGAAGAATAACATGTGTGTGTGTGTATATATAAATGAAATAAGCATCCAATTACATAAGTGACTATACAGATCATTCGCACACACCTCAATAAACAATTGCGTGCATTCTAAACTAGGAGAAATGATCGTCTAGTCATCTAATTCTTGTGATGCTCCTGCCACTGCTCTGTGGCTTGATCCCTCGTTTGGGCAGGACGAAGACACCCCCTCATGTCAACGATCCGCATGTACTCTCGTAGCTTGTGTATGCGTACTTGACGTGTTGTTCATCTAGTCTCTTATGCCAGACACTGTGCCAGGAATTTTTGTCCTTCTTGCTACCATCCTTCATCTTCCTGTAGTAGGGGGCGATGATGGACGAGGCGAGGTCAACCAGGGAGTTCTGTTTGTTGTTGTCGCTGCCCCAGACCTTGTAGTGGTCCTAGATGTTGACAAGATTCTGGCATTTCAAGCCCGAAGCCTTGAGCGCTTTTAGATCATTGGTGGTTTCTACCTCTTGAGCATTCGTTGTTTTTCCCTTGAAGAGGAAAGGGTGATGCAGCAAAGTAGCGTAAGTATTTCCCTCAGTTTTTGAGAACCAAGGTATCAATCCAGTAGGAGACTACACGCAAGTCACCTAATACCTGCACAAACAAACAAGAACCTCGCAACCAACGCGATAAAGGGGTTGTCAATCCCTTCACGGTCACTTACGAAAGTGAGATCTGATAGAGATAATAAGATAAATATTTTTGGTATTTTTGTTGTATAGATTGAAAAGTAAAGATTGCAAAATAAATAGTAAACTAGAATTGTAGATCAGAAACTTATATGATGTAAAGTAGACCCGGGGGCCATAGGTTTCACTAGTGGCTTCTCTCAAGATAGCATATATTATGGTGGGTGAACAAATTACTACCGAGCAATTGATAGAGAAGCGCATATTTATGATGATATCTAGGCACGATCATGAACATAGGCATCATGTCCGTGTCAAGTAGACTGAAATGATTCTGCATCTACTACTATTACTCCATATATCGACCGCTATCCAGCATGCATCTAGAGTATTTAGTTCAGAAGAACAAAGTAACGCATTAGGCAAGATGACATGATGTAGAGGGATAAACTCAAGCAATATGATATAAACCCCATCTTTTTATCCTCGATGGCAACAATACAATACATGTCGTTTCCCTTTTTTTCACTGGGATCGAGCACCGCAAGATTGAACCCAAAGCTAAGCACTTCTCCCATTGCAAGAAAGATCAATCTAGTAGGCCAAACCAAACTGATAATTCGTAGAGACTTGCAAAGATATCAAATCATGCATATAAGAATTTAGAGAAGAATCAAATATTGTTCATAGATAATCTTAATCATAAACCCACAATCCATCGGATCTCAGCAAACACACCGCAAAAATAATTACATCGAATAGATCTCCAAGAACATCGAGGAGAACTTTGAATTGAGATCCAAAGAGAGAGAAGAAGCCATCTAGCTAATAACTATGGACCCGGAGGTCTGTGGTAAACTACTCACACATCATCGGAGAGGCTATGGTGTTGATGTAGAAGCCCTCCGTGATCTAATCTGTAGCGACCCAACCTCAGATGGTCAAGTCTCTATGCTTAAGTGTCATCCCTGGATCGGTATGCTGACACACACAGTACTCGAGGATTTATAACAAAGGTAAATCACATGTATAAAGTAACGTAAATACTATTACCTCAATCCAAATAGCGTAAGTAGCAACAAGGTTGTGGATTCCCATCAACACTAACGGCAAAGTTGAGTGTAGAAATCGTAACCCTAACGTATCACTTATTCGTCGTAAGATAATCCTGCAACATGAGACGTTGCAGCCACAAAGGGTCAGTACATTGAATGTACTGGCAAATTCACACCATAGAGCAATGATGAATAATAACTATCACTACATGCATATACGAATGGTGGGGGCTCTATGGTTATAATGTTTTTGCGAAAATCCAATCTTTTCCTACAACAAAGGCATAAATTTTATTTAACTATCATGGTGGTTGAAACATCATCGAGAAGGTTCCTCCAACTCAATCCCAATTAAAGTAATCATAACCCAACAAATTAGTTTAGAGTGATGAGATCAAATCAATAATTCAAGTACCAGATACTCAAAGGGAAAACTTTGTTTTTGCCACTCTAGTTTTTGCCAACTTTGCTTAAGCCAGTCTAGAATTTGACATTTCACTTTTGCCACTCTTAGATTTTGACAATATATCACTTTTGTCATTCCGTGGCAAAAGCAAAAAATTTAGAGTGGCAATTGTGATACATGTCAAAAGCTAAGAGTGGCAAAAATGAAATGAAAAATTATCGTTTTTGCCATGGAATGGCATTTGTGATGTGTCGTGGATCTAAACCTGACAGTAGAGTGGGGGGTAGGTATGGAGAGGCAAGGTCCTAGCTATGGAGAGGTTGTAAACACAAGAGATGTACGAGTTCAGGCCCTTCTCGGAGGAAGTAAAAGCCCTACGTCTCGGAGCCCAGAGGCGGTCGAGTGGATTATGTGTATATGGATTACAGGGTGCCGAACCCTTCTGCCTGTGGAGGGGTGGCTTATATAGAGTGCGCCAGGGCCCCAGCCAACCCACGTAATGAAGGGTTTAAGGTACATTAAGTCCGGGGCGTTACTGGTAACGCCCCACATAAAGTGTCTTTACTATCATAAAGTCTACTTAATTACAGACCGTTGCAGTGCAGAGTGCCTCTTGACCTTCTGGTGGTCGAGTGAGTCTTCGTGGTCGAGTCCTTCAAGTCAGTCGAGTGAGTCCCTCGTAGGTCGACTGGAAGGTGATCTCTTCTAAGGGTGTCCTTGGGCAGGGTACTTAGATCAGGTCTGTGACCCTACCCTAGGTACATGACTCCATCATTAGCCCCCGAATGGATTGAGGCTTGAGTGATGAAGGAGTTGATGCTGTTTCTGATTAGCCTTCGCATACTGGTCGTGCGTTGTTTTGAACCAAAAAATCTCTTTGTTGATAGTGAGCAACTTTTCTTCAGTCGACTCGATCCATTCTTTTCCTTCGTCGAGTGATCTTTTGGACTTCGCCGATTTCCGAGCGACGGATCGCAGGAAATCCCGCGTCTGGCAGACCGATCTGCCGTTCGCGGATTCCGCGGGATACGAAATTTGGGGAAGCGCGCGAAGCGGGGCGGACCGCGACGCTCGGATGGGACAGGGCATAGACGCCTCGATCCCCGCGCCGCTTTTTTCGCCACGTATCACGTCCGCGCAACTGTTTCAGGATATGATTAGACCGACCGGGCCCACCTGTCATCCACTCGGAAGGGATCTTATAAACGCGCCCGACGAGGGTTTTTTGAGGAGTGCCTCAGCATTCTCTCTCTGCTCCCTTCGTCTCCACCCAACGCGCTCGCTCTCGCCTCCGCACAACTTCTCCTCGCGCGTCCCGCCGGCAGCCATGGTCAAGGAGAAGACGGCGGCGCTGGAACGCGCGAAGAAGGCGTCGGCGACGGAGAAGGCGAAGGGGAGATCCACCAGTCACAGCGGGTCTTCGTCTAGATCTCGCCTGCCGAAAGGCTGGGTCCAGGGAGATTGGATCCAATCGACCATCACGGAGACGGATCTCCTCGACATGGCCAACGAGGGCCTGATCCCTCATGGAGCTGCAAGGCTTCCGGGGAAAGAGTGGCAACCCCAGCCGGAAGAGGGTGAGTGCGTGCTTCTGGCTACCCATGTCGACCGCGGATTTTCTTTGCCGCCGAGCGTTTTCTTCCGTGGTTTCTTGAACTTCTTTGGAGCGCAACTCCACCACTTCACCTCGAATTCTATTGCCTATCTTGCCGCGTTTGTGTCCATGTGTGAGAGTTTTCTGGGTTGTCGACCGCATTGGGGCTTGTTCAAGCACATATTCACATGTCGCTCTCAGACCGTGAAGAAGGCGAGCCCAGGCGACGAAAAAACCCAAGTTGTCCAAATGTGTGGGGGTCTGGGGATCCAGGTGAGGAACAAGAGCACCTTCCCAGCCATGACATTTCCCAAGTCAGTCAGAGGCTGGCAGTCGACCTGGTTCTACTACCAGGATCAGCCGACGCCGGGGCAGTCGAGTGGACTCTCTCAGTTCATCATGGGCCGAGTGAACAAGCCCTCCTCTCTGAAGGTGATTCCGGAGGAGAAAGCTGACGTGAAGATGCTGATGGAGCATGTAGTTCAGTTGGTTCGGGAGGGAGTGACGGGTATGGATCTCCTGGAGGTTTTTCTTAGGCGTCGTATCCAGCCTCTTCAGTTCCGGAGCCATTGCATGTGGTTGTATTGTGGGACTGAGGATGTGACTCGGGTCAATCCAGAAGCAGTCGACGATGCCACTCTGGAAAGGTGGATGGCCGCTGTTACTGGGAACAAGGATAACCCTCGCGGAGCCAGAAGGATTCCTTCGCTCGACCACCACAGTGATCCAAACAAGGTATGTCTGCTCCACTTCCCATTGTATTCTTGTCACATTTATTTCTGTTTTCTCTGCCGATCGGTCGACTGATCTTTGTCTTGATGTCTATCAGGTCCTCACTGAGCTGTACTCGATGCCCAATGGAGCACAGGCTCCGACTGAGGAGGGAGAAGCGAGCGGGGGCGAGAGCCAGGAGGAGGAGTGGGACTCTGACGCCGCTGAGGATGATGATGATGACGATGACGATGAAGATGATGATGATGAGGAGGACGGAGAAGAGGAGGAGGAGGAGGTCTCACCACCGCGCTCGGAAAGGCGGTCGAAACTTGTCCATGACCCTGCGACTGAACGTGGCAAGGGGGTTGCGACTGTTACACAGTCGACCAAGCGCCCTCGGACCACCTCTCCGGTGCCGACTGAAAAGGCGTCGAAGCAGCCCAGGGCGGCCCCGTCAAAGCAGACCAAGCTCCTGCCGAAGATGAAGGTGTCCATCCCCACCATATCAGGGTAATCATGCTGCTTAAGTCTTCTTGTTTTGTGCGAACATTATCTCTGGTTGGCGCTGGAGTTAGTCGACTGATTCTTTGGAGTTGCAGTGCTGCTACTTCTGAGACCTCAGCCCGGGCTGACGACCATGAGATGGAGGACGCAGCAACCTCAAAACCTGGTACTATACTCTTAACACCGTTTCTAGTCGACTGACTCATGATCTCTAATTCTGATTCTTTTCTGTAGCTCCATCCAATGTTGTTATCACTCTCCCTGATGATGATGAAGATGAGGAACCGCTGAAGCCCAGAAGGAGTAGGAAAGCGTCTGCCGGCAGGGTGCCCCAGGATGTGACGGTGCCTGAGACTCTGGTCGCGGAGGAGGAGAACACCACTCGACACACTATGTCCTTCGCAGATCCACTGACGAGTGCTCTGCAGCCCTCCCTCTTCACGACGCACCACGTCCCAGAGGACCAAGCTGGCGCCGCGAAGAAGGCGATACGCCAGGCAGGGATCATGATGGAGCAGTTGAAGACCATCCGGGATGCGAGCCAGGCAGCTTACGACGCCAGTTCCGCCCTTCAAAGCAATGTTCAGGTCAGTCGACCACCGCTTGTTTTCTTTCCAGAATTTATAGTAATCACCCACTGGGTGTGTCGATTTAAACTCCATGTTAGCGGGGGCACGCTGAGTGCACCCGCTGGGTGTAGTCCCCAAGGCTAAGGTCGACTGCTGGCAGTCGGCCTTAGGCTTTATAAGTTCAGTCTTTCCGTCATTCGACTATGGCGAATGGATTTTGCAAACCGGTGGGGGCACGCTGAGTGCACCCACTGGGTGTAGTCCCCGAGACTGTGGTCGACTGCTTGCAGTCGATTACAGTCTTAAAGAATACATCTTGTTTTTTTTTGTTTTTTTTGAGGTCGACTGGTCGACTCTGTCTTCAATAGGATTAGTGGGGGCACGCTGAGTGCACCCACTGGGTGTAGTCCTCGAGACTACGGTCGAATGCTTGTATTCGGCTGTAGTCTTAGAAACGCATGATTTTTCCTGTTCCACTCGGAAGTGAATTATCTTTGACATTTAGTCGATTGATTCTTCACAGAGATTCTGTGACCTTGCGGCTCGCTACACTGAGCTGGAAAACAAGCACATTCAGCTCGAGCTGGATTTGAAGCTGGCTCAGGAGAATCTGATGAAGGCAAAGGAGGAGACCAAAGGTATGTTTGGTGAGACCTCGACGACTGCTTTTTCCCTTTATTTGTTTCAAAATCTGATCTTGCTGTAACTTGCAGGTAAGGTGAAGGAGGCCCAACAGAAAAAAGACCTTGAACTAGCTGAGAAGATCAAGCTTGCTGACGAGAAGTTAGCTTCAGTCACCAAGCTTGAACAAGAAAATACCAATCTGAAAGCTGCTCTTGGGAAGAAAAATGATCTGGAGGCCTTCCTGAGTGGTCTTGCCAAGAAGCTGTTCCTTATGCTTGAAGGTAAACCTTTACGCTAAACAATCATTTTCAACTGTGATTTCTCCATTCGACCATTGCCTTGACTCGGTGATCGCCCTTGCAGAATTTTGTCAAGACTTTGAAGAAGAGACTAGCCGGCTGGAACCAAACCTTGACCCCGTCAATTCTCCGGTGAACGACGAAGTTGCCATGAATGTTTTCCGACTGGAGTCCCGTGTTGCAGCTGTCGTGGACTATCTTGCAAGGCTGAAGGTCGCCACATCTTGCATCGACTCAACGCTC
This sequence comes from Triticum dicoccoides, assembly GCF_002162155.2. Lineage (NCBI taxonomy): Eukaryota > Viridiplantae > Streptophyta > Magnoliopsida > Poales > Poaceae > Triticum > Triticum dicoccoides. Next base: position 271,255,947 of record NC_041384.1, read on the forward strand.
TGGCCCAGGGAGACACTCCCGAACGACCTCGAGTCGCTGGTGGCTCGCTTGAACACGGTCCCTGGTCGAGTGCAGGAGTGGAAAAAGTCCTCGGCTCGGTGCGGTGCAGATGTTGCTCTGTGTCTGGCCCGAGTCCACTGCAAAGATGCGCGAGAAGACAAGCTGGCGGCCCTCCGGGTGGCCAACACCAAGAAACACGACTTCAGGTCCTTTATGGAAACTTTCATTGCTGCTGCCACTCGGATCGCAGATGGAATTGATCTTGATGAGTTTGTTGCACCTTCCAGCCCTCCACAGGAGGGGTAAAAAACTTCTTTTAAGCTCGACGCTTTAAATTTGCCTCGGTATGCCGAGTGGAGTTGTAACCGATAAACCTTAACAGGCTTAGCACCTGAGCACTTTCGGTTCCTTTAGGTATCGTTCCGAACTTGAATTTGATGTTTGAATATGATTGCTTTTGGCTTGAAATGTCTTTTGCAGGTTCAAAGCAAGACGCTCACTGCAGTCGACTTATTCCTTAATCCACTTAGGCGAGCACTGGGCTGCAGCTAAGCCCCCGAGTGAGAGGTTTGCTCTTCACTCGGTAGGATTTTTATATCTTAGGCGAGCACTGGGCTGGAGCTAAGCCCCCGAGTGAGAGGTTTGCTCTTCACTCGGTAGGATTTTTATATCTTAGGCGAGCACTGGGCTGCAGCTAAGCCCCCGAGTGAGAGGTTTGCTCTCCACTCGGTAGGATTTTTATATCTTAGGCGAGCACTGG
>NC_041384.1:271256821-271339378 GCF_002162155.2 Triticum dicoccoides
CTCTTCACTCGGTAGGATTTTTATATCTTAGGCGAGCACTGGGCTGCAGCTAAGCCCCCGAGTAAGAGGTTTGCTCTTCACTCGGTAGGATTTTTATAACTTAGGCGAGTACTTGGACTGCAGCTAAGCCTCCGAGTGGAAGTCTGGCTTACCACTCAGTAGGATTTTTATAACTTAGGCGAGTACTTGGACTGCAGCTAAGCCTCCGAGTGGAAGTCTGGCTTACCACTCGGTAGGATTTTGATAACTTAGGAGAGTACTTGGACTGCAGCTAAGCCTCCGAGTGGAAGTCTGGCTTACCACTCGGTAGGATTTTGATAACTTAGGCGAGTACTTGGACTGCAGCTAAGCCTCCGAGTGGAAGTCTGGCTTACCACTCGGTAGGATTTTTACAAACTTAGGCGAAACGGATTCGCGGCTAAGCCTCCGAGTGGGAGTCTGGCTCACCACTCGGTAAGGATTTTTACAAACTTAGGCGAAACGGATTCGCGGCTAAGTCACCCACTGAGGGAAAAAATTTATTGGACAAAATAAAAAGTGACAAAATTATGGAGGAACTATGACACTATTATTTTGAAATCCATGAACTACAGGAGTACTTTATTGCAACTCATCCGAGTGATAAACTTAAGTGTAAAATGGGCGGAGTAGTTCCGCGTTCCAAGCTCGGGGCTCGTCGATATTATGTTCGACGTTGTAAAGACGGTACGCCCCGTTGTGGAGAACTTTGGTGACGATGAAGGGTCCTTCCCAAGAAGGAGCAAGCTTGTGATGTTTCTTCTGATCCACTCGGAGAACTAAATCTCCTTCCTGGAAGGCATGACCCCTCACATTTCTGGCGTGGAAACGACGCAAATCTTGTTGGTAGATGGTCGATCGGATCAGAGCCATCTCCCTTTCTTCCTCTAAAAGGTCGACTGCGTCCTGCCGCGCTTGTTCAGCTTCTGCTTCGTTGTAGATCTCAACTCGAGGAGCATTGTGGAGAAGATCACTCGGCAAGACTGCTTCAGCTCCGTAGACCAAGAAGAATGGAGTTCTTCCGGTCGATCGATTAGGTGTGGTCCGCAGTCCCCAAAGCACCGAGGGAAGTTCGTGGACCCATGCTCCAGCTGCATGCTTGAGATCATGCATTAGTCGGGGTTTCAATCCCTTGAGAATCAGGCCATTAGCTCGCTCTGCTTGACCATTCGTCTGCGGATGGGCGACTGAAGCGTAGTCGACTCGTGTGCCTTGAGAGTTGCAGAAATCCCTGAATTCCTCCGAGTCAAAGTTCGACCCATTATCTGTAATGATGCTGTGCGGGACTCCATATCTGAATATCAGTTCCCTGATGAAGCTAACAATAGTACCGGCGTCAAGGTTCTTGATTGGTTTAGCCTCAATCCACTTGGTGAACTTGTCGACTGCCACCAGTACATGCGTGAAGCCACTTCGACCTGTTCTCAAAGGACCGACCATGTCCAACCCCCATACTGCGAAAGGCCAGACGAGTGGAATGGTCTTCAGAGCCGATGCAGGCTTGTGCGACATATTCGAGTAGAACTGACATCCTTCGCACTTATCCACTATTTCCTTTGCCATCTCATTCGCCTTTGGCCAGTAAAATCCGGCTCGGTATGCTTTGGCGACGATGGTCCGAGAGGACGCATGATGACCACAGGTTCCCGAGTGGATATCATTAAGGATGATTCGACCTTCTTCTGGTGTTATGCACTTCTGACCAACTCCAGTCGCGCTTTCTCTATATAACTGTCCTTTGATTACGGTAAAGGCTTTAGATCGACGGACGATCTGTCGAGCCTCTTCCTCATCCTCCGGAAGCTCTTTTCTCAGGATATACGCGATATACGAAACTGTCCAGTCGGGAATGACCACCAAGACCTCCATGACCAAGTCGACCACTACTGGGACTTCAACCTCAGTCGGATCTGTGGCACTCTTGGGCTGTGGAGCTTCTTCGGTGAAAGGATCTTCTTTGACTGACGGAGTGTGTATATGCTCCAAGAACACACCACTCGGACTGGCTCCTCTCTTGGAACCTATCATTGCTAGATCATCAGCTGCTTGATTTTTCAGTCGGGGTATATGATGGAGCTCTAACCCCTCGAACTTCTTTTCCAGCTTCCTCACTGCACTGCAGTATCCAGTCATGGCTGGGCTTCTCACGTCCCACTCCTTCATCACTTGGTTGACCACTAAATCTGAATCGCCATAGACCATCAGGCGACGGACGCCGAGTGAAATGGCCATGCGCAATCCGTATAAGAGGGCCTCATACTCTGCCTCATTGTTGGAGGAATCAAAGTGAATCTGGAGCACATATCTGAGCTTATCTCCTCTGGGGGAAACCAGGACAACCCCAGCACCGGAACCATTCAACATCTTAGAGCCATCAAAAAACATGGTCCAATGCTCCGAGTGAACTTCAGTCGGCTGCTGCTGTTCAATCCACTCGGCGAGGAAATCTGCTATTGCCTGGGACTTAATGGCTTTCTTTGCCTCAAACTTGATATCAAGGGGAAGAAGTTTAATCGCCCATTTCGCCACTTGACCAGTTGCATCTCTGTTGTGCAAAATCTCTGATAGTGGAGCGTCGCTGACGACTGTGATGGAATGATCAGAGAAATAATGAGCAACCTTCTTTGTGGTCATGTATATTCCATACACAAGCTTCTGATAATGAGGATATCTCTGCTTGGATGGAGTCAAGACTTCAGACAAATAATACACTGGGCGCTGAACTTTGAAAGCTTTTCCTTCCTCTTCCCGCTAGACCGTAAGCACTGTACTGACGACTTGTCCTGTGGCTGCGATATAAAGCAACAGAGGCTCTTTGCTGATTGGAGCAGCAAGCACCGGCTGGGTGGAGAGCAGAGCTTTTAGCTCGGCAAACGCTGCATCAGCTTCTGGAGTCCACTCGAACTTGTCTGCCTTCTTCATCAGTCGGTAAAGAGGCAATGCCTTTTCACCGAGTCGTGAGATGAATCGACTTAATGCGGCCAAGCATCCAGTAAGCTTCTGGACATCGTGCACTCGCACAGGGCGTTTCATTCGGAGAATAGTGCCGATCTTTTCTGGATTAGCATCGATCCCTCGCTCGGAAACGAGAAAACCGAGTAACTTGCCACCAGGAACTCCGAATGTGCACTTTGATGGATTGAGCTTGATATCATACCTTCTGAGGTTGGCAAATGTTTTGGCGAGGTCAGCGAGCAGGTCGGAACCTTTCCGTGACTTGACGACGATATCATCCATATACGCTTCCACATTCCGACTGATTTGAGTGAGTAGACACTTCTGAATCATTCGCATAAATGTGGCTCCGGCATTCTTGAGGCCGAATGGCATGGTGATATAGCAGAAGCACCCGAATGGAGTGATGAAAGCTGTTTTTACCTCGTCGGGTCCGTACAAACGGATCTGGTGGTACCCGGAGTAGGCGTCTAGAAAAGACAATCTCTCGCATCCCGCGGTCGAGTCAACAATTTGATCTATGCGAGGGAGAGGAAAATGATCTTTCGGGCAGGCCCGGTTGATGTGCTTGAAATCAATGCACATTCGGAGCGATTTGTCCTTCTTAGGAACCATGACGACATTAGCGAGCCATTCGGAGTGGTATATCTCTCGGATAAATCCTGCCGCCAACAGTCGAGCCACTTCCTCACCAATGGCTTTTCTCTTCTGGACGGCGGACCGCCGAAGATGCTCTTTGACTGGTTTTGCTGATGAGTCGACTCTTAGGCGATGCTCAGCCAGTCCCCTGGGAACACCTGGCATGTCAGCGGGCTTCCATGCAAAAATGTCCCAGTTCTCATGGAGGAACTGGATGAGCGCTTCTTCCTATTTCGGGTCGAGTGTTGTGGAGATGTGGGTCGGGGCTGCATCGAGGTCAGTCGGGTGAATGTGAACAGGCTTCGTCTCACCGGACGACTGAAATGCAGATTCTGTGGCGGGTTTCTTGGATCGCAGCAAATCACTCAGATCTGCGTTTTGCTTGTATTCTTCAAACTCGACCGCTGTCACCTGGGAATCAGCAATCTTTGAGCCCTTTTGAAAGCACTCTTCTGCCTTTTTCCGATCACCGGTGACAGTGATCACTCCTTTGGGGTCGGGCATCTTCAATTTGAGGTACACGTAACATGGTCGAGCCATGAACCGTGCATAAGCTGGTCTCCCCAAAATGGCGTGATATGCACTCTGAAAATCCACGACCTCAAACGTCAACTTCTCTTTGCAAAAATGTTTCGAATCACCAAACACCACGTCCAGATCTATTTGGCCGAGTGACTCGGCTTTCTTCCCTGGTATAACTCCATGAAAGCTCATGTTACTGGTGCTCAGTCGGGACATCGGAATGCCCATTCCTTTCAGTGTGTCTGCATACAACAAATTCAGCCCGCTACCACCGTCCATCAGCACTTTTGTCAGTCGAGTGCCTTCGACAACTGGATCAACCACCAAAGTTTGCCTCCCAGGGGTGGCAATATGAGTCGGGTGATCAGATTGGTCGAATGTGATGGGTGTTTGGGACCATCTCAGATAATTTGCTTTTGCTGGGGTAACCATGTTCACCTCGCGGTTAATGACTTTCAATCGACTCTTGCTTTCCACATCTGCAAAGATCATCAGAGTGGAGTTGACATGCGGATATCCTTCCTCACTGTCCTCCTTGTCTTCGGCCTTGTCCGACTCCTTTTCCTTGTCTTTAGACTGTTTTCCTTGAAACTGCTGGATCAGGAGTCGACATTGGCGAGTGGTATGCTTTGGGTAAATGATATTCCCCTCTTCGTCTTTCTTCGTGTGGATGTGACACGGCATATCCATCACGTCGTTCCCTTCTTTATCCTTTACCTTCTTAGGGTTCCAGGATCCTTTTGGTTTCCCTTTAAATTTTCCATGAGTCACGGCCAGAGCCTCTCCAGGAGCTGCCGGTTCAGCCTTCCGCTTCTGTTTCCGACTGGTGTTTCCCTTCTCCGACTGGCTCGGCTTGTGCTTGCCGCTTCGGAGTCGGTCTTCTTCTTCGCCGTTGGCGTACTTGGTAGCAATTTCCATCATCCGACTCAAGGTCATGTCTCTGATTCGACCAAATTTCAAACTCAATTCTCTGTTCTTGACACCATCCTTGAAGGCGCAGACTGCCTGATGATCAGACACATTCTCCACAGTATGGTGCAAAGTGATCCATCTCTGAATATACTCCCTGAGAGTCTCATTGGTCTTCTGCACGCAGACTTGCAGCTCCGTCAATCCAACCGGTCGCTTGCAAGTTCCTTCAAACGTTCTGACGAACACTCGGGACAGATCTTCCCAAGTGTAAATGCTGCTAGGAGGTAACTGATTCAACCACGCTCTGGCAGAACCTTCCAACATGAGGGGCAAATGCTTCATGGCCACCTCGTCATTCCCACCACCAATCTGAACTGCCACTCGGTAATCCTCAAGCCAAGTTTCGGGCTTAGACTCACCGGTGAACTTGCTGACTCCTGTTGCCAACCTCAAATTGGGAGGAATCACTGCTGAAACATTCCAGACCAGAAACGTGCACTCGACTGCTCGTGGGCGCATCTCTGTCGAGTCCACCTCGATGGGCTCTGTTCCGGTCGACCAAGCCTTGCACGATAATGGATCGCGCGTCGAAGCCTGGTTCTCTGGGGTCGACTGGAACTCTTCGCCCCGCACTGAGCTGACGTCTGCCATCTTGCTGCCGAGGAGCGTAAGACCCACCCCTCGGAGGGGAAGTGGGCACTCGACGCCTATCATCTCGGTCGTGTCGGTCTCCATATTGGTCTCGCCGATTCTCGTGCCCTTCACGCCGCGGAGGCGATCTGGGACTGTGAGCCGACTGAACCGTATTCGCAGCGACGGATCGACTGTGAATTCTGTTGCGCGACTGCGACACGGCTGAATTCTGATCTCCTGCTGCCTGGAGCAGATCCCTGATCTGCATCAAGCCCCTGCCAGCTTCCGACTGAGAGGGCTGAATGGACTCTGCTATACGGGTCGCAGCTGCTAAATTCTGGATCGGGGTTCGATATACCTGAGTCGGCGGGAAGAGTTGACGTCGATTGGCATCGGGAACTCGTTGCCGCGCGCGCTCGTCGAGTGCTCGCTGAAGATTCTCCAGGCGAGCGCGTTCGGCCAAATTGGCCAAACGTGCCTCCTCCAAGGCGCGAGCCTCGGGGGTTTCTCCTGCGATGGGAGTATGCAGGGCATCCATGTTCCTGCGGCGAAGTTCCTCTCTTTGCAGAGAGTCGAGTGGCTCGGGCTGGTATTCTTCGTGGTCTCGTGCGGGGTCGCCTCCGTCGCCTGCCCCGCCATCACGGGCGAAGCCAGGGGGGCTGCGAGGCCCGTCGACCATCAGGATTTCCGCCGCTGGATCACTGCTATCGCATTCGGATGTAGTCTCTACGGAGTCAGTCGACAGATCGAACAGGCCGTACAGAGATTCGTCGGGCTCGATTGCCGCAACTTGGGTGGTGGCCGTCTGGCAAGCCACCGCGTGTCTCACCCACCGCTGAAGCCTTGACCGACCCGAGCGCTTGCGCTGGCGGGAGACCGGGAGGGTGGTCGATAGGGGAGTCGACCGATATGGGGTCGACGGTTGCCGCAACAGAACGCCGCGGGCACATGCGCGAAAATGCGTCGCACCGCGGACGGGGAGCGCATCGACGTCGAGTGGAGCCTCCTGGAGCCAGGCAGAGTCGTCGGCGACGAAGGTGAGAGCACCGAGACGAATCTCTCGACCCTCGACCAAAACTCCAGCAGCTACCATGATGAAAGTACTCGGAAGAATCACAACTTCTCCACAAAATCGCTAAAACACCCGCCCCACGATGGGCGCCAACTGTCGTGGATCTAAACCTGACAGTAGAGTGGGGGGTAGGTATGGAGAGGCAAGGTCCTAGCTATGGAGAGGTTGTAAACACAAGAGATGTACGAGTTCAGGCCCTTCTCGGAGGAAGTAAAAGCCCTACGTCTCGGAGCCCAGAGGTGGTCGAGTGGATTATGTGTATATGGATTACAGGGTGCCGAACCCTTCTGCCTGTGGAGGGGGGTGGCTTATATAGAGTGCGCCAGGGCCCCAGCCAACCCACGTAATGAAGGGTTTAAAGTACATTAAGTCCGGGGCGTTACTGGTAACGCCCCACATAAAGTGTCTTTACTATCATAAAGTCTACTTAATTACAGACCGTTGCAGTGCAGAGTGCCTCTTGACCTTCTGGTGGTCGAGTGAGTCTTCGTGGTCGAGTCCTTCAAGTCAGTCGAGTGAGTCCCTCGTAGGTCGACTGGAAGGTGATCTCTTCTAAGGGTGTCCTTGGGCAGGGTACTTAGATCAGGTCTGTGACCCTACCCTAGGTACATGGCTCCATCATGATGTATTGTCAAAAGCTAAGAGTGGCAAAACTGAGATGTCAAATTCTAGAGTGGCATAAGCAAAGTTGGCAAAATCTAGAGTGGCAAAAACAAAGTTTTCCCATACTCAAATTGTCCATAACCGGGGACACGGCTAACCTTGATTCGTTTATACACTCTGCAGAGGTTTGCGCACTTTTCCCCACAAGACTCGAATACATCCATGGTTGAAGATTTGAGGCACAGTCTTTCTGAAGCATTAACTCTCTACTCTGGATAGACAGTACCACCTACAACCCACTACATCTGCTAGTCTACCTCTTCGAGAGCTTCATGCAACTTACTCAACTATGCCAGAGCCCACAATGGCTTGTGGCTGCACACGGAAGTTTCTAGCATGAATAATCTTATGATCCCTTTAAGCCTAGGTGGCATTCCATAGGGTAATCACACGGGTCCTCCGGGATCCCCTTGGGCAAACACTGGGTTCTCCAGGTGCCCAGGCAAACCACTGGGTGCTCCAGGGTGCCCCTACCATTCCACCCAGATGTGTATTAAAGTAGCCACCTTAAGTTAAACCTTAGTTAACAACTCTCACATCTGTTATGAATTCTCTCAAACCAATCCACGTCTACGAGCATAGCATAGCAGTATGAGCATAACGTAAAAATAACTCCCAAGGTTTGGATGTAGGATAATAGGTTCTACCTCATCAACTACTTCCCAATACCCACATGTTACCAAATCCTAACCATGCAATGTTTGAGGGTTGAAACTAATGCATAAAAACTGGGTATGAAAAGTATGATCAAAGTGTGAACTTGCCTCATACTGTTGATGAAGATGATTCAAACTCATAACCCCGGATATTTCTACTAGCCTCACTCCGATCAATCTATCGTAAGCAAGCAATAGTAACCACACATGAGCAATCACTCAAAAGATCAAGAAGAACGAAGAAGACACTTCCGAAAACATCAAAAACCAAGCAAATAACTCTTGCAACATAAAACAATTTCCAACAGTACCAAAATTATGTGAATTTGGCCTTATTAGAAAGTTTAGGTTAAGAGCTTCGATTTGCAAAAAGAATCAACTGAATCGGAGTTATAAAACTCAAGTTATGATCAAACGAAGTTTGAATATAAATCTTTTTGAATTCAAATTTTAAACTTTCAAAAACATGTTCAAGTTTTTTTACAGGATATAGGGGGTCATAACGAAGAAGTGGGCGTTGGTTTCGTTGGATTTGGACAAACGAGCGAAGAGTAACGAAGGTTTGAAGACCATGGACTAATCTGTAAAGAAAATAATCACAGATAGGTCCCTGACCGAAATTAAAAAGAAAAAGGAAAAGACTAAATAACGAACGTTCGTTACAGAACGCTAACGAATGAATTCGTTCGCTGCGAAAGTATAAACAGCAAACGTTCACTGAATAGGACTAACTAAATAGGAAAACTAATCTAAAGGGAAAAATCGGTTCGGGCTTTTGCGGTATTTACCGTTCGGGCGGCTCGTCGGTTTTATGGCAAAAACGGCGCCGGCGACGATTGGCAGACCGGCGGCAGCGGCATGCATCCGGTGACAGCGGCTGCGGGGCAGGGTGCGGGAACGACGACGGGGCGGCGGCGCGTGCGGGCGGAGGCGGTGGTGCGGTGCGGTGCCGGTGGTGCAGCTGCGACGAGCGCAAGCGACAGCGGCGTTTGACGGCAGCAGCGGCGAGGTCGGCGGCGGCGCAGCAAAAGGAGGAGAGAGAGATCGGGGCCCGGGGCTGCGGCCTTTATAGGAGGTCAGGGGAGGCGCGAGGCGTGGGGGAGGGGCCAAGGAGAGGCGGCGGGGAGTCCGAGCGGAGCACGGACGTCGAGGCAGCGACGATCGCGGCAGCGCTCGGGACTCCGTCCCTAGCTGGGTGGTTTGGCGGACGGGCCGGCTGGGCTGGGCCTCGGCTGGGAGCGCGGCCGGCCTAGTTCGGCGAAAGGGAGATACTTTTTTTAAAATACTTTTGCAGACAAGAAAACGAAATAAAATAAATAAATAAAAATACTATAGGCCTATAATATATCAAAATTTTCAGAAAAAGATTTTCTACGACTTGAACATTTTTCTAGTATCAAATAAAATCTACACAAATTCCAATAAATCAAACCGTGCTACTGCTCTAATAAAATCCAGTAAAAATCATTTTACAAATAACCAAAATTATTTAAAAATTATTTCTCTCCGATTTTCTGACGTAGGGAATCATTTTACCCTAATTTCCATATATTTTATTTTTGGAGAAAAATAATTTGAGATAAAAACCAAATAACCCCAAATTGAAAATAATTCCAAAGGGGACTTTTCAATTTGATTCTCCGAAACTCCCAACTCATATTTTGTATGTTTTGAAGAAGTCATTTTATCTTCTCTCATGAAAATCATTGAGTTGCTTAAAGTTTCTGAATTTGAAATATTTTCCAAATGAAATACAAATATTTTCGATACCCTTTTGATTTATTTAATTGGAAGAAGTCATGTCATCTTCTCTCTAGGGTTTCGTGATGAAAAGTATTTGAATTCACGGAGATCATAAATGCAAAATGAAAGTTTGGGAAAGTCCTTTTATTCCCTCTCATTTAACTTTCGAAAAGTTTCGAATTTCACTCACTTTCAGCCAATCAATCACAGAGCAATCAAAACTATCTATTTATTATAACATTCCAAAATTTAGTATTTTGGGATGTTACAAACCTACCACCCTTAAAATGAATCTCGTCCTCGAGATTCGGAGAGGCTAGCAAGAAATAGGTTAGGGTTTGGGGGTCTTCTCAAAATCCATCGTTCATCACAGGAGGTGTGGGGTGCTACCACCCTTAGAAGCATGGTTACAGTTCCATCAAAACTCATATAATCCATCCTTATTCTTTGACAGAGTCGGTCTTTTCAGATTCTCGGGAAAATTCCTTCTCTGGGCTCTTACGGTAGTGGCATAATGTTTTCCTCAATTCCCCTATCTTTTCGTCTTGGTAAGGTTATTCCGATACTGGGTCTTCTTAACTGACGGGTCTGGCGCCAATACTAAACAACTATCGATATCTCATGGTGGTCAACAATTTATGGTTTCTCCTGCAGGAAATGGGTCTGGGTTGAACTTCACCATATGTCCAACGATTGGCAACCACTGCCTTGTACAAGGGAAAATTGTCATACCATTGTAAGGTTTAAATAGGGTTTTGATCGTCGTCTCTCTACTATAGGCAAGTCACTCAGATTTACCATCTCGTATAGCAAGGTGAACAATAAGAGTAAGTCGGTATGGTGATCAATCCATCCCGCACCCAAATCATTACCTTGTATATGGTTTAGCGAATCTCGCATTCTAACACTTGGTCATCCTCACAAGCATTGCAGAATTTCTCTTGTCGACGAACTGCGTTCGAAAAAATCCATTGATTCTGCAAGCCAAACAAAACATCTATCGTTCCTTCACAACTCTCAGGTTTTGCGTAAACTCCTATAAGATCGTCTGTCGATAAACGCATATCCTCTTCTAGGGTTTTTTCCTTCAGCTAGAATGTGCTTGCTTCTTGGCAGGTCCTGGGGCCTGTGGGTTATGGCCCATCTCATAACTTGCAAACCTTGAACTCGTCATCGATCAACTGTTCATTATTCCAACATCCAGCTTCCTAGCATTTCTTAAATCCATCCAATTGTACTGTCTCATTTCCTTCTATTCGTACCAAACTAAAACGTGATTACTCAAACTCATCATGGAGTTATAATTGCTCCATATTACTAACATTCTACCTCCTTTATATCCAATAGTACTTCATCCCTTCATACTCTTGGGGTATCCCACATATCGAGATAAAACTTATACTTATGAAGTCCACTCCGTGGAATATCATTATACTTTCCGAGGTCAATCTCCTCACAGGGTACTACCACCCTTAAAATGCTCCAATTCATCCATAGACCATATTTCTCTTATCCTCGAAAATGGTCAAAATCTTTATTCATAGAGTAACTACTCATAAAATCCAAATTAGTACCCACGATACTAACTTTATTGATTCTCCAATTATTTACAATCTCTTAGTTTTCCATTACATGCCTCAACTCATCGCCTTAATATAATGGAAATGCTCTCACTACTACTACTATACTTCCCACAGACACAACTAATTATCACAAGTCTCCTTCTCCTTGGGACAATCTCTGGCAAAGTGCCCTGCTTCATTACAACGAAAACATATTACTTCTGACAAGTCTCGAGGTTTCCTTTTTGGGCAACTGCTGAAGTAGTGCCCTGACTCCTTGCACCTGAAACAGGTGATATGACTTAGGTCCTTCCTGGAATCCAATCTATTTCTCTTCCTAGATTTTTCCGTTCCAGTCAGGGCTTCTATTTCCAGTGGGTCATACTCTACTTCCTCTGTCGGGAATTCTACTAGATCCCCATTCCGACAATTCTAGGAGATGTGTCCTTCTTCTCCACATGAATAGCAAGACTTGGTGCAGGGTTTAATTGGGTTTCTTTCGAGCGTGTCCTTCACCTCTTCCTTCATCACATGTTCTTCTAAAATTTCCATAAGGGCTCCTTTCATTGCTTCTTTCTTTTGTTGTACGGTTCTTTGTATCATAGGGTAAATGTGACACTGAGTAGGGTAGTGGGTAGTCCCTTCACACAAGAAACAAGTAATCTGCCTAGTTGGGCATTCTTCAGCTGGGTGACTTTCTTCACAATTAGGGCATTCATCCTTGTGTTCCTTATGGTTGTGTCCTATTTCTCGATAGAGTTTGCATGCACAAGGTTTCTTCATATCATTTCCATAAGGCTTCAACTTCTGGGACACAAGGCGAGACCTTTGCAGAGTCAACTGAAATTCTTTCCAAGTGGTTACTCCTTGCCATCCATTGATGGTTTGGTACATCCTCCACCAAGTAGCAGCACCTCTTTCAAAGCACTAAAGAGCATGCTGGGTCATATCCTTTCCGACTATAGGGTTATTCTCCATGTGATCCTCCATGTTCTGAATCCATCGGTCTGTCTCCAATTGACTCATCGGTCCAAAATATACAACCTCATCTCCATTCATCCTCTATTGGTTCCAAGGGTTTGGGGTGAGATAAGAGAGATAGAAAGGGATACACACAATGCAAACAATAGTTTTGAAAAGACAAATTTTATTTGTGGCTGTCGGAAAACATCAAACAAATGACAGCTCACAATCGTCACATCTAACGTGGGTATATAACATGGGTTTGGTCTTCTAAAGGTCAATAAATCTTCAACGTCGCCAAACTCTTCAAGTCTGGTTCATGTCTTTGATGGCTACTTCTGATCGTGCTTGTCCTTCTCAAGTTCTTTTGCCAGATCTTCTCTGTTGACGCGAAGTCTCTCGTGACGTCCTTCAATATTTCTGGAGTTGTGTTCCAAACTTCTGGGTTTCAACATCCTTGGCATGAACCATGGTCCTACTGTCCTTCAGTTCCCGACGAATCTCCGGTATCTCGAGGTTTTACTCCTCCAGCTGGGCTGCATTTCAGCTTCTAGGTTATGAGTTCTTCACAAAACACTTCTTTGTCAAATACGGCTTCTTGAAGCTCTATCTCAAAATTTCTTGATGTACTACTCCAGATCCTGGTGATACACTAGCTAAGGTTAACTGCATCCTTTGCTGATAGGTGCTCCATTAGCCCTTTTGTCATCCAATCCTTCCGACGAAATGCATGCTTAACTCAGCACACTGACAATAGCATAAGCGGGCGATAACATCATGGATAGCCATGTTTCTTCCCTTGTCATTGCCATGAGCTGTCTTCCATAGTTGATATCTCCTGCCTTAGGCTTTTCTAGACAAAAACTTTGAGTTCTAATGCTCCATGTTCTGGTCTTTCTCCAATACGCCTTCATCTCAGGTATTCGACAACTTCAATAGTCTGACAAATTCCATAAGGCAAGATCATAGGAAAAATCTTTGTAGTGTTGTCTTTGGTTCAGGGTGAGGCTCTTCATCTAAAATGTGTAAGCCAGGGGTTCTTCAGTAAAGAAATTCAGAAGGATCCGAGAATAACTTAAGTGGATCCTATTTAGAGCCTTCCAAAATCACTTCACTCTAGAATTTCTTCAGAGCCTTCAAATTCTCATAGTCTTCGGAGTCTTCAAGCCTTGTAATTTCCATTATCATAATGCATGATAAAATCCTCTTCATTCCGAAGTGGTCTTAGTTGTTCCATATCTTGTCCTTCTCGGAGTGGTCTCATCAGTCGAATCTTCGCGTGGTGAAAAGGGGAAAGGGGTATAGTCTAACTAAAAGGAATATTTTGAATAAGTTCAGAAGAGAAGAGAGGTAAAAGATCCTTTTGAAAATAAAGTTCGAGAGAAAATCTTTCCTATGGGCTTACCAGTTTCTAGGGGTCATGTCCTACAGTCAACATGTGCTCTGATACCATCTTGTAACGACCCGACTTCAGACGGTCAAGTCTCTGTGCTTAAGTGTCATCCCTGGATCGGTATGCTGACACACACAATACTCGAGGATTTGTAACAGAGGTAAATCACATGTATAAAGTAACGTAAATACTATTGCCTCAATCCAAATAGCGGAAGTAACAACAAGGTTGTGGATTCCCATCAACACCAACGGCAAAGTTGAGTGTAGAAATCGTAACCCTAACGTATCACTTACTCGTCGTAAGATAATCCTGCAACATGAGACGTTGCAGCCACAAAGGGTCAGTGCATTGAATGTACCGACAAATTCACACCATAGAGCAATAATGAATACTAACTATCACTACATGCATATACGGCTGGTGGGGACTCTATGGTTATACTGTTTTTGCGGAAAGCCAATTTTTTCCTACAACAAAGGCATAATTTTTATTTAACTATCATGGTGGTTGAAACATCATTGAGAAGGTTCCTCCAACTCAATCCCAATTAAAGTAATCATAACCCAACAAATTAGTTTAGAGTGATGAGATCAAATCAATAATTCAAGTACCAGATACTCAAGTTGTCCATAACCGGGGACACGGCTAACCATGATTGGTTTATACACTCTGCAAAGGTTTGCACACTTTTCCCCACAAGACTCAAATACATCCATGGTCAGAGATTCGAGACATAGTCTTTCTGAAGCATTAACTCTATACTCTGGATAGATAGTACCACCTACAACCCACTACATCTGCTAGTCTACCTCTTCGAGAGCTTCACGTAACTTACTCAACTATGCCCAAGCCCATAATGGCTTGTGGCTACACACGGAAGTTTCTAGCATGAATAATCTTATGATCCCTTTAAGCCTGGGTGGCATTCCATAGGGTGATCACATGGGTCCTCCGGGATCCCCTTGGGCAAACACTGGGTTCTCCAGGTGCCCGGGCAAACCACTGGGTGCTCCAGGGTGCCCCTACCATTCCACCCAGATGTGTATTAAAGTAGCCACCTTAAGTTAAACCTTAGTTAACAACTCTCACATCTGTCATGAATTCTCTCAAACCAATCCACGTCTACGAGCATAGCATAGCAGTATGACCATAATGTAAAAGTAACTCCCAAAGTTTGAATGCAGGACAATAGGTTCCACCTCATCAACTACTTCCCAATACCCACATGTTATCAAATACTAACCATGCAATGTTTGAGGGTTGAAACTAATGCATAAAAACTGGGTATGAAAAGTATGATCAAAGTGTGAACTTGCCTCGTACTGTTGACAAAGATGATTCACACTCATAACTCCAGATATTTCTACTTGTCTCACTCCGGTCAATCTACCGTAAGCAAGCAATAGTAACCACACATAAGCAATCACTCAAAAGATCGGGAAGAACGAAGAAGACACTTCGGAAAACATCAAAAACCAAGCAAATAAATCTTGCAACATAAAAAAATTTCTAACAGTACCAAAATTATGTGAATTTGGCCTTATCAGAAAGTTCAGGTCAAGAGCTTCGATTTGCAAAAAGAATCAACTGAATCGGAGTTATAAAACTCAACTTATGATCAAATGAAGTTTGAATATAAATCTATTTGAATTCAAATTTTAAACTTTCAAAAACATGTTCAAGTTGTTTTACTGGATAGAGGGGGTAATAACGAAGAAGTGGGTGTTGGTTTCGTTGGATTTGGACAAACAAGCGAAAAGTAACGAAGGTTTAAAAAGCAAGGACTAATCTATAAAGAAAATAATCATAGATAGGTCCCTTACCGAAATTAAAAAGAAAAAGGAAAAGACTAAATAACGACCGTTCGTTACCGAACGCTAACGAACGAACTCGTTCGCTGCGAAAGTATAAACAGCGAACGTTCATTGAATAGGACTAACTAAAAAGGAAGACCGATCTAAAGGGAAAAACCGGTTCAGGCTTTTGCGGTTTTTACCATTCGGGCGGCTTGTCAGTTTTACAGGAAAAACTGGCGCCGGCGATGGTTGGCAGACCGGCAGCAGCGGCGTGCGTTCGGTGACAGCGGCTGCGGGGCAGGGTGCGGCAACGACGATGGGGCGGCGGCGCGTGCGGGCGGAGGCGCTGGTGCGGCGCGGTGGTGGTGGTGCAGCGGCGGCGAGCACAAGCAGCGGCGGCGTTCGGCGGCAGCAGCGGCGAGGTCGGCGGCGGCGTGGCAAAAGGAGGAGAGAGCGATCGGGGCCCGGGCTGCGGCCTTTATAGGAGGTCGGGGGAGGCGGCAGGGAGTCCGGGCGGAGCACGGACGTCGAGGCGGCGGCGGTCGCGGCAGCGCTCGGGACTCCGTCCCGAGCTGGGTGGTTTGGCGGACGGGCCGGCTGGGCTGGGCCTCGGCTAGGAGCTGGGCCGGCCTAGTTCGGCGGAAGGGAGATTCTTTCTTTTTAAATAGTTTTGCACACAAGAAAACGAAATAAAATAAATAAATAAAAATACTATAGGCATATAATATATCAAAATTTTCAGAAAAAGTTTTCTACGACTTGAACATTTTTATAGCATCAAATAAAATCTACACAAATTCAAATAAATCAAACAATGCTACTGCTCTAATAAAATCCAGTAAAAATCATTTTAAAAATAACCAAAATGATTTCAAAATTATTTCTCTCTGATTTTCTGATGTAGGGAATCATTTTACTCTAATTTCCATATATTTTATTTTTGGAGAAAAATAATTTGAGATAAAAACCAAATAACCCCAAATTGAAAATAATTCCAAAGGGGACTTTTCAATTTAATTCTCCGAAACTCCCAACTCATATTTCATATGTTTTGAAGAAGTAATTTTATCTTCTCTCATGAAAATCATTGAGTTGCTTAAATTGTCTGAATTTGAAATATTTTCCAAATGAAATTCAAATATTTTCAATACCCTTTTCATTTATTTAATTGGAAGAAGTCATGTCATCTTCTCTCCAGGGTTTAGTGATGAAAAGTATTTGAATTCACGGAGATCATAAATGCAAAATGAAAGTTTGAGAAAGTCCTATTATTCCCTCTCATTTAACTTTCAAAATGTTTCGAATTTCACTCACTTTCAGCCAATCAATCACAGAGCAATCAAAACTATGTATTTATTATAACATTCCAAAATTTATAATTTTGGGATGTTACAGAATCCCCCTCCGGCAGATCGCCGACAAAGGTCCCCAGATGGGATCTCACGGGTACAAAAGGTTGCGGCGGTGGAAAAGTGGTTGCGTGGCTCTCCTGGATGTTTTCGGGGTACAAGAGTATATATAGGCGAAAGAAGTAGGTCAGTGGAGCTCCGAGGGGCCCACGAGGGTGGGGGCGGGCCTTCCCCCTGGGCGCGCCGCCCTACCTCGTGGCGGCCTCACTGCTTCCTTGACGTCCACTCCAAGTCTCTTGGATTGCATTTGTTCCAAAAAAGATCCTCGCGAAGGTTTCATTCTATTTGGATTCCGTTTGATATTCCTTTTCTGCGAAACACCGAAATAGGCAAAAAAAGCAATTTGCACTGGGCCTTCGGTTAATACGTTAGTCCCAAAAATAATATAAAAGTGCATAATAAATCCCATTAAACATCCAAAACAGATAATATAATAGCATGGGACAATAAAAAATTATAGATACGTTGGAGACATATCAAGCACCCCCAAGCTTAATTCCTGCTCGTCCTCGAGTAGGTAAATGATTAAAACAGAATTTTTGATGTGGAATGCTACCCAACATAATTTTCAATGTATTTCTCTTTATTGCAGCATGAATGTTTAGATCCGAAAGATTCTAGACAGAATTTTAATATTGACATAAAAATAATAATACTTCAAGCAATGCTAACCAAGCAATCATGTCTTATCAAAATAACATAGCCAAAGAAAGCTTATCCCTACAAAATCATATAGTTTGTCCATGCTTCATTTTCGTCACACAAAATGCTCCCATCATGCACAACCCCGATGACAAGCCAAGAAATTGTTTCATACTTTAGCCTTTTCAAACTTTTTCAACTTTCACGCAATATATGAGCGCGAGCCATGGACATAGCACTATGGGTGGAATAGAATATGATGATGGAGGTTGTGTGGGAAGACAAAAGGGAGAAAGTCTCACATTGACATGGCTAATCGGCGGGCTATGGAGATGCCCATCAATTGATGTCAATGCAAGGAGTAGGGATTGCCATGCAACAGACGCACTAGAGCTATAAATATATGAAAGCTCAACAAAAGAAACTAAGTGGGTGTGCATCCAACTTTCTTGCTCACGAAGACCTAGGGCATTTTGAGGAAGCCCATTATTGGAATATACAAGGCAAGTTCTATAATGAAAAATTCCCACTAGTATATGAAAGTGACAACATAAGAGACTCTCTATCATGAAGATCATGGTGCTACTTTGAAGCACAGTGTGGAAAAAGGATAGTAAAATTGCCCATTTTCTCTTTTTCTCTATTTTTTGGGCCTCTCTTTTTTATGGCCTTTCTCTCTTTTTTTAGAAGAACTTTCTTCACATGGGACAATGCTCTAATAATGAAAATCATCACACTTTTATTTACTTAAACTCAAGAATTATAACCTGATACTTAGAACAAAATATGACTCTATGTGTATGCCTCCAGCGGTGTACCGGGATATGCAATGAATCAAGAGTGACGTGTATGAAAGAATTATGAAGGTGGCTTTGCCACAAATACGATGTCAACTACATGATCATGCAAGGCAATATGACAATGATGGAGTGTGTCATAATAAACGGAACGGTGGAAAGTTGCATGGCAATATATATCGGAATGGTTATGGAAATGCCATAATAGGTAGGTATGGTGGCTGTTTTGAGGAAGATATAAGGAGGCTTATGTGTGAAAGAGCGTATCATATCACGGGGTTTGGATGCACTAGCGAAGTTTGCACCAACTCTCGAGGTGAGAAAGGGCAATGCACGGTACCGAATAGGCTAGCAATGATGGAAGGGTGAGAGTGCGTATAATCCATGGACTCAACATTAGTCATAAATAACTCACATACTTATTGCAAAAATCTATAGGCTAGCAATGATGGAAGGGTGAAAGTCTGCAAGTCATCAAAACCAAGCACTACGTGCATGTTCCTAGGGGGATAGATTGGTAGGAAAAGACCATTGCTCGTCCCCGACCGCCACTCATAAGGAAAGCAACCAAAGAACACGTCATGCTTCAAAATTATCACACAACGTTTACCATACGTGCATGCTACGGGACTTGCCAACTTCAACACAAGTATTTCTCAATTCCACAATTACTCAACTAGCACAACTCTAATGTTATCACCTTTATATCTCAAAACAACTATCAAGAATCAAACTTCTCATAACATTTAATGCACTCTATATGAAAGTTTTTATTATACCCATCTTGGATGCGTATCATATTAAGACTAATTTCATAACCAAAGCAAAATACCATGCTGTTCTAAAAGACTCTCGAAATAATATAAGTGAAGCATGAGAGATCAATAATTTCTATCAAATAAAACCACCACCGTGCTCTAAAAAGATATAAGTGAAGCACTAGAGCAAAATTATCTAGCTCAAAAGATATAAGTGAAGCACATAGAGTATTCTAATAAATTTCGATTCATGTGTGTCTCTCCCAAAAGGTGTGTACAGCAAGGATGATTCTGGTAAACTAAAAAGTAAAGACTCAAATCATACAAGACGCTCCAAGCAAAACACATATCATGTGGTGAATAAAAATATAGCCTCAAGTAAAGTTACCGATAGATGAAGACGAAAGAGGGGATGCCTTCTGGGGCATCCCCAAGTTTAGGCTTTTGGTTGTCCTTGATTTTCACTTGGGGTGCCTTGGGAATCCCCAAGCTTAGGATCTTGCCACTCCTTGTTCCAAAATCCATCAATTCTTTACCCAAAAACTTGAAAACTTCACAACACAAAACTCAACAGGAAATCTCATGAGCTCCGTTAGTATAAGAAAACAAATCACCACCTTAAGGTACTATAATAAACTAATTATTTATTTATTTTGGTGTTAAACCTAATGTATTCCAACTTCTATATGGTTCATACCCCCCGATACTAGCCATAGATTCATCAAAATAAGCAAACAACACACGAAAAACAGAATCTGTCAAAAATAGATTAGTCTGTAGTAATCTGTAGGTTTTGAATACTTCTGTAACTCCAAAAATCCTGAGAATGAGGACATCCTAAATAATTTGTATATTGATCTACTTCAGTTAGAATCAATATTTTATCGCTCTCTTGTTAAAAATGAAAATTATTCTCGTGAGCGCATACTTTCTGTTTTTTCAGCAAGATCAAATAACAATCATCCAAGAAGATCCTAAAGGCTTTACTTGGCACAAACACTAATTAAAACATAAAAAACACAATCATAATAGTGGATAGATGATTTATTATTACTAAACAAGAACAAAAAGCAAGGAACAAAAATAAAATTGGGTTGCCTCCCAACAAGTGCTATCGTTTAATGCCCCTAGCTAGGCATAAAAGCAAGAATAGATCTAGGTATTATCATCTTTGGTCCTTTTAATAGGGTTTTGCTCGGATCCAGGAGGTTCCTTATGTTTCCCTTCATACTCGGAGATCTTTAGATCTAGAGCATCCAACTGCTTATTAGAAAGAGTGATCAACATATTCATGCGGTGAAGGTTCCCACTAACATTTTTAAGGGGTTCGAGAGATTTTTGCAAAATTTTAGTTACTTCGCATATTTTCTCAAAAACTTGGGTTCCCTCTTGAGTATGATGGAGTTCCTTTTCTGGGGGTAGTATTCCTACTATTCCCTTTATAATATCATACGTAATATTGGGATCAACATCAATAAAACTCCCTTTAGCGGAGAAGTCCAAGAGTTGTCTATGGGACATGGTTAGCCCAACATAAAAATTGTGAAGCAAAATCTTGAAATCCCCCCTATAGTGCAATTACGATAGGATTCTATCTCTGGTACCAAGCATCCTTTAAGTTTTCTCCTTGTCTTTGTTTGAAGTGAAGAACTTCAAAATTGGGAGACAAAGGAAGAGAAGAAGGGCTCGCCATGAAGATGAAACAAATGATCTAACACACAGACACACAAGAGGCAAGTGGAAAGAGATAAACGGAAGAAGGGCGAACGGAAAAGAGGCGAATAAATCGGCAAGGGTGAAGTGGGGGAGAGGAAAACGAGAGGCAAATGGCAAAATATGTAATGCGAGGGATAAGTGTTTGTGATGGGTACTTGGTATCTTGACTTGGCGTAGATCTCCCCGGCAATGGCGCCAGAAATCCTTCTTGCTACCTCTTGAGCATGCATTGGTTTTCCCTTGAAGAGGAAAGGGTGATGCAGCAAAGTAGCGTAAGTATTTCCCTCAGTTTTTGAGAACCAAGGTATCAATCTAGTAGGAGACTACACGCAAGTCACCTAGTACCTGCACAAACAAACAAGAACCTCTCAACCAACGCGATAAAGGGGTTGTCAATCCCTTCACGGTCACTTACGAAAGTGAGATCTAATAGAGATAATAAGATAGATATTTTTGGTATTTTTGTTGTATAGATTAAAAAGTAATGATTGCAAAATAAATAGTAAACTAGAATTGTAGATCAGAAACTTATATGATGTAAAGTAGACCCGGGGGCCATAGGATTCACCAGTGGCTTCTCTCAAGATAGCATATATTACGGTGGGTGAACAAATTTACTGCCGAGCAATTGATATAAAAGTGCATAGTTATGATGATATCTAGGCATGATCATGAACATAGGCATCACGTCCCTGTCAAGTAGACCGAAACGAT
Source organism: Triticum dicoccoides (assembly GCF_002162155.2). Classification (NCBI taxonomy): domain Eukaryota; kingdom Viridiplantae; phylum Streptophyta; class Magnoliopsida; order Poales; family Poaceae; genus Triticum; species Triticum dicoccoides. The sequence goes on from NC_041384.1 coordinate 271,278,388, forward strand.
TCTGTATCTACTACTATTACTCCACACATCGACCGCTATCCAGCATGCATCCAGAGTATTAAGTTCATAAGAACAGAGTAACCCATTAGGCAAGATGACATGATGTAGAGGGATAAACTTAAGCAATATGATATAAACCCCATCTTTTTATCCTCGATGGCGACAATACAATACGTGTCGGTTCCCTTTATATCACTAGGATCGAGCACCGCAAGATTGAACCCAAAGCTAAGCACTTCTCCCATTGCAAGAAATATCAATCTAGTAGGCCAAACCAAACTGATAATTCCAAGAGACTTGCAAAGATATCAAATCATGCATATAAGAATTCAGAGAAGAATCAAATATTGTTCATAGATAATCTTAATCATAAACCAACAATTCATTGGATCTCGGCAAACACACCGCAAAAAGAATTACATCGAATAGATCTCCAAGAACATCAAGGAGAACTTTGTATTGAGATCCAAAGAGAGAGAAGAAGCCATCTAGCTAATAACTATGGACCCGAAGGTCTATGGTAAATAACTCACACATCATCGGAGAGGCTATGGTGTTGATGTAGAAGCCTTTCGTGATCGAACCCCCCTCCGGCAGATCGCCAGAAAAGGTCCCCTGAGGGGATCTCATGGGTATAGAAGGTTGCGGCGGTGGAAAAGTGGTTTTGTGGCTCTCCTGGATGTTTTCAGGGTATAAGAGTATATATAGGCGAAAGAAGTAGGTCGGTGGAGCTGCGAGGGGCCCATGAGGGTGGGGAGCACGCTTGGCCCCCTGGGCACGCTGCCCTACCTCGTGGCCGCCTCGCTTCTTCCTTAACGTCCACTCCAAGTCTCCTGGATTGCGTTTGTTCCAAAAAAGATCCTCGCGAAGGTTTCATTCCGTTTGGATTCCATTTGATATTCCTTTTCTGCGATACACTGAAATAGGCAAAAAAACAACAATTTGCACTGGGCCTTCGGTTAACAGGTTAGTCACAAAAATAATATAAAAGTGCATAATAAAGCCCATTAAACATCCAAAACAGATAATATAATAGCATGGAACAATCAAAAATTATAGATACGTTGGAGACGTATCAGTGGTGTCCACCGTAGCGAAACTATAGTCGGACCTGTTGATAAACCTGGAGAAACGCACGCAAGGCCTTGTGGCCAGGTGGCAGTGGTAGACGAGGAAGTCTTGTCGCACACACAATTGAGTGACGGTAACCTTTTGATCGTGCCCAGCACGACCGGTGGTGTACTCGAGGTTGAAGCCGACCACTTGGTACTTCGCCTCGGCAAGCAACTGCTCCATAGTTTGGATGGAGCTCTCCACTGAGACTGGATATTTCGTGTACACCACCGAGTGGGACTTCCCCCTCATGTGGGTGTCCACTACGTGATGCGTGGTGAACTGCCCACCGTTGTCGTCGTCAGCCGTTGGGAGCGCCATTGGAGCCACGGGGAGCGCCATTGGAACCGCTGGATGTCCTCTCCATATGTGTCATCATGGGTGTGCTTATTGTGTCGTGTGGCATGAGAGATGAAGGTTAATGGCCGCATGAATAAATGGGGGTCGGGCGGCCTGGATTCTCGGCGCATCCGGTGCTACCTCTTGAGCTTGCGTTGGTTTTTCCCTTAACAAGGAAAGGGTGATGCAGCAAAGTAGCGTAAGTATTTCCCTCAATTTTGAGAACCAAGGTATCAATCCAGTAGGAGAGAACGTGACAAGCCACCGAATACCTACACAAACAAACACCAACTTGCAGCCAACGCAACAAAGGGTTTGTCAATCCCTTCACGGTTATTTGCAAAGTGAGATCTAATAGAGATGGATAAACGGTAAAGTAATATTTTTGGTATTTTTGGTTTATGGAACGGAAAGAAAAAGACTGCAAAGTGAGGGAACGACAAGAGAAATTGGTAAGTTGATGGGAAAATAATATCTTGTCAAATAGACCCAAGGGCGATAGGTTTCACTAGTGGCTTCTCTCAAGAAAGGAATTATTACGGTGGGTGAACAAATTACTGCCGAGCAATTGATAGAAAAGCGCAAAGTTATTATGATATCTAAGGCAATGATAATGAATATAGGCATCATGTCCGTGTCAAGTAGACCAAAACGATTCTGCATCTACTATTATTACTCCACACATCGACCACTATCCAGCATGCATCTAGAGTATTAATTTCATAAGAACAGAGTAACGCATTAGGCAAGATGACATGATGTAGAGGGATAAACTCAAGCAATATGATATAAACCCCATCTTTTTATCCTCGATGGCAACAATACAATATGTGTCGTTTCCCTTTCTGTCACTGGGATCGAGCACCACAAGATTGAACCCAAAGCTAAGCACTTCTCCCATTCCAAGAAAGATCAATCTAGTAGGCCAAACCAAACTGATAATTCGAAGAGACTTGCAAAGATATCAAATCATGCATATAAGAATTCAAAGAAGAATCAAATATTGTTCATAGATAATCTTAATCAGAAAACCACAATTCATCGGATCTCGGCAAACACGCCACAAAAGAGTATTACATTGAATAGATCTCCAAGAACATCAAGGAGAACATGGTATTAAGAATCAAAGAGAGAGAAGAAGCCATCTAGCTACTAGCTATGGACCCGTACGTCTGAGGTAAACTACTCACGCTTCATCGGAGAGGCAATGGTGTTGATGTAGAAGCCCTCCGTGATTGAAAACCCCTCTGGCAGGATGCCGAAAAAGGCCCCTAGATGGGATGTCATGGGTACAGAAGGTTGCGGCGGTGGAAAAGTGGGTTTGTGGCTCCCCTGGATGTTTTTGGGGTATAAGAGTATATATAGGAGGAAGATCTAGGTCTGGAGGTCACCAAGGGGCCCACAAGGTTGGGGGCGCGCCCTCCACACTTGTGGCCGCCTCGTGATCTTCTAACTTGCACTCAAAGTCTTCTGGGTGTCTTCTGGTCCAAGAAAAATCATGGCAAAAGTTTTATTTCGTTTGGACTCCATTTGGCATTCCTTTTCTGCGAAATTCTAAAAAAGGAAAAAACAGAAACTGGCACTGGGCTCTAGGTTAATAGGTTAGTCCATAAAATCATATAAAATAGCATATTAATGCATATAAAACATCCAAAATAGATAATATAATAGCATGGAACAATAAAAAATTATTGATATGTTGGAGATGTATCAAGCATCCCCAAGCTTAATTCCTGCTCGTCCTCGAGTAGGTAAATGATAAAAACAATTTTTTTGATGTGGAATGCTACCTGACATATTTTTCCATGTAATTCTCTTAATTGTGGCATGAATTTTCAGATCCGTAAGATTCAAAACAGAAGTTTGATATTTACATAAAACAATAATACTTCAAGCATACTAACAAAATAATTATGTCTTCTCAAAATAACATGGCCAAAGAAAGCTTATCCCTACAAAATTATATAGTCTGGCTATGCTCCATCTTCACCACACAAAATATTCAAATCATGCACAACCCCGATGACAAGCCAAGCACTTGTTTCATACTTTTGACGTTCTCAAACTTTTTCAACTTGCACGCAATACATGAGCGTGAGCCATGGACATAGCACCATAGGTGGAATAGACGGTGGTTGTGGAGAAGACACAAAGAAGGAGAAAGTCTCACATCAACTAGGCCTATCAACGAGCTATGGAGATGCCCATTAATAGATATCAATGTGAGTGAGTAGGGATTGCCATGCAATAGATGCACTAGAGCTATAAGTTTATGAAAGCTCAAAAAGAAAACTAAGTGGGTGTGCATCCAACTCGCTTGCTCATAAAGACCTATGGCAATTTGAGGAAGCCCATCATTGGAATATACAAGCCATGTTCTATAATGAAAAAAATCCCACTAGTATATGAAAGTGATATCATAGGAGACTCTCTATTATGAAGATCATGGTGCTACTTTGAAGCACAAGTGTGGCAAAAAGGATAGTAACATTGTCCCTTCTCTCTTTTATCTCATTTTTTATTTGGGCCTTCTCTCATTTTTTGGCCTCTTTTTTTCGTCTAGAGTCTCATCCTGACTTGTGGGGGAATCGTAGTCTCCATCATCACCTGGGACAATGCTCTAATAATGAAGATCATCACACTTTTATTTACTTACAACTCAAAAATTACAACTCGATACTTAGAACAAAATATGACTCTATATGAATGCCTCCAGCGGTGTATTGGGATGTGCAATGAATCAAGAGTGACATGTATAAAAATGATGAACGATGGCTTTACCACAAATACGATCTCAACTACATGATCATGCAAAGCAATATGAAAATGATGGAGTGTGTCATAATAAACGGAACGGTGGAAAGTTGCATGGCAATATATCTCGGAATGGCTATGGAAATGCCATAATAGGTAGGTATGGTGGCTGTTTTGAGGAAGGTATGTGGTGTGTTTATGGTACCGGCGAAAGTTGCGCGGTACTAGAGAGGCTAGCAATGGCGGAAAGGTGACAGTGCGTATAATCCATGGGCTCAACATTAGTCAAAAAGAACTCACATACTTATTGCAAAAATCTATTAGTCATCGAAACAGAGTACTACACGCATGCTCCTAGGGGGATAGATTGGTAGGAAAAGACCATCGCTCGTCCCCGACCTCCACTCATAAGGAAGACAATTAATAAATAAATCATGCTCCGACTTCATCACATAACGGTTCACCATACGTGCATGCTACGGGACTCACAAACCTCAACACAAGTATTTCTCAAATTCACAACTACTTACTAGCATGACTCTAATATCACCATCTTCATATCCCAAAACAATCATAAGGAATCAAACTTCTCATAGTATTCAATGCACTTTATATGAAAGTTTTTATTATATCCCTCTTGGATGCCTATCATATTAGGACTAAATTTGTAACCAAAGAAAATTACCATGCTGTTTTAAGGACTCTTAAAATAATATAAGTGAAGTACGAGAGTTCATAAATTTCTATAAAATAAAACCATCGTCGTGCTCTAAAAAGATATAAGTGAAGCACTAGAGCAAAATTGCCTAGCTCAAAAGATATAAGTGAAGCACATAGAGTATCACGATTCATGCGTGTCTCTCCCAAAAGGTGTGTACGGCAAGGATGATTGTGGAAAACTAAAAAGCAAAGACTCAAATCATACAAGGCGCTCCAAGCAAAACACATATCATGTGGTGAATAAAAATATAGCCTCAAGTAAAGTTACCGATATATGAGACGAAAGAGGGGATGCCTTCCCGGGGAATCCCCAAGCTTAGGCTTTTTGACATCCTTGAATATTACCTTGGGGTGCCTTGGGAATCCCCAAGCTTATGCTCTTGCCACTCCTTTATTCCATAGTCCATGAAATCCTTACCAAAAACTTGAAAACTTCACAACACAAATTTCAACAAAAAATCTCGTAAGCTCCGTTAGTATAAGAAAATAAATCACCACTTCTGGTACTGTTGTGAACTCATTATTTATTTATATTAGTGTAACATCTACTGTATTCCAACTTTTCCATGGTTCATACCCCCTGATACTAGCCATAGATGCATCAAAATAAGCAAACAACATGTGAAAAACAGAATAGTCTGTAGCAATCTGGACATTTCGAATACTTATGTAACTCCAAAAATCCCGAGAAATTAGCAAGTCCTAGATAATTTGTTTATTAATCCTCTGCAAAAAGAACGAGTATTTTATCACCCTTATGTTAAAAATGAAAACTAATCTCCTGGGCACAAAGTTTCTTTTTTTCAGCAGGATCAAATCAACTATCACCGTAAGCTATCCCAAAGGTCTTACTTGGCACAAACACTAATTAAAACACAAAACCACACCTAACCATAGGCTATATGAAAAATTTATTGCAAAACAGCAAGGAAAAATATTGGGTTGTCTGCCAACAAGCGCTTTTTTTAAAGCCTTTTAGCTAGGCATTGATAATTTTGATGATGCTCACCTGAAAGACAAGAATTGAAGCACAAAGAGAGCATAATAAAGCATGTTAAAAACACATCTAAGTCTAACATACTTCCTATGTATAGGTATATTATAGGCAAACAAATTATCAAGGAAATCAAAAACTAGCATATGCAAGGAAGAAGAAAGAGACGATAGCAATCTCAACATGAAGGGGGGTAATTTAGTAACATGAAAATTTCTACCACAATATTTTCCTCTCTCACAATAATTACATGTAGGATCATAAGAAAATTCAACAATATAGCTATCACACAAAATTTTCTCTTCATGATCCACATGCATGCAAAGTTGACACTCTTCCAAATTAGTGGGATTAACATTAACTAAAATCATGACCTCTCCAAACCCACTTTTATCGAAAATTTCATAAGATTGAACATTCTCCAAATATATGGGATCTAAAGTTGACACTCTTCCAAACCCACTCTCAATATTATTGCAAACACTATTATCATGGGGCTTAAATAAATTTTCAAGATCACAAGAAGAATCACCCCAATCATGATCATTGCAACAAGTAGTGGACATAGCAAAACTAGCATCCCCAAGCTTAGGGTTTTGCATATTTTTAGCATAATTGACATTAATAAAATTTATAATAACATCATTGCAATCATGCTTTTTATGCAAAGATCTATTGTGAAGCACTTCATAAAGTACTTCATCACAATTTCCAGATTCACAAATTTCAAGCAAAACTTCATAAAGATAATCTAGTGCACAAAACTCACTAGCAATTGGTTCATCATAATTGGATCTCTTAAAAAGATTAGCAAGCGGATGAGGATCCATAAATCTTAGGTTCTCTGATTTGCAATAAATACACGATTATTCCAACCAAACAAGCAAACGAGCCAAATAAGACATCAAGGCAAACGAAAAGACGAATGGAAGAAGGGCGAAGAAAAGGCGAATCTTTTCGAGAATCTTTTTAGAAGTGGGGGAGAGGAAAACGAGAGGCGAATGGCGAATAATGTAATGCGAGGGATGTGAGTTTATGATGGGTACTATGTCTTGGCTTGGCATAGATCTCCCCGACAATGGCGCTACAAATCCTTATTGCTACCTCTTGAGCTTGTGTTGGTTTTTCCCTTGAAGAGGAAAGGGTGATGCAGCAAAGTAGCGTAAGTATTTCCCTCAGTTTTGAGAACCAAGGTATCAATCCAGTAGGAGATAATGCGACAAGCCATCGAATACCTACACAAACAAACACCAACTTGCAACCAACGTGACAAAGGGGTTGTCAATTCCTTCATGGTTATTCGCAAAGTGAGATCTGATAGAGATGGATAAATGGTAAAGTAATATTTTGGTATTTTTGGTTTATGGAACGAAAAGTAAATGATTGCAAATTAAGGGAACGACAATAGAAATTGGCAAGTTGACGGGAAACTAATATGTTGTAAAATAGACCCGGGGCCATAGGTTTCACTAGTGGCTTCTCTCAAGAAAGGAATTATTATGGTGGGTGAACAAATTACTGGCGAGCAATTGATAGAAAAGCGCAAAGTTATGACAATATCTAAGGCAATGATCATGAATATAGGCATCACGTCCGTGTCAAGTAGACCGAAACGATTCTGCATCTACTACTATTACTCCACACATCGACCGACTCCTGCGTGCATCTGGAGTACTAAGTTCATAAGAACAGAGTAACACATTAAGTTAGATGACATGATGTAGTGGAATTAACTCAAGCAATATGATGTAAACCTCATCTTGTTATCCTCGATGGCAACAATACAGTTCCCCTTCTGCCACTAGGATGTAAACATATCGGTTCCCCTTCTGCCACTAGGATCGAGCACTGCAAGATTGAACCCAAAGCTAAGCACTTCTCCCATTGCAAAAAAACCAATCTAGTTGGCCAAACCAAATCGATAGTTCAAAGAGACTTGCAAAGATATCAAATCATGCATATAAGAATTAAGAGGATATTCAAATAATATTCATAGATAAGCTAATCGTAAATCCACAATTCATTGGATCTTGGCAAACACACCGCAAAAGAGTATTACATTGAATAGATCTCCAAGAACACCGAGGAGAACATAGTATTGATAATCGAAGAGAGAGAAGAAGCCATATAGCTACTAGCTATGGACCCATAGGTTTGAGGTAAACTACTCACGCTTTATCGGAAGGCAATGGTGTTGATGCAGAAGCCCTTCGTGATTGAATCCCCCTCTGACAGGATGCCCGAAAAGGCCCCTAGATGGGATCTCACGGGTATAGAAGGTTGCGGCGGTGGAAAAGTGGTTTCGTGGCTCCCCTGGATGTTTTTGGGGTATAAGAGTATATATAGTAGGAAGATCTAGGTCAGGAGGTCACCGAGGGGCCCACAAGATTGGGGTGGCGCGCCCTCCACCCTTGTGGCCGCCTCGTGGCTCTTCTGACTTGCACTCCAAGTCTCCTTGGTGTCTTCTGGTCCAAGAAAAATCAACGCAAAAGTTTTATTCCATTTGTACTCCGTTTGGTATTTCTTTTCTGCGAAACTCTAAAACAAGGAAAAAACAAAAACTAGCACTGGGCTCTAGGTTAATAGGTTAGCCCAAAAAATCATATAAAATAGCATATTAATGCATATAAAATATCCATAACAGATTATATAATAGCATGGAACAATAAAAAATTATAGATACGTTGGAGACGTATCATCCGCATGGCTGTTTTTACAGCGGGTAACTGCATCATCGCGCCGCGCCCGGCATAACCGCATGCACATGAACATGCATGATAGTGCGCCGGCCGCAAACACTGGCAGCTCACATGGAGGGATGAGGATAGAGTGCCTGGAGGGACGTGAGAGCAGAGCGCGTCGCGGCCGCCTCAACCGCAAGCAACCACACGCATAGAGCAGTTAAACATGCAAGAAATGATCGCCTACAAGCAGGCCGACAGTTGCGTCACTGCGTAGAGAGCGGCCGTGTGCTACTACCTCCGTCTTGGTTTATTAGTCCCCTTTATATTCTATGCCATACTTTGCCCTTAAATTTAACCAACAAAATGTTAATGCATGTTATAAGAATTATATAATTGGAAACTATGTTCAAATATGAATCCAACGATATAATCTTTGGCGACATGCATTCGTATTTTATTAGTTAAATCCTACTTATAAACCAGGATGAGGGTATAGTAGGTAATTAAACCGCAAATTTTTTTTATTAATCGTACGCGTACGTGGCCTTTTGTCCTCCTCTCACACGTCTTGTTACCCCACTGCCGCAGACAGCTTACAGCGCAAGCTTGTGTAACGCGCGGGGGCGTTCTTTTGGCCAAACGGTGGCTCGAACTGGTGCTAATGAATCGTCGGTGAGCCCGTTTACCGCACAACCTCGCAGGTTCCCGCGCAAGCTTCCCGCCCAACTCGGTGAAATCCCCCAAAATCCCAATGCTTACCGGCCTTCTATATAAACCCTCACGGCCGGCGAGTCCTGCGTCACATTTTCCCCTCCCTCGCTATAGCTTATCACTAGTAGAAAAAGGGTCAAACGTGAAGCACATTAGTGCCGGTTTGAATTTGAGCCGGCACTAATGTGTACATTAGTGCCGGTTCCAACGGCTAGCCGGGCCGCTCTCATTAGTACTGGTTCGTGGCGAACCTTTAGCACCGGTTCGTGCCACGAACCGGTACTAAAGTTAGTGGTGGCAGGATGTTGTCAGTCCGGGGCCCCTCCAGCACCTTTAGTACCGGGTCGTATCACGAACCGGTACTAAAGGTCGTCCTACATAGACCCTTCGTCCACCCGAGCTCGCTCTATTCTTCCCCTTTCCCCTCTCCTCTCTGTTCTTTCCCCTCTTCCTCTCAAGCTCATCACACATTTTGCCCAAGATTTGAAGGCCCCCATCCATTCAAATGATCACAAAGGTTAGCAACTCTTTCCTTTCATCTCTCATTGCTAGATTAGATCGTGCAATGCTTTATATAGTGATTGATTTTTGAGTTTAGTAATTTGGGAGGAATTATATATATGTGCTAGTATTTGATTTATATGCAATTTGAGGTCAAAAATAACACTTAGTTTTGCATATGTAGGTGTGGTTTACTTAGTACCTTCTAAATCTCCGTCGTAACCACCGTCGATCGCTCGCAACATCCCGTCGCCGGCACCACCTTGTGGTGAGCCTCTTGTTCGTGAAGTTTTATATAAAAAAATGATGTTTGTGTGATTTGGATATATAGTTACTCGTATAATTATCTTACCCATACGTTGTTTGTTATGCATAGTGCCATGGTTTTGATATCCGTCCCCGTCGGCCCTCGTCCGGGTTATGATTTGGATGTGGTATATTCTCTTTTAAAACTATTCATTGCATTTTGTGTTTATGACAAATTATGCCCATCAAGTTGACATAGATATTTGTATGTAGGAGGTAGTTGAACCCGAAATTCCAACCGACCCTATTGTCGAGAGGTTAAATTTAGTTGAAAGAGAAAACGAGGATTTGAAGGAAAAATTGAAAAGAATTGAGGGGGAGAAGATGGAATTGGAGTTGCATGTTGCTGATCTCGTCGATGATCACAAGATTAAGATGGAGAAAATGCGCTTGAAGATTAGAAAGATTAGAAAATATGCCATTCATAGTGAGGCTTGGTATCATTATGCTGTTGGATCAATTGTTACCTTAGTTGCGATCTTGATCGCATTTGTTGTTGCATTTAAATTCTTTAGCTAGAGAGTTATTTGTTTGTTGCATTGAAGTGTTGTATGCTCTTTATGTATGAACTTTATGTATTGTATTAATTTGATGTTTTCGGTGCTGTGTATTGAAGATGAGCCGACAATGGATGTACGATGACCAATGCTCTCCCGAGTTCATTAATGGCGTGCGTACTTTTCTGCTTGCGGCCGAGGCAAACAAGCGAGCGGATGGTTTTATGCATTGTCCATGTGCTGGCTGTAAGAATGGTCGCAATTACTCTACGTCAAGAACCATTCACGTCCACCTGTTTGAGTCGGGTTTCATGCCCCACTATAATGTTTGGACCAAGCATGGAGAAAGAGGGGTTATGATGGAAGACAATGAAGAAGAAGAGGATGACGACAGCTATCCTGGCCATGTGTTCCCTGAATACGATGATACAACAATGAGGGAAGAAGCTGAGCCAGTAATGCGGGAAGAAGATGAGCCGGCAATGCGGGAAGAAGCTGAAGAAGAGGCATCGGATGAGCCCGTTGATGATCTAGGTCGGGCCATTGCCGATGCAAAGAGAAACTGCGCAAGTGATTTGGAGAAGAAGAAGTTGCAGCGCATGTTAGAGGATCACAAAAAATTGTTGTACCCGAATTGCGAAGGTGACAAGAAAAAACTGGGCACCACACTGGAATTGCTGCAATGGAAGGCAGAGAATGGTGTATCTGACAAGGGATTTGGAAAGTTGCTGGTAATGATAAAGGATATGCTTCCAAAGGACAACGAATTGCCCGAGAGTACGTACCAAGCAAAGAAGGCTATCTGCCCTCTAGGGTTAGAGGTGCAGAAGATACATGCATGCCCTAATTATTGCATCCTCTACCACCATGAGTACAAGGATTTGAACGCTTGCCCGGTATGCGGTGCATTGCGCTATAAGATCATCCGCGATGACCCTGGTGATGTCGAGGGTGAGCGCCCCAGGAAGAAGATTCCTGCCAAGGTGATGTGGTATGCTCCTATAATACCACGGTTGAAATGTTTGTTCCAAAAAAAAGAGCATGCCAAGGCGATGCGATGGCACAGAGAAGACCATAAGAAAGACGGAAAGTTGAGAGTACCCGATGACGGGTCGCAGTGGAGAAAAATCAAAAGAAAGTACGGGAAGGAGTTTGCAGATGACGCAAGGAACGTATGGTTTGGTCTAAGCGCAGATGGCATTAATCCTTTTGGGGAGCAGAGCAGCAACCATAGCACCTGGCCTGTGACTCTATGTTTGTATAACCTTCCTCCTTGGTTGTGCATGAAGCAGAAGTTCATTATGATGCTAGTGCTCATCCAAGGCCCTAAGCAACCCGGCAACGACATTGATGTGTACCTAAGGCCATTAGTTGAAGAACTCTTACAACTGTGGAATGGAACAGGTGTACGTGCGTGGGATGAGCACATGGGGGAAGAATTTGACCTAAAGGCGTTGCTGTTCATGACCATCAATGATTGGCCTGCTCTCAGTAACCTTTCAGGACAGACAAACAAGGGATACCGCGCATGCATGCACTGTTTGGACGATACCGACAGTATATATTTGGCTAATTGTAAGAAGAATGTGTACCTGGGACATTGTCAATTTCTTCCAAGCAGGCATCCCGTAAGAAAGAAAGGCAAGCATTTCTCCGGTGAGGCGGATCACTGGATGAAGCCTCGCCACCGTACTGGTGCTGATGTAGATGATATGGTCAAGGATTTGAAGGTGGTCTTTGGAAAGGGTCCTAGTGGACAACCTGTTCCGAATGACGCTGACAGACGCGCACCCATGTGGAAGAAGAAATCTATATTTTGGGACCTGCCCTATTGGAAAGACCTAGAGGTCCTCTCCGCAATCCACGTGATGCACGTGACGAAGAATCTTTGTGTGACCCTGCTTGGCTTCTTGGGCGTGTATGGGAAGAGAAAAGATACACCTGAGGCACGGGAGGACCAGCAACGTATGCACGGAAAATACGACATACATCAGGGTCATGCAAGCTACGCTCTTACCAAAGAAGAGAAGGAAATCTTCTTTGAATGCATGCTTAGTATTAAGGTACCGTCTGGCTTCTCGTCGAATATAAAGGGAATAATAAACATGGCAGAGAAAAAGTTCCAGAACCTAAAGTCTCATGACTGCCACGTGATTATGACACAACTGCTTCCGGTTGCATTGAGGGGGCTTCTACTGGAAAATGTTCGATTAGCCATTGTGAAGCTATGTGCATTTCTCAATGCAATCTCTCAGAAGGTAATCGATCTAGAAATCATACCAAGGTTAGAGAATGATTTGGTGCAATGTCTTGTCAGTTTCGAGTTGGTGTTCCCACCATCCTTCTTCAACATCATGACGCACGTCCTAGTTCACCTATGCGAAGATATTAACGTTTTGGGTCCTGTATTTCTACACAATATGTTCCCCTTTGAGAGGTTCATGGGAGTCTTAAAGAAATATGTTCATAACCGTGCTAGGCCAGAAGGAAGCATCTCCAAGGGCCATAAAAATGAGGAGGTCATTGAGTTTTGTATTGACTTTATTCCTGACCTTAAGCCGATTGGTGTTCCTGAATCGCGGCATAAGGGCAGACTGTATGGAAAAGGCACGCTAGGAGGGGAACAAATAATATGTATGGACGGGCATTCTCTCACTGAAGCACACTACACAGTTCTACAGAATTCCACCTTGGTGGCTCCGTATATGGATGAACACAAGAATTTGCTACGCTCCAAACACCCGGAGCGGTCTGATGACTGGATTACACGTGAACAAACCAGGAGTTTCGCCAGCTGGTTGCAGACACGTACCATGCATGACACCTCTATTGAAGATGACCTGTACTTGCTGTCCCAGTTACCATCTTCGAATATAATGACTTTCAAAGGGTACGAGATAAATGGTAATACATTTTACACGATTGCCCAAGATAAGAAGAGCACCAACCAAAACAGTGGTGTCCGCTTTGATGCAGAAACCAAGACAGGAAAGGAAACATATTATGGTTATATACAGGACATATGGGAACTTGAGTATTGACGTGGTTTGAAGGTCCCTTTGTTTCGGTGCAAATGGGTCAATATGACACGAGGCGGGGTAACGGAAGACCCGCAATACGGAATGACAACAGTGGATCTCAACAACTTGCGTATGCAGACGAACCATTCGTCCTAGCCAATGATGTGGCATAGGTTTTCTATGTGAAGGACATGTCTACCAAGCCAAGAAAAAGAAAAGATAAGGAAGCGAATGCATCGTACGATGAGCCAAAGCGGCACATAGTTCTTTCTGGGAAGAGAAACATCGTGGGAGTGGATGACAAGACAGACATGTCAGAAGATTATGAAAAGTTTGATGAAATTGCTCCATTCACAATGAATATTGACACGAGCATCCCATTAAATGATGAAGATTTTCCATGGTTACGGCGCAAAGGGACACACGCGAAGAAAAAGTTTCACACCCAAAGATCTGGGATGTGATCGGCTTCACTATCATCACTTTCTTCCGTGTTTCACACCCAGGAGGGAATCTCTATAATAGTTAGGGTAGTTATGTGTTTTGGCATTTGAAACGCAAAGAAATTTTATGTGAAAACAAATTCTTTCATGCCTTTACTGATTTTTTTAAGCTAAATGACCCTGAAATTGAAAAGCATTTCAAATGAACTCAGAAAAGGTTGAAAGTTGGCATGGTATCATAATTTCACCCACATAGCATGTGCAAAAAAGGAGAGAGGGTTACCGCAAAAACTGGATGCACTTCGTGTACTAAATGGACAATCTCTTTCGAAGTATCAGGGTTTAGGACGAAACTCATCCGTTACAAAAGGCATTTCATTTTTTTAAATAACCTAAGCATTACCAAATTGAATATAATGATAAAACACACTAATATTAAACATAAGAAAAAAGAATCACTGAAAAATCTATTCTCAAAGTTAAGTTATTCACAAACTAGTGATTCACACAAATTTCAAATAAATCAAAATTTAAACTATTCAAATTTGTAAACTACCGGTACTAACAGAAAGTTTGTAATTTTTTGTGATCGCCACCTCAGGAAGTTAAATCGAGCACGTCTACAGAAAGAGGCGAGCTCGAGCTCGAGCAAATCAGCTGGCAAAAGGAGCGGTAAAACCATTCCCCAGCTGGGAGAACAGGCTGCGCAATCAATCCCCCCGCTTGTTGTGCCAACAACACATGAGAGTAGGTGCGCCCAATATTATTGTGGGCAAACCGTTAACGTTCCCGGGGTGGGCAATGTGGTAATAACCGAGGAGCATATTGCGCAGGCTCAATCGACCGGGATCACTGTTGGACAACTCCTCGATATCGAGCCCATGTCTCCGACTAGAGAGGAGGAAATAAAACGAAAATATGCCCGGGGCCAACCTTTGGTCGAGCCATAGGAGGTCAATAAGGTCCCAACGAGAATGTATGAATTGCATCAATGGTACATGGACATTACCAAGATTTCCAATCGAGAGTCCCTCATGGTGAATGTCAACGAGGAGCATTACTACCATAAGAAAGCTGTGACCATTGAGTATTCAGAACTTTTTCAGCTATACAATAAAGACGCACTCGACAAATCTATCGTCAGTTGCTATTGTCTGTAAGTGATTCCTTTCTGTAATTTAAGTCTCAAGCTAGCTGATCATTTTGATCAATCATTACCTGTAATTATCCTCACTATATTCTTTTCTGTGGTATTATGCAGGATGAAGATTTATGAAATGAAAAAAGGTGGACGCTATGGCATTGGGTTCGTTGACCCAAATACCATTAATGAATACACATGGAAATTAGATCCATATCACGCAAAATGTGTAGAGGAAAGCATGCTACAGTTCTTCAAGGAACTCAAATACAATGAAGATATGCTACTTCCTTACAACTTCCAATGAGTCACACTGTCTTGTACTACAAATTCCGTTTTTCCCTACTAGCTATAGCTACATGTTTTTGCTTACATATGCCCGCTTAATTAAGACATGCAAATGTGTGTGCATGCAGATATCACTGGATCTTGTTAATCATTAAAGTTGATGAAGGAATAGTTGAAGTACTAGACTTGCTACTTAAGAAAGCAAGTGACTACACCATCGTGAATGGGATAGTCGACAGGTAATTTCAATCATTATTAACTATATCTTGGCCTATTTAATTAGTTCATCATTTCCTGATAACAACTATTTAATAACCCATTTATTCATTTTCTTTGTCGGTGGGCAGGGCTTGGGCAAAGTTCATCAGGGTCACTCCAGGCCCATGGAAACAAAGTCTGAAATGGTATCGACCCAAGGTAAGTAATTAAGTAGTACTAGCTAGCTGCCATCTCTTTAATTATCATGCTTGATTAATTATTATATGATCAAAATTCCATTCTCGTAAAGGCCCTGAGGCAGGCGCCGGGGAATGATCTATGTGCATACTACGTTTGCGAGAACATTCGCATGATGGCATCCGAAAGGAGCAAATCTCAAAGACAGGAGTGGGTACGATATCGATTGTCAGAACACTATTCATAATTTTTACACCATTATCGATATCTAGTCACACAACTAATACACATGCATATTGATCTCCTTCTTAATAGTTCAAAGAGGTGCGGGACAAGCTCCTAGCACAGGACTGCATAGAAGCAATTCAAGAGGAAATAGCGGGATTTTTTCTCGACTAGGTCATAGATCCCAAAGGAGAATACTATTACCCACTACCGCCCCCATGAACCACTTCCAATTGTTATCGTGCTCCGAAGGCACCAATTAGCTAGGCTAATGCCACTGGCTCCGAAGGCACCAATTAGGAGAAATTGTATATATATATATACATGTGTGAATTAATTAATGGTGGTTGTGAGACATTCGATGATATATATATATATATATATATATATATATATATATATATTATGATCGGTTCTACTAGAAATTCTATTTGTATATATGCATAACGTGTACAATATGTAGTATCGTAAAATACCAGCAAACGAAAAAGAGTTAAATGGAAAACAAAAAATTAAATGAAAAAGAAATCATAAACCCAACCCCCCCCCCAACATTTTAATACCGGTTGGTGACACCAACCGGTACTAAAGGGCTCCCTGCCCCCGAAGCTGGCTCGTGCCACGTGGTTGCCCTTTAGCACCGGTTCGTGCTGAACCGGTACTAAAGGGGGGGGGCTTTAGTGCCTACATTTTAGCGCCGGTTACCAAACCGGCACTAAAGGGCCTTACGAACCGGTACTATTGCCCGGTTCTGCACTAGTGTATGTCGTCTGCTTCTCCCATAATCGCCAATGGAACCAGTCCGTCATCGTCGCTCAGCCACTCCGCCACCATCAGAGGACAGCTCCAGCTGGGAGGCTACACTACGGCGGTGGCACAGTCCCCGGCGCAGTGTAGTGTGCGTGGCGCTGATACGTCTCCAATGTATCTATAATTTTTTATTGTTCCATGCTGTTATATTATCAATATTGGATGTTTTTACAATCATTTATAGTCATCTTATATCATTTTTTGGTACAAACCTATTGACATAGTGCCAAGTGTCAGTTCCTGTTTTTTTCGTGTTTTTACATTGCAGAAAATCAATATCAAACGGAGTCCAAATGCCAGGAAACTTTACGGAGAATTTTTATGGGCCAGAAGGAACACAATGGGCCCAGGCTGTGCCTGGGGGTGCCCAGAGGGGGGCACAACCCACCAGGGCTCGCCAGGAGGCCCAGGCGTGCCCTGGTTGGTTGTGCCCACCTTGGGTGCCCCGTGGACCGCCTCTTTGCTCTATAAATACCCCTAAAATCCCAGAACCCTAGAAGCGTCGACGAAATATTCATCCAGCCACCGCAGAGTCCAGAACCACCAGATCCAATCTAGACACCATCTCGGATGGGGTTCACCACCTCCATTGGTGACTCTCCGATGATGCGTGAGTAGTTCTTTGTAGACCTATGGGTCCGTAGTTAGTAGCTAGATGGCTTCATCTCTATCTCTAGATTCTCAATACAATGGTCTCTTGGAGATCCATATGATGTAACTCTTTTGCGATGTGTTTGTTGGGATCCGATGAACTTTGAGTTTATGATTAGATCTATCTTTTTATATCCATGAAAGTTATTTGAGTTTCTTTGATCTCTTATATGCATGATTGCTTATAGCCTCATATTTCTTCTCTGATATTTGTTTTTCTGGCCAACTTGATCTATTTATCTTGCAATGGGAAGAGGTGCTTTGTAGTGGGTTTGATCTTACGGTGCTTGATCCCAGTGACAGAAAGGGAAACGACACGTATTTATCGTTGCTACTAAGGATAAAACGATGGGGTCTATCTCTACATAGATAGATCTTGTCTACATCATGTCATCATTATTATTGCATTACTGTGTTTCTCCATGAACTTAATACACTAGATGCATGCTGGATAGCGGTCGATGTGTGGAGTAATAGTAGTATATGCAGGCAGGAGTCGGCCTACTAATCTTGGACGTGATGCCTATATAAGGATCATTACCTGGATATCATCATAATTATTTGAAGTTCTATCAATTGCCCAACAGTAATTTTTTTACCCACCGTTTTCTATTTCTCTCTCGAGAGGCCACTAGTGAAACCTACATCCCCCGGGTCTTCTTTCTCATATATTTGCCTTTGCGATCTACTTTTCTCTTGCATTTATTTTCAGATCTATTAATTCAAAAACCCAAAAATACTTTGCTGCAATTTATTCTTATTTATTTGTTTGGCGTTCGATCTATCAAACTACTACAAATTTATCTCACGTCCGTTTGCCACTTGAGGCTCCATACCCCGAAAGGGATTGACAACCCCTTTAACATGTCGGGTTGCGAGAAGTTGTTATTTGTGTGAAGGTGCTGTTTACGTTGTGTTGCTTGGTTCTCCTACTGGTTTGATAACCTTGGTTTCATATCGGAGGGAAATACCTTCCGCTGCTGTGCTACATCATCCCTTCCTCTTTGGGGAAATACCGACGTATCTTCAAGCAACATCAAGAGGAATTTTTGGCGCCGTTGCTGGGGAGGATCAAGTCAAGATAGTCTCCCATCAACTCGCCAATTTCTGGCACCGTTGCCGGGGAGGATTTTCAACATATACCAGGTTCCTAATCACAGATCTCATCTCCTCGCAATTTACATTATTTGCCGGTTGCCTCTCATTTTCCTCTTCCCCACTTCACAAAAAATTGCCGTTTTATTCGCTTCTCTTTTCCGTTCGCCGTTTTTTTGCCAGATCTATCCTTTGTTTGCAATCATGAGTGATTTCAGTATGGCACCAACGGATGATGGCCTAACTCCTAAGATTGGACATACGGGCAATATGGATGCTAAAACTTTTATCTTGGGGCAAGGAAACATTATGGGAAAAGAACGTATGCAAGAATTTTTCAATTGTGTTGGGAATCTAAGTCTTGATGATTCTCCTGTACTTAAAACCACTAGATCTTATGCGGATGCTATTTCAGCACTAGTCCTGAAACTTGAAAGTAAATTTATTCCTACCCATCCTACCTTGCAGAGATTGTTGTTTGAGCTCCCCGTTATAAAAAATTCTAGAGCTAAAAAGTTGCCACACTTGTTCTTATGAATGAGTTTGACTACATAATACGGGAAGCTAGGGAAATATTTTACTTTTATGGTATGAATCATGAAAAACCTTTGATAGATGAAATTCTTTACAATAGTGACTATGCTTTAAGACATTTGCTTGGGGACAATAAAATCTTTGATGAGAGTCTTAAAAAGGAAGTCCCTGTTCTAGATATAATCCAACAATTTTCAACAATGTTAACCAAAAGGGGTATGATGAAAACCAACTTAGGATTTCTAAGGCCTCTATGGATAACATGTTTTATGTTGTGTTTACAAAGCCTCATGATGAAAATACCTCAAAGAAAGTTAATAAGAAGGATGACAAAACTTAGATCCTTCTTTAAGCCTAGCTAAGGGCGTAAAACTATAGCGCTTGTTGGGAGGCAACCCAATGAATAAATTTTATTTTTGCTTTTTGCTTCCTATTGTTGAGTGTTAATACAATTATGCTACTGTTATGATTGTGTTTTTTATGTTTTAATTAGTGTTTGTGCCAAATAAAGCCTTTAGGATCTTCTTGGGTGATATTTGTTTGATCTTGCTGAAAAAATAGAATCTTTTATGCTCACGAAATTAATTCTCGTTTTTACCAGAGAGCGATAAAATACCCATTCCACTTGCAGTAGATCAATATACAAATTGCTCAGGTCATCCTAATTTCTCAAAAAATTGGAGTTACAGAAGTATTCGAAATAGTCAGATTTCTACAGACTGTTATGTTTTGAAAGGTTCTGTTTACTTTGTGTTGTGTGCTTATTTTGATGGCTCTATGGTTTTATTTGATGAGTTTTTGCCACAGAAAAGTTGGAATACAGTAGATATAATACAAAAACAAAATATGAGTTTGTTTCATACAATACTTATAGTAGTGATTTATTATTCTTATACTAACGGATCTCACGAAGGTTTTGTTGAGTTTTGTGTGATTGAAGTTTCCAAGTTTTGGGTTATCTTACGATGGATGTGTCGGGGGAAAGGACACCTACGGGATCACGTAGAATCCCTTTTGCTATGGTTGGTGGGCGCGGGGCCGTGGAAAGAGCAGGATTAGAAGATCAACACGGGGGGATTATCCAGGTTCGGGCCGCAAGTGATGCGTAATACCCTACTCCTGCTGGTTTATGTTTATCTGGTGTTCTTAGACTAGCTACAAAGCGTGTAGGGTTTGAAAAGTCCGAATCCTTCCTCAGTATGCCGCGGGCCTCCTTTTATAGTCAAAAGGGGCTGCCACAGTGGCGCACAGGAGGTGGAAAGTTGTACAGTAGTCGAGTCTATCTCCTGGCACCGTAGGACAAACACATTTAATGCGCTGCCGACGTGCCCTTCTTAATTTATCGGGGATGGCAGCAAATCCCGTCTCGTCCGTCGCCGCCTCGCCTTGCTCCGACACGCGTCCAGGCCAACGAGGCATGTAGCGCCATGTAGGCTGGCAGGCTGCTGAGCTGGTGTGGTGGCAGGGTCTTCACGAAGATCTGCATGCCACCACATAGGTGCTTGACTAGTTGGCTTAGGAGCCACGTACTTCCACGCGGGTACCTGCTTAGTTGGTGGGTCGGCCGCTAAGCTGGGGCGGTGACGGGACGGCAAGGCCTTGCCGCGGTCTTGCTGATCTTTTCGGCAAGGGTCTTGCCGAGGCCTCACGGGCGTCCCTCGACAAGAGTCTTGCCGGGATCTCGCGGGTATCTTTGGCAGGAGCCTTGCCGGGGCCTCGTGGGTATCCTCGGCAAGGAGCCTTGCTGTTGTCTTGTTTCTTGGTTCCTATCTAGGCCTCGTAGGCCCTTTGTCTTCACAAACGTCTGCATGCCACCATGGAGGCGCCTCCCGAGCCTTGGTTCCGATGTGGTTGATGATGTCTGGACTCTTAGACTCGAGGGTGGCGGCCTTGTTGGTGTGGGGCAAGTCACCCCGGCAAAACTCTTGCTGAGGCCGTGAAGGCCACCCTGGCAAGGGCCTTGCCGGGGGAGTTTCACCTCGCCCCTCTACTTCTCGTGCCTTCGGCTTGGCGCCGCTCTGGTAGTCTTGGGCCTTTGCTTCCTCTTCTCCGCCAAGCGTGGCCGCAGGCGCGTGGCTGCGACTACCCGCGCACAGGTAAAGGGGTACAAAAGGGACCCCTACTTTCGTACACCGACAGGAACCCCTGGGCCTGGGACACATACAAGCGCGAAGCATTATTGGGCCAGGCCCAGAATGGTGCATAGGCACGCGTGTGGCGGAGTTTTACCGCAGTAACTCCCCCGCCCGCTGCGCTTCCCCACGACCCGCGTTGAATGCGTGACGTGGGGGTCGTGCGTGGGGCGGTTGTTGTACGCCTGTGTCACATCGTGGTAAATGGTAAAGAGGCGGCCCGCGCCTTCCCCATAAAAAAGGAGAAACCGCGGGCGTGCTACTCATTTACCCCCTATGCCTTCTCCAATCTCAGAACCGCCGCTCCCTTCTCCCTCCTCAAGCTTTTGCCTTTGCTCACCGCCGTCGCACCCTTACTGCCCTTAATCCTCCGGTCCCTCTTAGTTGCCATGGCGCCCAAGACAGGCAAAGGCAAAGGGGCGGCCAAGGATGTCGGGGAGAAAAAGGCGCCGGAGAGCGAGTTGGCGGTGCTGTGGATGCAGCATGCCTATTTCCCCTCGACGGTGGATGCGGTCCAACTCAAGGACTACTTCAAGCCCCTATGGGGGAGGGAGACGACGGGGCACCCTGCTACGCACATCATCCCTGCCGATTTCGCCAAGGCCGGCCCTGATCGGTACCGCTTCTTCGTCGATTACTTTTCTTGCGGGCTCTGCCCCCTTTTCTTTGATTTTTTCAACGACATTTCACCTCCTCGACTTTGCGCCGAATGCCGTGGCGTGCATGGCCCTCTTCGCCCATCTCTGTGAGGGCTTCGCCGGAGTGCTCCCTAGCACGACGCTCTTCCGCCAGTACTTCTATCCTCGCATCCAGCCAGGGGATGCCATTTTTGGGTGCATCACCTGGATCCCGAGGACCCAGGAGAAAGGCACGTACCCGGAGGGTGCCCAGAAGGAGAGGTGGGACGAGTGGCGGGGACGATGGCTCTGGATCAAGGTGGAGGATCCGTAGGAGTTCTGCCAAGTTCATCAGAGCCCATCGACCCGCTGCAAGGACTGGAGTGACCTTGATGTCAACGACAAGAAGCTCACGGTCGCCACCACCAGGATCCATCACCTCACCATGGCCGGCTCACCCTTGAGATGATCGGGGCCAATTTCATCCGTCGCTAAATCGCTCCGCTGCACAACAAGGGGAGGCTGGCCTGGGACTTCAGGAATGCGACCGATGTCATGAGGCTCCGGCCTGGCCTGAAGCATAACTTCACGGTGCTGGGGCATGCCCATTTTTGCCAGAGGCTCTTCCAGCTCAATGTGGACGACGACGGCAAGGCTGAGAGGACCGGCAAGGCCGCGAAGGCCGTCAAGGGGCCCCTGTTTGGGTTGCCGATGGGAGTGGTCCCGCTGAGCAACAACTCTCGCCAATCCGCCATAATCTCCATGATGCCGGACTTCAACGTGCACGGCCTCGAGCCCGCCTGGGCCGAGCCGCAGCAGAGCAAGTGCAGGAGTTTTTCAACAACTTGTCGGAGCGCTATGTCCGTGACGAGCTGCTACTCATCCGCGAAATCACCAAGGAGGAGCTGGACTACATTGATGTCAGGGCGGCGGAAGCGGTGCTTGCCAAGGAGGCCGGTAGCGCCGGTGCCGTGGAGGACGAGGCCGACGCGGCCGCGAAGGAGAGAGAGCTCGCTCAGTGGGCGGAGTCTGCCGGGGAGGCCAGTGGCGCTGGCGCCGCGACCCCCCTTACTGAAGATGCGGGCGACGAGTCGCCCGAAGAGGAGACCGAGGCGGACGACTCTCTGTCCGTGGGGAGGAAACGCGTCCTGCGGTGGGTCAACTTTGGCGAGCCGGTCCGGCCCAGCAAGGCCACGCAGCGGCAACCGGCTCAGGAGCAGCCCGTGCGCGAGACAAGGGCGATGAAGGCCGCGGCAGCAAAGAAGGCGGTGAAGGCCACGGTGGCGAAGAAGACGATGACTGCCTCCTCCTTGTCCAAGCGGCGCCGGAACCCATCTCCTTCTCCCCTCCCTCGGACAACACCCTAGAGGTCGAATTTGACCTTGGATCTTTTAGCCCAAAGAGGAAAAGGAAGCTAGTGGAGGACGAGTAAGTATCTCGCGCCCCATCATCTACTGACCTCACACCCGTGTTATCCGCTTTTGATTTGATGTTATCTTCACGGGGACATGGAGATGCTGGCCCAGAGGGTGGCGAAGAGGGCCAAGGCCTCTATGAGCGACAAGCCCCTGGCGGGTACTTCGTGTACGCCGTTGCTGGTGGAGAGCAGCCCGGACAGCAGCCCCTAGTGTATCCCCTGCTTCAGCCCCCAGCATAAGCTCGTCACTCACTCCTCTACTGATGAACATTGGGGTGTGAATCCTTGATGTCGACCTTGCCGGGTTTGCAGGAGAAGAACGGCAGCAGGAGGGGCCGCCGAGGGCCACCCCAACACGCCGCCCCCCTCAACTATGCCGCCCCGAGGGGCGTCCCCGACAAGGGCATCCACCATCGAGCCCACGCATATGGAGGAGGAGGAGGCGAACTTGGGTGCCGGGGGTTCTGCCCGGATAACGAGCGCTGGCGGGGAGGGCGCCACTTCTTCCCAGCCCTGTGTGGGTAAGTCGTTTGTTTCGCGTCCCTGTTCTTTCGTCTTCTTTCTGAACCTCGACCTTGGCTTCGCCTCATTCCCCTTCTTGGTATCCAGACCCTTCCTCGGCGGACCAGGAGGACATTGGCACCATCATTGAGGAGGCCGCCAGGGATGCCGAGGCTGAGGCCGACAAGATCGCTGCCGAGGAGACCGCCAAGACAGCTGCTCAGGATGCCGCCAAGAGGCTTGCCGGGAGGCCGGCAAGGCCGCTGCCGAGGAGGGTGTGGTCGACGACCAACCTTCCTGCTCTGCCGCCTCTGGCTCGGGTAAGTACTTGAGGGTGGCCGACGACTTGTTCGTCCACCTCCCAGGAACAACGAGCACCAAGGCGCCAACCAAGGGGTTGGTGTTCGACGACGAGGCGCTCGTTGCCACCGGGCTTGAGCTTGTTGATGAATTGAGAGCTGGTGGCGGCGGTTCCCAAGAGGAGCAGCTCCTTCGGGCCATGAGCGTCAACTTCCAAAAGCTCCAGGCACTCCATCGTGCCCGCCTGGACAAGGCAAAATCCAGGATGGCGGCGGTGGACAAGGCGGAGACGGATCTTGCGGAGCGCATCACCGAGAAGCAGGCCTGGTACCGCAGGGCCCACGAAGAACTGAAGGCTGCCTTGGATCTGCTGGCTGAGCGCAAACAGGAGCTCATCCTGAAGCAGGCTGATGCCGAGAGAGCCCAGGAGGCGGCAAAGGAACATGCCGCCAAGGACGAGGCCGCTCGGCACCAGCACCAGGCCGAGCTGAACTCCCAGGAGGAGGACCTTGCCGCTGTGAGGATGTGCTCGCCGCCACACTCTGCGGCAAGGATGAGGAGGTCGATAAGCTCATCGCGCACTGGACCCAGGAGCTAGAGCAGAGGCACAAGGAGGCACTCAATGCTCAAGCCCTGGTCCATGCCGGCAAGGTGAAGGAGCTGGAGGTGGAGCGGGATGGGCTAAAGAAACAGGTCCTAGAGCTGACGGAGGAGAAGGACGCGACCAACGGCGCTTTGGCAGAAGCGCAGGCCACAGTCCTTGGCAAGGCCGAGCTGCTCTTCATGGCCAACGACTCCATCAATGACCTGAAGCTGAAGCTAGAGGGCCTTGAGGGGACTCTTTCAGAGGTCAGTGCCTGGGAAGAGACCCTAACCAAGGACCTGGAGGAGGAGAGGTAGCTGTAGAGGAATGATGTCATCGAACACAAGGAGTACGTGGAGAGCATAAACCGTTGGGTCAGCCGCCTCGCCGACGTTGCCGGCCGGATCACCACAAAGCTGTCTGCCATGGGGATGCCAAATGTGAGGTACTCCCCGGAGCCGAACGTGAGTCCCAACGCCAAACTGACCCTGTTCTTCGAGGGCGTTCTTGGAGCCCTGGAGGAGCTCCACTCCAACCAGGCAACTTATCTGGCCAACGAGTCCCGGAGGCTCTGCCGGGGCGCCCTGACCAAGGTACTCACCAAGGTGGCGTTCTGGAATCCCACCGTCAACTTTGCAAATGCGTTGGAGAGCTTGCCGGAGGAGGCGGACCTCGCGGTGCTCAAGGAGCATATCAAGCCCATCATCGACTGCGTCGATGGAGTTGAGATGGTGGAGGGCCAGCGCCAGGACTAGGCACCCCGTTTCTCGCTGCCGCTGCGAGTTCAAGATCAAGACAATTTTATCTTAAGTTAGAACCGCAGCGATTATTTGATGTAATATAACTCTGCATTATTTTAATATCGAGCATGCTATCTTCCTGTTAGATCTTTCTTTGTATGTTTGCACCCTACGCTTGGTGAGATAAGGCTGCCGGCGTGTAAACCCATGCCGTGGTGCTTTGAGGACGGATCCTTAGCACCCTGTCGGGAGGGTGCTTGCTGCCGGGCAAACCACCTTGCCGCTCCCAGCGCTGTCGGTGTTCTGGGAACGGGGGTCCCCATACTTGCCAGCCTACGGCCCACGACGTAGCGAAGCCAGCAGGCCGTACGGCCCATCTTCATCAACAAGGCATCCAAGACCCTCGCGAGGGGCCAAGCCTCGCAAGGTGGACGACACAAGACCTCCCCTAGAGTGGGCTAGTCGGGCAGGCTCACGAGGGGCGGAGATAACAAGGCGAGGCAAACCTCACGAGGCTCTCGTGACGTGAGCCATGACGATCGACACCAGGCAGACGCCAGCGTGCACAGCGTCCTTGTTTCCTCTTTGGTGCTAAGGAGGCCAGCGCAGGCGAGGAGTACTGAGGCATCAGGCAAAGGTTGCCATATTGGTGCAACAAGACCAAGACCAGAAGGACGGCAAGACGGAGGTTCTTGTGGAGCCCAAGACGGCGTCACCACCATAGCCTTTCGCAGGCGGAGACCACCTTTGTCAGGAAAGCTTGTACTAGCTGTCCCCCTTAAAATTTGCCCGCCGTTGTTGGCTCCCTTCCTGCTCAAAATTTGGGAAGAGGACCAGTGCCTCTATAAATAGGACTAGCCACCACCATAGGCAGGAGAGGATCCGGAAGATCATCCCCACACACAAGTTAGCCAAGCAGGAGAACACCTCACCCTCAGGAGGCTGTTCTTCCCCTTCTATTGTTCATCATCAGCCCAAGAGGCAATCCACCACCACCACACTGGAATAGGGTATTACACGAAACGGTGGCCCGAACTAGTATAAATCTTGTGTCTTTTTGTGTTGCGAGTTCGTCGAGTTCGTCCGCGAGATCTTAGTGAGCTAGGGCGTAGATCGGTGGGAGGAAAAGACTTCGCGCGCACCCCAGTGTTCGAACCTTAAGGGTTTGCCAGAACCCCACATCCGACATTTGGTGCGCCAGGTAGGGGTGCGCCGTAGCTTCCCTTCCATCAGTTCGTCGCTCTGTCGCTCCATCGTCTCCATGGCGGACGCTCGCCGTGCTCGAGCCGAGCGTCGGGCTGCCCTCACTGCCTGCGTTGCTCAGATGGCCCCCATCGGCGAGCCACCTCGTCGTTCTCCGTCTCCCGCCGCCAATGCTGCCACCGGCCCAGTGGGGAACGAGCAGCAAGCGTCGTTGCTGCATCCTTCGGTATGGCAGGACGACCGCACCACCACTCCATCACTGACCCCGGCCGGTTCTTCGTCCCATGCACGCCACGCTCCCATGGAGGCATGGGCCGCACTCCTCGCCGCAAACGAACTCCTGCGCTACCGCCCAGTCGATGACCTCTATGAGGAGTGGCTCGACCGTGTCGCCGAGGTCGTCCGAGCCGCAGGGTGCTCCCCGGCGCTATCCGTCTCTCTGCCTCACCCTCAGCCGGCCACGGTCGACGAGGCCCGGGGCACGCCTTCACCACCCCAGCCCAAAGACGGCGCCTTGGCACCAAGGCGCGTGGCCCCGCGGTGTGATCCGCCACGCCCGGTGCCCACGTGCGAAGAGAGAAGCTGCGAAGAAATCCCTCGGCCGCGAGGAGCTGCACCCGCGCTTCCCGTGCTGCCTCATCAAGACCGCGCGCCGCCCACGGCGGCGCCGCGTGGACCTCGTCAAGACCAAGCTCCACCTCCGAAACGGGCCCCAATAACCGCGGCCGGCTGCCGCGCCTTCACCCCCGAGCTGCGCAGCGTCGCCTGGCCAGGAAAGTTCAAGGCGGATCTGCCTCCTCGCTACGACGGCACCGCTGACCCCACAGAGTTCTTGCAGCTCTACGAGCTGAGCATCGAAGCAGCCAACAACGACGAGAAAGTCATGGCAAACTGATTTCCCATGGCTCTCAAGGACGGAGCCCACTCCTGGCTCCTGAACCTGCAACACGGCTCGATCTCCTCATGGGATGAGATGCGCGACCGCTTCGTCGCCAACTTCCAGGGCACTCACGACCGCCCACGGGCTGCTGGCGACCTGCACCACATCAATCAACAGCCAGGGAGACCCTCCAGAAATACATGTAGCACTTCAACATCACCCGCCTCAAGATCCCCAAGGTCACGGATGAGGCCATCATCTCGGCATTCTCCGACGGTGTCCGTGACGTCAAGATGAAGGAAGAGCTTGCTATCCACGAGGAGCTCTGCACATCTTAGGAGCTGTTCAACCTGGCGACTAAGTGCGCAAGAGCCGAGGAGGGGCGCCTCTCTCTCCTTGAGCTGCCAGCCGCGGGCGCAGAAGAGAAGAAAGCCAAGGCCAAGGACGTGAAGCGCAAGGAAGCAGTGGTGCTAGCAGCGGAGCCTGACACCAAACGGGGCAGAGATCAGCCCGAGTCATCCAGGAACAGCCGACCGTTCCGCGCCTTCCACAACCTGAACACCCACAACACCAGCGACTGCCAAGAGCTCAGAGCCATTAGAGAAGGACGCTACGGTCGAAGCCCCGAGCGCAGCGACCGGGGCTACGGCCGTGGAGGAGGACGTGGAGGCAGACGCTGGGACAAGCGTGGCCCGCGCCAGGATGGCGCGATAGGCCTCGTGAGGACCGCTGGAAAGACCATCCCCGCGAGGGGGCCTGGAGGGACCAGCCTCGTGAGGATCTCCCCAAAGCAACGCCGGTCTTCCCCCGCTGCCGCCACCAAGAAGGAACGACGATCATCATCAGGACGAGGGGGCTGGGGGCTTCCAGGAGCCGCGTGCAATCGCCTGCATCTTGGGCGGCGCCCAGGCCCCAGCCTCTCAGCGCATCTTCAAACGGTTCGCTCGCGAGGTGAATGCGGTGCTCCCCAAGCTTGTGTTCATGAGCCCGCTCAAGTGGTCCCAGTGCGCCATCACTTTTGACTCGGCAGATCCGCTCAAGTGTGCAGCCACCGCCGGCGTCCTCCCGATGTTGTGTTCCCTAGTCATCAGCAATGTGCAGGTTACCAAGACCCTCATCGACGGCGATGCAGGGCTCAACGTCCTGTCCGTCGACATATTCGACAACCTCCAAGTGCCATATGTGCAGCTCCAGCCTACCAAACCTTTCTCAGGAGTGACCGACGGCTCCACCACACCGATAGGGCAGGTCCGCCTGCCTGTCACCTTCGGCACCTGCAACAACTACCGCACCGAGCTAATCGACTTCGACGTCGCCCACATCCGCCTGCTGTACAACGCCATCCTTGGGTATCCGGCAATGGCCAAGTTCATGGTGGTCACCCACCACGGCTATAGCGTCCTCAAGATGCCTGGAAGCGGCGGGGTCATCACGGTCCCATGTGAGGAAAGGGATGCGGTGTGCTCCCTCGAGCGCGCCTTCCAAGCTGCAGTAATCGACGACCCCGACAACAAAAGCAAGGGCCCTCCAGAGGCCATCCCCAAGAAGAAGCAGCTGCGCCGCGCAGGACCTCAGGAGGATGGCGTCACGGCAGGAGCCTCGTCAGGATCAGCGTCCGTCCCAGGGGCGCCACCCTCCATCGCGTAGGAAGGCGCGCCCATCGCCCTCCTTGGGCAGGGCTCGGGGGCTCTCTTCTGGAGGGCCTTAGGCCTTGCCAACCTCACGAGGGAAGCGCTCGGGCACCACTTGGAGGCGTGCTACACGACACGTTTTCCTCAGGAGAACACAGGGCAAGGGGTGCCCACCACTAAGGAGTTCATCGCCAAGATGACACAGGAACTGCAAGACGCTAGAGCCATGCACGGCGACATCCGCTCACAGGGCGCAGCCCACCACCCAGGCGAGGGTGCTGAGCTGCGCGTCTACATCAATGTCCCAGGGCTCAATAGGGCCGCGTCTCAGGAGCGTTTCTGGCCTTCGCGTGTGGGCTGTTGCGAGGGCCCACCACACAGCTACGTTCGCATGCCCCTCGACTTGCCGAGCGTGGCATCGGCCTATCAGCGCAACATGCATTGTGACCTTGCGGCTCGAGAGGCTAGGTACCATGCCGTCTTGGAGGAAACGGAGATGGTCTTCAGGGAGCCTCCTGAGCCCCCAGAGCCTCCCGCGGCTCAGGGCTCCGGTGGCTCATGAGGAGTCATTTCTTCGACGCACGCCTTCAGCTGCACCAACTCTACTTCATCTACAGAACCAGGTGACATCTTCCAAGCTCGTTTAAGCTAGTGGCGCCCCTTGGGCTGCATTATTCCCAGGCCGCATGGGTCTGTCCCTGCGGCATGTATCCCTTTTGCTCATGTCTTTTAGCTTGCCTTGCTGGAGGCGCCCCTCGGGCCGCATCATTCCCAAGCCGCTCGGGCCGGAGTCAATGGCATGTATATTCCTGCATTTACCCAAGTTGATTTGCCTGCCCCGCTTAACCTGCCTACGGTTATTGCCTGCTCGATTGTCACCCGCTGCGGGTACATTCACCCCGTGCAATTCGCTTGCGCGTTAAAAGGGGGGCTCCTAAGCATCGCGACTCAGGAGATCTTACTGGCTCTCCAACCCTCACCCCCTGGCCTTGACCGCGGCATCGCGATTTGGCATACCAGCGGCGGCTGAGCTGAGGACGTAGAGTGCTTGCACCTAACCGCCTTGCAGGAACACACAACCACCAAGACTCAAGACTAGGCGCAACCCGCCTTGTGGTAGGGCCTCGTGAGTCCCGCGCTGGCTCACGAGTGCCTAGACACACCTCGCAGCCCTGCCGTGCAAGCCACGTGTCAGGGCGGGGCTGTACACGCCCTGGTGGCTCCTCCCGGAGGGGGCCCCCATCCCACGCACAAGTGGAAGCACCATGCTCCGCGCTGGCCGTCAACACTACCGAGGAGTGGCTATGCCCGTGCACAAGCGGAAGCACTATGCTCCGCACTGGTGATAAACAACTGAGGGCGGCCCCATGGTCGTACCAACCTCAGGGAGCCCAGAGCTCAGCGTCCGGCCTCACCGCAACACCTCCCCTCGGGAGAGCCGCGCGAGGGGGCTGGGCACGGGGGCTGCGCTCCGACCACACACAAGCGCACGCCACCCAACCAGGTATCCCGGACCTGGGCGTCGCGCGCCCCTCCCGAGGCCTCGACGAGGGCAGGTATGGAAATTGTTTCCGCGTCAAGGGGGACTCCTGAGCATCGCGAGTCAGGAGCCTAACTGGTCATGTAGCCCCTCACTCCTTGGTCCATCCTGGTCTCCGGTCGGCCCAATGGCGGTTGAGGTATGCGCGGGGGCGGGCCCTGCCGACATAGAACATCAGTCTATCCTCGCGAACTCTCCCTATAAGCTGTTTGCGCGTCAAGGGGGACTCCGGAGCATCGCGACTCAGGAGCCTAACTGGTCACGTAGCCCCTCACTCCTTGGTCTGTCCTGATCTCCGGTCGGCCCAATGGCAGTTGAGGTATGCGCGGGGCCGGGCTCTGCCGACTCAGAACGCAAAGCAAATAGGAAGGAAATCGCAAAACCTCGAAGCAAATATTACAAACACATTGTCCTCACACATTGTCTTCACGATATCAAGTGAAAAGTCTAAACGCCACCCCGAGGCCTAATGCATGTTGCAGGAACAAAATAGGAGGGTAGCCGCAGGTCACCCCCGGCCGCCGCCATCACCAGCGGAAGAAGCTACCTCGTGAGAGACGTGGTATTCACTCTCACCACTAGCCACAGGATCGGCGACATCACCAGACAGAGGAGCAGAGACAAAGCCGCGGAACTTTTTCAGAAAGGCCTCCACCTGACCTTGCACGGCTGCGGCGGCAGCCTCGTATTGGTCTTCAGCCACAGGCTCCAGTAGCTCGTCCAGGCATGCGTTGGCGTCTCGAAGGTGCAGGTGGCTGAAGACGCGAGACAATGCAGCTGAAGACAGAACGCGAGCTTCCGCCTCCGCCATAGGACCGACACCATCAATGACTTCCTTGAGTGCCTACACCAAGAGAGGAAGCAGCCGGGCGGGGCCGTCCTCGTCGACGGCCAGCGACTTCTCCAGGCCGTGCTCGTAGAGCGTCTTCAGTGCCTTGTGGGATCTCTTCTTGAGATCGGCAAAGGCCGCACGGTCTTCGGTCAGGACTCACGCCTTAACGTCGAGTTCGGCCTCCCTCGCCTTCGCCTCCCCCTCGAGCTCTTCCAACCGGTTGCGCTCGGCGGCCTGCGCCCACCCCAACTCCGCCAGCTCAGTGATACATCTCCGTCGTATCTATATTTTTTGATTGTTCCATGCCAATATTCTACAATTTTCATATACTTTTGGCAACTTTTTATACTATTTTTGGGACTAACATATTGATCTAGTGCTCAATGCCAGTTCCTATTTGTTGCATCTTTTTTGTTTCGCAGAATATCCGTATCAAACGGAGTCCAAACGGGATAAAAACTGACAGAGTTTTTTTGGAATATATATGATTTTTGGGAAGAAAAATTCACGCGAGACAGTACCTGAGGTGGCCACGAGGCAGGGGGGCGCGCCTGCCCCCTTGGGCGCGCCCCTGACCCTCGTGGTCCACCCGTAAGGCGGTTGATGCCCTTCTTTCGCTGCAAGAAAGCTAATTTCCGGATAGAGATCGTGTTAAAATTTCTTCCAATCGGAGTTACGGATCTCCGGGAATATAAGAAACGGTGAAAGGGAAGAATCTGAGAACGCAGAAACAGAGAGAGATAGAGAGACAGATCCAATCTCGGAGGGGCTCTCGCCCCTCCCTTGCAATGGAGGCCATGGACCAGAGGGGAAACCCTTCTCCCATCTAGGGAGGAGGTCAAAGAAGAAGAAGAAGGAGGGCGGCTCTCTTCCCCTCGCTTCCGGTAGCACCGGAGTGCCACCGGGGGCCATCATCATCACCGCGATCTACACCAACACCTCGGCCATCTTCACCAACATCTCCATCACCTTCCCCCTCTATCTACAGTGGTCCACTCTCCCGCGACCCGCTGTACCCTCTACTTGAACATGGTGCTTTATGCTTCATATTATTATCAATGATGTGTTGCCATCCTATGATGTCTGAGTAGATTTTCATTGTCCTATCGGTGGTTGATGAATTGCTATGATTGATTTAATTTGCTTGTGGTTATGTTGCTGTCCTTTGGTGCCCATCATATGATTACGCGCGTGGATCACACCCTAGGGTTAGTTGTATGTTGATAGGACTATGTATTGGAGGGCAAGAGTGACAGAAGCTTCAACCTAGCATAGAAATTGATGCATACGAGATTGAAAGGGGACCAATATACTTTAATGCTATGGTTGGGTTTTACCTTAATGAACATTAGTAGTTGCGGATGCTTTCTAATAGTTCCAATCATAAGTGCATAGAATTCCAAGTCAGGGATGACATGCTAGTAGTGGCCTCTCACACATAATACTTGCTATCGGTCTAGTAAAGTAATTGCTTAGAGGCAATTTCAAAAATCCTACCACCACCTTTCCACACTTGCTATATTTACTTTATTGTTTCTTTATCTAAACAGCCCATACTTTTTATTTACGTACTCTTTATTATCTTGCAAACCTATCCAACAACACCGACAAAGTACTTCTAGTTTCATACTTGTTCTAGGTAAAGCGAACGTCAATCGTGTGTAGAGTTGTATTGGTGGTCGATAGAACTTGAGGTAATATTTGTTCTACCTTTAGCTCCTCGTTGGGTTCAACATTCTTACTTATCGAAAACTGTTGCGATCCCCTATACTTGTGGGTTATCAAGACCTTTTTCTGGCGCCATTGCCGTGGAGTCATAGCGCGGGGTGAATATTCTCGTGTGTGCTTGTTTGCTTTATCACTAAGTTATTTTTATTTGCTATTCTTAGTT
Organism: Triticum dicoccoides; assembly: GCF_002162155.2. Lineage (NCBI taxonomy): Eukaryota > Viridiplantae > Streptophyta > Magnoliopsida > Poales > Poaceae > Triticum > Triticum dicoccoides. The sequence goes on from NC_041384.1 coordinate 271,311,877, forward strand.
GTTTTCTATCTTTAGTTATTGGTAGGAAACGCAAAATACCAAAAAAATTAGTTGTACCTACTAAACCAATGGTTGAAGGACCACTCAAAATCTATCACACTACTGAAGCCTATTACTTGGATCATCTTCGATCCCTATGTGCTCGTGCTGAAACCCCAACTAGCTTAGTTGAGGGAAAATCCTTAGATGAGCATGCTTGTTATGTGCGACACCAAATATCTGAAAAAGGGAAACTTTTACTGGATCAAATTCATCGTTTGCAATGCTATGCTTGGAATTTATGTGAAATATATGATTTTACTTGTTGTTCTGAAAACCCTAAGAAACACCTTCCCTATCAATGTGAGTTTGGTGATAATGGAATCGTATCTTCGTATGCTAAGGGTGTTTATAATTACTATGATGTTCAACAAATTGAAGAATTTGTTGCTTTTAAGGGTGCTTATGAAATTGCTTCTTTGATTGAAAAGTATGATGCTACTCTTTACAAATCTGAAAATTTTGCCATACTTAAATATTGCTATGATAATTATTCTTCTAATGCCTATATTGAACCATATATTGAGGACTACTCCGCTGTCCAAGAAGAGACTAATATTTTGCAGGAGTCCATGGAAGAAGAAATTGATGAAACCGTGAGCTCATTGGATGAAAAAGATGAGGAGGAGAGTGAAGAACAAAAGGAGGAAGAGCGGATTAGCTACCCGTGCCCACCTTCTAATGAGAGTAACTCTTCAACTCATACATTGTTTAATTTCCCTTCGTGCTTACCGGAGGATGATTGCTATGATGATTGTTATGATCTCGTTGATTCTTTTGAAATATCCCTTTTTAGTGATGCTTGCTATGCTTGTGGCCAAGATGCCAATATGAATTATGATTATGGAGATGAACTTGCTATAGTTCCTTATGTTAAACATGAAATTGTTGCTATTGCACCCACACATGATAGTCCTATTATCTTTTTGAATTCTCCAAACTACACTATATCAGAGAAGTTTGCTCTTATTAAGGAATATATTGATGGGTTGCCTTTTACCATTGCACATGATGATTTTGATGATATAATATGCATGTGCTTGCTGCTCCTACTTGTAATTATTATGAGAGATGAACTATATCTCCACCTCTCTATGTTTCCAATATGATAAAATTGCAAGAAACTGTTTATACTATGTATTGGCCTTTACTTTGTTTGCATGAATTGTTCTTTTATGACATGCCGATGCATAGGAAGAGAGTTAGACTTCGTCATTACATGATATATGTTACCTTGTGCTCACCACTAAATTACAAATCATTGTTAATTAAAATTGGCTTTGATATACCTTGGATCCAGGTGGATCCATTACTTGAGCACTATATGCCTAGCTTAATGGCTTTAAAGAAAGCGCTGCTAGGGAGACAACCCGGAAGTTTTAGAGAGTCATTTATTTCTGTTGAGTGATTTTATATAGTTTAAAAACAACAAAAATAAAGAGGGGAACTCAAAACTTTTTCAAAAAGGAAAGCGAAAGTGAGAAAGACAAGCATTGTTGAAGTGGGAGCTAGCCTTGAACTTTGTTCATGCTCATGGAAACTTTGTGAATCTTGATTATAGAAACTTTTCAATAAAATTAATTATCCCCTTGCACAATTCGATTGTATTATAAAAATAATGTGCCAAGGTTTGCCTTTAGGATGTTTAAATTTGCTTGATGGTTTGTACGGTGAAGGACAGAAACTTTGGCTGTATTGTGAGATTTTACATTTTTTGCTGGAACGTCAAATGGTACTGATTCTTTCTGCACTGTCTTCCTATACAAATTGTTTATTTTTTCTAATTTTGGTAGAATTTTTCAAGTGTCAAAAGTATGGTGAATGTTCAGATTATTACAGACTGTTCTGTTGTAGACAGATTCTGTTTTTGATGCATAGTTTGCTTGTTTTGATGAAACTATCGATTCATATCAGTGGATTAAGCCATGAAAAAGTTATACTACAGTAGACACAATGCAAAAACAAAATATGAGTTGGTTTTTAACAGGACTTAGAGTAGTTATTTGCTTTATTATACTAACAGATCTTACTGAGTTTTCTGTTGAATTTTTGTGTGGATGAAGTGTTCGATGATCGAGAAGGTCTCGATGTGAGAAGAAGGAAGAGAGGCAAGAGCTCAAGTTTGGGGATGCCCGAGGCACCCCAAGTAAATATTCAAGGAGACTCAAGCATCTAAGCTTGGGGATGCCCCGGAAGGCATCCCCTCTTTCTTCAACAAATATCGGTATGTTTTCGGATTCGTTTCGTTCATGTGATATGTGCAATCTTGGAGCATCTTTTGCATTTAGTTTTCATTTTTCTTTTATGCACCATGCTGGTATGAGGTAGTCCTTGGTTGATTTATAGAATTCTCTATGCACTTCACTTATATCTTTTGAGTATGGCTTTATAGAATGCTTCATGTGCTTCACTTATATCATTTGAAGTTTGGACTGCCTGTTTCTCTTTACATAGAAAACCGCCATTTGTAGAATGCTCTTTTGCTTCACTTATATTTTTTAGAGCGTGGGCATATCTTTCGTAGAAAGAATTAAACTCTCTTGCTTCACTTATATCTATTTGGAGAGATGATAGGAACTGGTCATTCACATGGTTAGTCATAAAATCCTACATAAAACTTGTAGATCACTGAATATGATATGTTTGATTCCTTGCAATAGTTTTGCGATATAAAGATGGTGATATTAGAGTCATGCTAGTGGGTAGTTTTGGATTAGTAGAAATACTTGTGTTGAGGTTTTTGATTCCCGTAGCATGCACGTAAGGTGAACCGTTTTGTGATGAAGTCAGAGCATGATTTATTTGTTGATTGTCTTCCTTATGAGTGGCAGTCGGGGACGAGCGATGGTCTTTTCCTACCAATCTATCCCCCTAGGAGCATGCGCGTAGTACTTTGTTTTGATGAGTAATAGATTTTTGCAATAAGTATGTGAGTTCTTTATGACTAATGTTGAGTCCATGGATTATACGCACTCTCACCCATCCACCATTGCTAGCCTCTCTAGTATCGCACAACTTTCGCCGGTACCTTAAACCCACCATATATCTTCCTCAAAACATCCACCATACCTACCTATCATGGCATTTCCATTGCCATTCCGAGATATATTGCCATGCAACTTCCATCATCATCATATACATGACTTGAGCATTCATTGTCATATTGCTTTGCATGATCGTAAGATAGCTAGCATGATGTTTTCATGGCTTGTCCATTTTTTGATGTCATTGCTACGCTAGATCATTGCACATATCGGTACACCGCCGGAGGCATTCATATAGAGTCATATCTTTGTTCTAGTATCAAGTTGGAATATTGAGTTGTAAGTAAATAAAAGTGTGATGATCATCATTATTAGAGCATTGCCCTAGTGAGGAAAGGATGATGGAGACTATGATTCCCCCATAAGTCGGGATGAGACTCCGGACTTTACAAAAAAATAAAAGAGGCCAAAGAAGACCAAATAAAAAAGAGGCCAAAGAACCCACCAAAAAAAACAAAAAAATGAGAGAAAAAGAGAGAAGGGGCGGTGCTACTATCCTTTTTCCACACTTGTGCTTCAAAGTAGCACCATGTTCTTCATATAGAGAGTCTCTTGAGTTATCACTTTCATATACTTGTGGGAATTTTCATTATAGAACTTGGATTGTATATTTCGATGATGGGCTTCCTCAAATGCCCGAGGTCTTCATGAGCAAGCAAGTTGGATGCACACCCACTTAGTTTCAGTTGGAGCTTTCATACACTTATAGCTCTAGTGCATCCGTTGCATGGCAATCCCTACTCACTCACATTGATATCTATTGATGGGCATCACCATAGTCTGTTGATACGCCTAGTTGATGTGTGACTATCTTATCCTTTTTGCTTTCTCCACAACCACCATTCTATTCCACCTATAGTGCTATGTCCATGGCTCACACTCATGTATTGCGTGAAAATTGAAAAGGTTTGAGAACGTCAAAAGTATGAAACAATTGCTTGGCTTGTCATCGGGGTTGTGCATGATGAGAATATTTTGTGTGGTGAAGACGGAGCATAGCCAGACTATATGATTTTGTAGGGATAACTTTCTTTGGCCTTGTTATTTTGAAAAGACATGATTGCTTTATTAGTAGGCTTGAAGTATTATTGTTTTCATGTCAAATGATAGACTATTGCTTTGAATCACTCATTTCTTAATATTCATGCCATGATTAGACATGTGATCAAGATTATGCTAGGTAGCATTCCACATAAAAAATTATTTTTTTATCATTTACCTACTCGAGGACGAGGAGGAATTAAGCTTGGGGATGTTGATACGTCTCTGTCGTATCTATAATTTTTATTGTTCCATGCCAATATTCTACAACTTTCATATACTTTTGGCAACTTTTTATACTATTTTTGGGACTAACATATTGATCCAGTGCCTAGTGCCAGTTCCTGTTTGTTGCATGTTTTTTGTTTTGTAGAATATTCATATCAAACGGAGTCCAAATGGGATAAAAACTGACGGAGATTTTTTTGGAATATATATGATTTTTGGGAAGAAAAATCCATGCGAGATGACTCCTGAGGTGGCCACGAGGCAGGGGGCGCGCCTGCCCCCCCTAGGCGCGCCCCTGACCCTCGTGGGCCACCTGTAAGGCGGTTGATGCCCTTCTTTCGCTGCAAGAAAGCTAATTTCCAGATAGAGATCATGTTAAAATTTCAGCCCAATCAGTGTTACGGATCTCCTGGAATATAAGAAACGGTGAAAGGGAAGAATCTGGGAAGGCAGAAACAGAGAGAGACAGAGAGACAAATCCAATCTCGGAGGGGCTCTCGCCCCTCCCTTGCCATGGAGGCCATGGACCAGAGGGGAAACCCTTCTCCCATCTAGGGAGGAGGTCAAGGAAGAAGAAGAAGGGGGCCTCTCCCCCCTCCCTTCCGGTGGCACTGGAGTGCCACTGGGGGCCATCATCATCACCGCGATCTACACCAACACCTTCGCCATCTTCACCAACATCTCCATCACCTTCCCCCCTTTATCTACAGCGGTCCACTCTCTCGCAACCCACTGTACCCTCTACTTGAACATGGTGCTTTATGCTTCATATTATTATCCAATGATGTGTTGCCATCCTATAATGTATGAGTAGATTTTCGTTGTCCTATCGGTGATTGATGAATTGGTATGATTGATTTAATTTGCTTGTGGTTATGTTGCTGTCCTTTGGTGCCCATCATATGATTGCGCGCGTGGATCACACCCTAGGGTTAGTTGTATGTTGATAGGACTATGTATTGGAGGGCAAGAGTGACAGAAGCTTCAACCTAGCATAGAAATTGATGCATACGAGATAGAAGGGGGACCAATATACCTTAATGCTATGGTTGGGTTTTACCTTAATGAACATTCGTAGTTGCGGATGCTTGCTAATAGTTCCAATCATAAGTGCATAGAATTCCAAGTCAGGGATGACATGCTAGTAGTGGCCTCTCCCACATAATACTTGCTATCGGTCTAGTAAAGTAGTCAATTGCTTAGGGGCAATTTCACAACTCCTACCACCACTTTTCCACACTCGCTATATTTACTTTATTGTTTCTTTATCTAAACAGCCCCTACTTTTTATTTACGTACTCTTTATTATCTTGCAAACCTATCGAACAACACCTACAAAGTACTTCTAGCTTCATACTTGTTCTAGGTAAAGCGAACGTCAAATGTGCGTAAAGTTGTATCGGTGGTCGATAGAACTTGAGGGAAATTTGTTCTACCTTTAGCTCCTCATTGGGTTCGACACTCTTACTTATAGAAAACTTTTGCGATCCCCTATACTTGTGGGTTATCACTCAACATCATGGTTCTTGACGGCGTCCTCCCGAGCCTTCATTTTCTCCTCCTTCGCCTTGTGGCAGCGTGCTTCTTCGGCATGCTTGGTGCGCATGCCCTGCAGCTCGTCCTCCAGCACCTGGCAGTGGTCACGGGCGGCCTTGGCGTCTTTTAACACCATCTCACGATCGGTTGCGGGGTTGGCGACACTCTGCTTCTCCTTCTCAGAAGCCGCAGCGGCCTGGCCCAGCGCCGTGCGAACCGCCAAGTCGAAATGGAGCCAGCCTGAGGCCAGCTTGAGACCCCCGGCCACAAGGCGTGGGTCTGCGCCCAGGAGATCCGCCTGTAGCCGCGTAAGCTCCGAGAGAGCACGTTCCAGAGTAGCAGCAGGAGCAGAAGAACCTGGGAGTGGAGGTGCAGCAGCGGGAGGAGGCGACATCGTCACCAGGGTCCGGGAAACCACAACTTCCGGAGCGGCTGGAACCTCATTGGCCGCGCCAGGCGCCGGCACCTCCGCAGCTAGCAGGGCCATGGGGGATGGCTCCACATGGCAATGCTCCTCTTGGCCCCGCAAGGACGACCGGGCTGGGGAGATGCGGGCGCTGCTACCCCCTTTCTCTGAGGAAGGAGGCACGGACGCCACATCCTCCTTACTTTTCTTCGTTAAAGACGTCGGCCTGATCAACCAAGGGCCAACATCAGGAAATGATGAGTACTAACAGGGACAAGGCGAAGCTTGAGACACTTACTGATCCACCGCGACATACTTCCGCTTAGGAAGCCTGAAGCCTGACAGCATCGGGATGGAGGCGGCATCACGAGGCACCAGCGATGACCTACCCTGCGTCGGGATGGGGGGCTGCTCCCTCTCCCTTTGGCGAGCGTTGGCCTCGGCATCGCCAGGAAGGCGTGGAGGATCTCGGCCTTGCTCATAGGGGAAGTCTCCCCCACCTCTTCTAGAGTCTTCTCCGGGTCCTCCTCTTCTTCCCCCTCCCCGCGAGGCTCGTCAGAAGACACCTCCACCGGTTTCGGTGCCGCGGGGGCTCCCAGGAGCGCCGGCGGCACCAACCCACGTGCATCAAAGGTCGGCATGGAGGCGACGAATTCTTCCCGATCCCTGCGTTGGAACAGGGGGACGAAGGTGCTTGGTGGGTACTCCTGGTTGTCCCCAACTATGAGGCATAGGACAGCGGCCAATTCATCGTCAGGCAAGGCCCCTGGCCTCAGGCGGGTCCTATTTCCCTCTTCTTCAAGCTCCCATAGGGGGCGCGCACACGCCTGGAGTGGGGCTACTCGCAGTGTCAAGAACTCCCTCAGAAGCATGAACCCTGTAACCTTCGCCGCCCTCGCGTTGCCCGGCTTCAGGTCGGTCACCATCTGCCCCAACACAGACGATGCCCGCTCATCAGCAAGCTCCGCCCTGGGCCACCCCCCGTGGAGAGAGGGCGCCACCGTAGGCAGCGCCAGACGCGGATCGGTGCACTTGGCTTCCATCATGACCCATTTGGATCGAATGTTGTCGGCCCGCTTCCCGGTGCTCGAGATCGAGTTGGCCTTGCTGGATGCGACGAAGTTAGTGCATCCGGAGATGTGACCCTCGTTGACACGGAGGAATAAGAAATGGCGCAGGAGTGCCACGGACGGCATCACGCCCCGGTACGCCTCACAGTAGTATGCAAAGATGGACAAGAGGAGGACAGACTTGGGATGGAGATGCAACGCCTGCAGCCCGTACTGGTTGAGGACATAGTAAAATAAACCAGAGAAGGGAGGAACCAACCCGACGGCGACACTGCTCGAGAAGAAGGGGAAGAAGGTGCTTTCCTCGGGCTCTGGCATGTCAGAGGCAAGCCGGATCTCGGTCTCCCCCCACTCATTACTTTCACCCGCCGTCAGCAGGCGCACGGAGGTGAGGCTCTTCTCCATGACGGTGGGCGCCTCAAGGGCCGGCTTATACCAAGCCGGCGCTGTGGAAGCCTTGGCCTTGTGTGGCGCCATGAATCACGAGTACGGGATGAGATTGGGGCGGATCTGGAGATAGCGATGCCAGAGAGCAAGGAAGGGGATCTGCAGCAAGGCGAAGAAGAAGCAATGAAGGCCAGTGCTGCTCGCGCTAGCCTTTTGTCAAGTCGTGCAGTTGCCGAAGCAGCGTGAGGAAGCGGAGACACCCACATCCAATCAACCACCACGCGTCAACCGAGGCTGCAGGCTTTTGGGGGCCCGCGGTGCTCCGTACTTGACCCTTGGCTTCGCCGCGAAGCCAAGCCCGAGCGCACCTTGGGCCCGGGGGCTACTGTCGGCGTTCTAGGAACGGGGGTCCCCAGACTTTCCTGCCTGCGGGCCACGGCATGGCGAAGCCAGCAGGCCGTATGACCCATCTTCATCAACAAGGCATCCAAGACCCTCGCGAGGGGCCAAGCCTCGCAAGGCGGACGACACAAGATCTCCTCTGGAGTGGCCTAGTCGGGCAGGCTTAGGAGGGGCGGAGATAACAAGGCGAGGCAAACCCCACGAGGCTCTCATGACGTGAGCCATGACGATCGACACTAGGCGGGCGCCAACGCGCGTAGCGTCCTTGTTTCCTCTTTGGTGCTAAGGAGGCCAGCATAGGCAAGGAGTACCGAGGCATCAGGCAAAGGTTGCCATATTGGTGCAACAAGACCAAGACCAGAAGGACGGCAAGATGGAGGTCATTTTGGAGCCCAAGATGGCGTCACCACCAGAGCCTTTCGCCGGCGGAGATCACCTTTGTCAGGAAAGCTTGTACTAGCTTTCCCCCTTCAAATTTGCAGCCGTTGTTGGATCCCTTCCCGCTCAATATTTGGGAAGAGGACCAGGGCCTCTATAAATAGAACTAGCCACAACCATAGGCAGGAGAGGATCCGGAAGATCATCCCCACACACACAAGTTAGCCAAGCACGAGAACACCTCACACTCAGGAGGCTGATCTTCCCCTTGTATTGTTCAACATCAGCCCAAGAGGCAATCCACCACCACCACACTGGAGTAGGGTATTACACCACAACAGCGGCCCGAACCAGTATAAATCTTGGGTCTTTCTGTGTTGCGAGTTCGTCGAGTTCGTCCGTGAGATCTTAGTGAGCTAGGGCGTAGATCGGTGGGAGGAAAAGACTTAGCGTGCACCCCGGTGTTCGAACCTTAAGGGTTTGCCGGAACCCCACATCCGACAAGCGCGGTCGCTTGAACTGTCGAGCGGACTCGAAACAGGACAAGAGCGCCGCTAGTAGCGGGTTGACCACCTTGCCATTCTCAATGCGACCGCTTGAACTGTTAAGAGGACACGAAACAGAGCAAGGGCATTGCCAATAGTGGAAGGGTCCGATTGCGTTCAGGTTTCCCATACAAGGAACGAGATCTTTTGAGGAAAACAGACTTATATAAATGAAATTAGCCAAAATTTTGCATGACTTAGCTTTTCGGGGCCACGCACATGGTTGTCGAAGCTGCGGACGGCACCAGAGGGTGGCTGATCGACGTCGCCCTCTCCCTTCGAGCCATCCCCATGAAAGAGTCGACGCGTCGGCTCCAAAACCAGATTTCCACGGCTTGTGCCCCCTACCTGGCGCGCCAAAGATGTCGGGGGAAACGACACCTACGGGATCACGTAGAATCCCTTTTGCTATGGTTGGCGAGCGCGGGGCCGTGGAAAGAGCGGGATTAGAAGATCAACACGGGGGATTATCCAGGTTCGGGCCGCAAGTGATGCGTAATACCCTAGTCCTGCTGGTTTATGTTTATCTGGTATTCTTGGACTAGCTACAAAGCGTGTAGGGTCCGAAAAGTCCGAATCCTTCCTCAGTATGCCGCGGGCCTCCTTTTATAGTCAAAAGGGGCTGCCACAGTGGCACATAGGAGGTGGAAAGTTGTATAGTAGTCAAGTCCATAGGACAAACACATTTAATGCGCTGTCGACATGCTCTTCTTGCTTTATCGGGGATGGTAGAGAAGCCCGTCCCGTCCGTCGCCGCCTTGCCTTGCTTCAACATGCGTCCAGGCCAACGAGGCATGCAACGCCATGTAGGGTGCTAAGCTGGTGTGGAGGCAGGGTCTTCATGAAGATCTGCATGCCACCACATAGGTGCTTGACTAGTTGGCTTAGGAGCCACGTACTTCCACGCGGGTACCTGCTTAGTTGGTGGGTCGGCCGCTAAGCTGGGGCGGCGACGGGGCGAAAAGGCCTTGCCGCGGTCTTGCTGATCTTCCCGGCAAGGGTCTTGCCGAGGCCTCATGGCGCCCTCGGCAAGAGTCTTGCCGGGGCCTCGTGGGCATCCTTTGCAAGGAGCCTTGCTATTGTCTTGTTTCTTGGTTCCTATCTAGGCCTCGTAGGCCCTTTGTCTTCACAAAGGTCTGCATGTCACCATGGAGGCGCCTCCCGAGCCTTGGTTCCAATGTGGTTGATGGCGTTGGGACCCTTAGACTCAAGGGTGGCGGCCTTGTTGGTGTGGGGCAAGTCACCCCGGCAAAACTCTTGCCAGGGCCGTGAAGGCCACCCCGGCAAGGGCCTTGCCAGGGGAGTGTCACCTCGACCCTCTGCTTCTCATGCCTTCGGCTTGGCGCTACTCTAGTAGTCTTGGGCCTTTGCTTCCTCTTCTCCGCCAAGCGTGGCCGCAGGCGCGTGGCTGCGACTGCCCACGCACAAGTAAAGGGGTACAAAAGGGACCCCTACTTTTGTACACCGACAGGATGAAGGAAGGATGGAAGAGCCTAAGCTCGGGGATGCCTCAACATCCCAAGCTATTATCCAAAAAGAGCAACCAACTAAGCTCGGGGGCATCCCCACTTTCTTTCAACGATCATCGGTATTTTACTCAAAACTATATTTTTATTCGTCACATGATATGTGTTTTGCTTGGAGCGTCTTGTATGATATGAGTCTTTGCTTGTTTTATTTTGTGTTTTAAGTCATCACTCCTTGCTGGACACACCTATTTGAGAGAGCCAAAATCATGTCATGACTTGTTAGAATTTCTCTCCATGCTTCACTTAAAATTTTATGAGCAATGGACTTGCTCTAGTGCTTCACTTATATCTTTTTAAGAACGGTGTGCTTTAGTATTTTTGAAGAAATGCTCTCTTTCTTCACTTTGATTTATTTGAAAGTTAGTAAAATTTTCAAGAAATTCTCTCTTGCTTCACTTAAGTTAATTTTAGAGAAAGAAAAATTTATTATGCTCATGATCTTCACTTATATTTGTTGGAGCTTGTCAAAAGCAACACATGAAAATTAATCCCAAATTGATAGATATCCAAGAAGGAAATAATAAAAACTTTCATGAAGATCATTGGACAAAATAAACTTGATTCTTAGTAATAGTTTTGAGATATGATGATGTCATATGTGAGTTATGTTGGTGCGTAATTATGCTTTAGTAAGAATATTGGTGTTAAGGTTTGTGATTCCCTATGCAAGTATGAAAGTCAAAAGTCATGCAATGAAACTACATCCTACTTGTGGTGCATTATTCAGTGTTATTTATGCTCAATGCTTGCTTATGAGATTATCTGTTTCTTGGTTGGTCGCTTCTCAATCTTTTGCTAGCCTTCATTTTGCACTAAGTATGATCACTACTTGTGCATCCAAAAACCTTTAACCCAGTTTTGCCACATGAGTCCACTATATCTACCTATATGCGGTATTCTTTTGCCATTCTAAGCAAATTTGCATATGCCATCTCTAATTTTCAAAACAAACTTCTATTTTGTGTGTTTTTTTCGCTCGCGGAGCGGTGAGGGGTGGATAATATTTTCCATGCTAGATGTGTTGTTCTCAAGATGAGTGTTTATTCACTTGTCACTGCACGAGAGTAAGGCAAAGGTATTAGGGATGCCCAGTCCCGAAATGCAAAAAAATGAATTTACTTTATGTTGTCAAATAATAAATTCTTTGGAAAGTGTTGGTATGGAGGGCACTCGTGGATACGGTTAGCCATGGAATGTGAAAGTATGGTGGAAAAACGAATAAACTTTATTTTCTGTTTGGGAACCACCTATGATATATCTAGCATGGAAAGTGTTGGGAACTCTAAGTCATTTTCGTTGGTGGTTTGGATACACCTCCCAAAATGTTTTTATCTCTAAGTTTTTCGCTTTGAGCTCTGGCACCTCTACAAATCCCTACTTCCCTCTGTGAAGGGCCTTTCTTTTTACTTTATGCAATTTTTATTTTGAGTCTTCATCTTCTATTATAAAACCACCAACTAGGAGGCAATATGATCGTACTTAAGTATTGGGTGTAGCTAATATTCAAGTGTGTTTCATGAATGGATCAATGTTTGAGCATGATGGGCTAGGGATAACTTATTTTAGCGTTGATATTTTGAAAGACATGGTTGCTTGTTGATATGCTTGAGTATCTAAATTATCATGTCAAAACTAGACTATTGCTTTGAACAACTAAAATTCCAAATGTCCATGCTATAAAGAAAATAATATGATATGACATGTTAGGCAGCATTCCACATCAAAAATTCTGTTTTATCACTTACCTACTCGAGGACGAGTAGGAGTTAAGCTTGGGGATGACGATATGTCTCCAACGTATATATAATTTTTGATTGTTCCATGCTATTATATTATCAACCTTGGATGTTTTACAATCATTTATAGTCATTTTATATCATTTTTTGGTACTAACCTATTGACATAGTGCCAACTGCTAGTTCCTGTTTTTTTCGTGTTTTTTACATCGAGAATATCAATATCAGACAGAGTCCAAATGCCACAAAACTTTACGGAGAATTTTTATGGGCCAGAAGGAACACAACAGGCCCTGGCTGCTCCTGGGGGGTGCCTCGAGGGGGGCACAACCCACCAGGGTGCGCTAGGAGGCCCAGGCACGCCCTGGTGGGTTGTGCCCACCTTGGGTGCCCGCGGACCGCCTCTTTGCTCTATAAATATCCCAAAAATCCCAGAACTCTAGAGGCATCGACGAAATATTCATCCAGCCGACGCAGAGTCCAGAACCACCAGATCCAATCTAGACACCATCTCGGATGAGGTTCACTACCTCCATTGGTGCCTCTTCGATGATGCGTGATAACCCAAATTTTTGAGGGTAGAGTATTCAACCCAAATTTATTGATTCGACACAAGGGGAGCCAAAGAATATTCTCAAGTATTAGCAGTTGAGTTGTCAATTCAACCACACCTGAAAGACTTAATATCTGCAGCAAAATATTTAGTAGCAAAGTAGTATGGAAGTAATGGTAATGGTGGCAAAAGTAACGGCAGTAGTTTTTTCTAACAATCATAAAAGTGGCAACAGAAAAGTAACTAAGCAAAGATCAATATGTGAAAAGCTCGTAGGCAATGGATCAATGATGGATAATTATGTCGGATGCGATTCCTCATGCAATAGTTATAACATAGGGTGACACAGAACTAGCTCCAGTTCATCAATGTAATGTAGGCATGTATTCCGAATATAGTCCTATGTGCTTATGGAAAAGAACTTGCATGACATCTTTTGTCCTACCCTCCCGTGGCAGCGGGGTCCTATTGGAAACTAAGGGATATTAAGGCCTCCTTTTAATAGAGTACCAGACCAAAGCATTAACACTTAGTGAATACATGAACTCCTCAAACTATGGTCATCACCGGGAGTGGTCCCGATTATTGTCACCTCGGGGTTGCCGGATCATAACACATAGTAGGTGACTATTTCTTGCAAGATAGGATCAAGAACTCACATATATTCATGAAAAGATAATAGGTTCAGATCTGAAATCATGGCACTCGGGCCCTAGTGACAAGCATTAAGCATAGCAAAGTCATACACTACTAGGGAAAACCCTATTAGTAGTGCAGGTTTTGAGGCTATCAGCAGTGCGGGCAGCCGCGCTACCAATAAGGCGCTACAGCTAACTGTTAGTAGTAGCATGGTTTGCACCCGCGTTACTACTATTGACTATATCAGCAACGCTTTTCTAGAACACGCTACTATTACTTAGTTGTAGCGCTTTCCTAGCGCCGCGCTACTGCTATGTGTTTCATCATTTTCCCCGCTTCCTACCCAGTTTCAGTTTCAGTAAACTGCAATTTCCAGATACTAGGTACTACTAGATATCAATTTCATAAAGCATTATAGGTACTAGGTAGTACTACATCCGTTCCAAATTAATCGATAACGATCATCATATGCATCCTCAAGCAGTACAAAGGCGATATCGATGACGATCATCATATATAGTTCTAGATGATATCGACGATGATCATCCTATGTAGTTCTACATGATATCGATGTTGATCATCAAATGTAGTTCTAGATGATATAGCCACACACACATATGTAGTTCTAGCTAGATGATATCAACGACGATCATCATCCTCAAGCCTGGGCGGTGGGTGTTCCTAATAGTAATTAGGATGGCCTATCCAACACGAAGATTCTTGCCAATGAGGAATATCTTCCACCCAACCGAGTTTAAGTGTGTGCGACCATCTGTGTTCAAGTTGATTATCTGGAAAGAGGGGAACAAGACGTAGATTTTGGCGTTGGTTTCACTGGATTTGGACGAATGAGCAAAAAGTAGCGAGGGTTTGTAATAAAAGTATTTGTGGATAGGTCCTTAGCCGAAAAATAAAAATAAAAAGAAAAACCTAACAAACAAACGTTCACTAACAGAACTAAACGAACGAAAACCATTCGCTAAAAGAAACTAACCGACGAACGTTCGCTAATTAACGAACTAAAATAAAAAAAACCAATCTAACCTAAACCGAAAAAATGGGAGAAAAACAGAACGGGTTTTGCGGTTTTTACCGGTTTTCGAAAAAAAGGCGGCGAGATCCGATCGTCGGCGGCGTCGGGCGAGGCGGTGGCGGCGGCTCCGGCAGTGGCGGGGCGAGGCGGTGGGCTGCGTCGGGGAGGCGACAACGCAGGGAGGCAGCGGTGCGGCGGTGGCGGTGGCAGCAATGGCGGCGGTGGCAGCAGCGGCGGCGGCTGGCATCGACGGCGGCGGGGCGCGGCTATATAAAGGCCCGGGGGCGGCGGCTTGCGCGAGGGGGCGGCAGTCTGACCCAGACTCCTCCTCACCGTAGTCCGGCGTCCGCATTCCGCGAAGGCGGCTACACGGCTGGGCCTTTGGCCCAGTCAGGCGACGAAGATTTTAAAAAATAAATTTCTGCCGAAAGAAAAATCCTATTAAAATATAAAAAATCGTAAAAATACCAGAAAGAATTTTCACCGTCCAAACCTAATATTTAGGACAAGGTGAACATTTTTCTGGCCTAAAAATGAATTTTCAAAAATGCATATTTTTATAATTCAAATAAAATAGCAAATAAAATACCAATAAAATATTAATTTGATTTTAAAATTTCTTCTCCAATATTCCTCTCTTTTGAATAAGTTATATCATCTTCTCTCTTTTGTTTTTAATATTGGGAATAATTGGAGAGAAACATATTAAAATCAAATTGCTCCTCTTTTCAAATTTGAGAAAAATTCAAATATTAAAATTTGTGAAATCTCCAACTCTCTCCTTGGGTCCTTGAGTTGCTTAAGATTTCCAAGATCACAACCAAAATGCAAATAAAATATTATATGCATATGATGACCTATGTATAACATCCAAATTGAAAATTGGGATGTTACAAACCTACCCCCCTTAAGATGATTCTCGCCCTCGAGATTCGGGTTGGCTAGCAAATAGGTGTGGGTGGTCCTTCCGTAGGTCTTCTTCTCGCTCCCAGGTGGCTTCATCCTCGGTATGGTGGCTCCACTAAACTTTGCAAAACTTGATAACCTTGCTGTGTGTAACTTGACTGGCAAACCCGAGAATCTTGACGGGTTTCTCCTCGTAGGTTAGATCACTCTCCAACTGAATTGCTTCCAAGGGTACTGTATCTCTTAGAGGAATATCGGCCATTTCAGCATGGCACTTCTTCAACTGGGAAATGTGAAACACATCATGTACTCCTGACAATCCTTCGGGTAACTCCAACTTGTCGGCAACTTCTCCCATACGTTCCAATACTTGGTATGGTCCTACAAATCTCGGGGCTAACTTTCCCTCAACTGCAAATCGTTTAACTCCTCAGAGCGATGACACACGAAGATATCCTCTCTGTGTCCAATCTCATAGACTACCTCCTTGCGTTTAGTATCCGCATAACTCTTCTTCCTGGATTGAGCTACCTTTAGTCTATCACGAATCAACTTAACCTTCTCTTCAGACTCCTTAATCAAATCTGGTCCAAACAACTGACGGTCTCCAACTTCATCCCACATCAACGGTGTCCTGCACCTTCTCCCATACAAAGCTTCAAAAGGGGCCATCTTCAAACTAGCCTAATAACTGTTGTTGTATGAGAACTCTGCATAGGGCAAATTATCATCCCAACTAGATCCATAATCTAGCGCACAAGCTCTCAACATATCCTCTAGAATCTGATTGACTCTCTCGGTCTGTCCATTTGTCTGCAGATGAAAGGCTATACTGAACTCTAGCCTAGTACCCAAAGTCTGGTGCAGCTGATTCCAAAACTTCGAGGTAAACTGGGTTCCTCTGTCTGATACGATGGTCCTCGGAACTCCATGCAGACATACGATCCTGGTCATATATATTTTGGCCAACTTTGCACTCGTATAAGTAGTTTTTACTGGGATAAAGTGAGCTACTTTGGTCAAGCGATCCACTACTATCCAGATGGAATCATATCTCGATCTAGTCCTGGGTAATCCGGTGATTAAGTCCATGCCAAGTTTGTCCCACTTCCATTCTGGTATTGGCATAGGCTGAAGTAATCCTATTGGCTTCTGCTGTTCTGCCTTAACTCTCTGACATGCATCACATACTGCTACATACACTACAAAAAATACACTTCCGTGATGATTCGTGTTTGTCACAGTAGGTCGCGTTTTTTGTCATGCATGTCCATCCATGATGATTTTATGACAGAATCAAGAAAGTCATACCTGTGCTGTCGTAGAAGTGTTCCATGACATTACCGAAATTATCATCACAGAAGTGTCCACTTCCTGACTATAAATCGCGCGTCACAGAAGTGCTTTCGGCAAGGGTGACCGACACGTGGCATCCACCATAACGGAACACCGTTAAGCTATTGGGTCCAGTTTTGGATCCGATAACCCGTTAACAGCCGGGACCAATGGGAAATTTACACGTGTAAAATTCTGATTGGCCGGAGGGAACACCTATCAGCTCGTCAGTGGGCCAAATGTCACCCGTCCATTGGAGGAGACATTCCTATGATACGTCGACACATGGCTGGGCCCAACAGAGGCCCATATAGGTTAGAAAGGCCAGCCGAGTCAAAGGCCCATAGTACTTACTCAGTTACTAGTGGGCCAGCCCAATAACGGCCTGCTTAATAATGGCCCATTTACGGCCTGAAGCCAGATCTGGCCCGTTAATTGTTCACCGAATATTTGGGCCCAATTACAGCCCAATGACTTTCGGCCTGTTAAAGGCCCGATGTAGACATGGGCCCATTTCAGCCCGGTGTGACTTTCGGCCTGGGAATGGCCCATGCTGCCCATGGGCCATATATGGTCCGACGGGACATCGAGCCCACTAACAGCCCGTGATAAAGGTGGCAACAGTTAATCCCAACGTGACTTTGGGCCTATTAAAGGCCTGTCGCATAATTCGTCCTGTTGATGTCTGTACTAAGCTTTCGGCCTCTTAAAGGCCCATGATATCAGTGGGCCAACTAAGGCCCGAGATATGTTTTGGCCTGGTAACTGCCCGTGATATAACTGGGCCCAAAAAGGCCCGGTCTACATTTCAGCCTCCTGAAGGCCCGTCGATGAGTAGTGAAAATTGAGGCCCAACATGCATTTTGGCCTGCTAAGGGCCCATGGTTTCAGCTGTGACGTAATAGGCCAGTACAATATTCAGCCTGTTAATGGACCAACGCTACCTGGGCCAAACTAAGCGCTGGGTCCATAAAAGGCCCAACTAAAATATAGGCCGGTGTAAGTTGTGGGTCTCGCGCAAAGTGTGAAGGCCCCAATCATTCGGGCCCAAGAAAGATGCAGGCCGACCCAATTATGGCCCGCTAAAATAAAGAAATTATGGCATAGTAACTAAGAATAAACCTACACTATACAATAAAGGATTTATGGTATATTACATCCACTAGGCATCGAAGTTCGCCACCAGTGATCACAAAGCGCAACGAAGAAGCAGATTACAAAAACTGGGCACCATTGCAGCGTAACAAAATAATACTGAATCGAGACTACTTCCAAGACAGTTCATGAAAGGTTAGCCTTGCGCGGGAATTGCTGCGCAAGCTGCTGAGCAAGACTGTGAGACCGGCCTAGCATGTCGGTCATAGCTTCCAGGTGTAGCTATTTAGCGATGAGGTTCTCATTGGTGTTCTTCGCAATCTTTCTTAGAGATAGGACTTCAAGTCGAAGTTGAGTTGCAAAATGCCTTTCTGCTCTTGGGACTGAAGAAGTCAAACAGATCCAGACAATGAATTCTGTGAGCTTGTCTGACTGCTAGTCTCAAGTAACTTGAACACTGCATCAAGACAAGACTTTGGGGTTGTCTCGCTATCTTCAAGATGTTTTGCCTTCTTTAGTGCAATATATGTTGGGTTTGTCTCACAGCCTTCAGCAGACTTGTGCATGCCATCAGGCATATCACCCTGAAACAAAGCAGAGAGATGACATGTTTTGCACGTGTATAAACAAAGATGATAACTCTGCTGTCAATTCCATCCAATTTCAAATTAGAAAATATAGAGTAAGTTGAAAATATCAATAGCATAATTTGGCATTGTTCATAATGCGGGGAGCTTCACCACACTACTGGATTACCATGTCAACATAACAAGCATAGATGAAGGGCAAAGAAAATCATTGTATATGTTTTGGTTAATGTGCATGGCATGTTGTTCATATCATCAGCCACATCAGTAAGATAAAACAGGAGATGACAATGTGCAAATGTGGGCTGCTTCACCACACACTGGATTATAGATCCACAAAAACAAGCATACATATAGGGAGTATTGAGTAATGTGCATGGTATGAATAAGGAATTTGGTTTTACAAGTAAAACCTAGAACTTACGGTTCTTGCGAACATGCATTTTGGTAGAAATAACAAACTAAACAGCAGTAAACGATAGGGAGTATGATCAAATTAAACAGAAGTTGAGGATAAAGGCTTTAGAAGGACTGACTTGCATTAACAGTTAACACCGGCTTTATAATGCCCGTCTCCATGTCAAGGCAAGGATAACTCAAGAATTTCAGCACAGAATCTTCTTCATAAGCATTGCCTATACTCTACATTTTGTAGAGAGTAATTGTAGATATGATAATACTGGAAGGGATAGAGGATAATGAAGATAAGATGCAGATTCATGCTACATAATCAACTACCAATCCCGGGAAGTACATGCATTATAGGACAAAATGTACTAACAAGAGCAATGGGCTACACTTCTGCACTGGCATTGTCTGTGTATTATACTTTTTGGTAAGATTAAATATAGATCTGATCTTTTTTAGTAAATCATGGGTGAGAGACATAAGATGCAGAGTGCTACACAATGAACCAATCCCTCTTCCCATAATACAAGAGTGTTTTGAACACTGGTGTACTGTACAAAATGTTATTATATTATGGGACGGAGGGAGTAGCTGTTAATGTATGTACAGTGATAGATGACGTTCAGTCCTTACAAGAGGACTGCAGAGCTAAACCTCTTGAAAAGCATTGGGTTGATTCTAAATTTATGTAAGAATCCATACGGATCTTATAATGTCCACCAAATGGACGATAACGAGGCTAACATGTGCAGTGATGCTACATAATCAAACAGTTATGAAAGTAAGTATGGTCATACAGGGCAAGAGGTACTCACAAGAGTAATGCAGTGTGCAGTATAGTTGCGAGATTTTGTGGTCCCTTGAGAATGAATGTTCTTCTGCTAATAGTTTTCATACAAGTGAGACGTTAAGGCAAATGCAGAAATGTAGTTCAAATTGTAATGTGATATCAGAGATAGTACTTTACGCTGCAGCCGAGACCAATGTGTAACAAGATTATTCTAGTCACCGTCGGATAAATGTAGAACCGGAGACTTTACAAAATTTTTGTTTAGAGGCTTGCCATCGAAGTGCGCTTGCCTCAGGTAGGAACGATACTTCATCAACGAGTGCTTGAAAGCACAACCAACCATTGCTTGTCTTCACAATCCAGTTTGGTCCTTGCCTATTTAAAAGAATGAAATCTTGTGTCTTCTATCAGCAGAAACATATGCAGTAATGACCATGAATAACATTAGTACATTACTTACGCGTAAGTTGTGGAGGAATACTAGAAATTGTTCTGTGTCTGCGGTATAATCTTTCCATGAAGGAAAGATGCGCACAAAGTTCCTGACAACAATATAAGCTTCGTCTTCTAAACTGGGAAGAAATGGAACAGGGGTCCTATTTGCTGCAATTGGGGCTCCCTCTAGTTCGAAAAGGGATTTGGCAACTGGATTTGGTGTAATCTTTGCTGGAATGGGGGTTTTGCATCGTAGAGTTGGTGCTATGTCAACTGGCATAATCATACTGTTTGCTGCAGCTGGGGTCTGCTGACTTGGGGCATCAGAAATGACCAGTGTAGTAGGGCTGGAGTCTTCTAGAGTTGAGGTGTTTTGTGGGTCAGGTGATATTGCAACTACACCTAATGGGCTATTTGATTTATCAGGTGCCACTACCCTTTCCAAATACTTTGCTTGTGCTCCTCCATGATCAGAAATCACCCTCTTCCTTTTGAACGTCTAATACACAAGAACAACATTTGAATGGATAAATATGGTATGATGACAGATGGAATATGTACTGAAAATGGAAAGATAGGGCATATTCACATACACGATGTGTAAACTAAGCTAATGGCAGTTCAACAAAGTAGAAGCAATGCAAAGCATCAGTTGCAAGATATGTGTGACCAATATAACCTTGGAAAGTTAGAGCAAGCACCTTGATGGGTGAATAAGATAGGGCATCTTCCTCCGACCCCTCCACTAGGGAGCTACATTGACTTAGGTCCCCCTCTAGCTTAGAATCACTTTTAGGATCATATTCTGAGCATGAATCTATAGGTGGAGAGCGTTTGCATTGCATTGCATCCAGACTTGATTTCAGTCCCTTAATGCCAAGTTTGACAGCCATGACATTGTTCAGCTTTATTCTTTTCATGCGCGCAAGATCATAATCATTATGATGTTGTTCAGAATCTGAGATTCATGAAAACATAAAAAGTAGTCAGATTATCTATGGAATGCATTGTGGATTCAACTTGAAGAGTGTCTCCCTATAAACGCATGGATATGCAAAGTTCACCCCCAACCGTGCTGACCAGACCACACACGGAAATACAAACCCCTTATGTCTCTATAACAGGCAGACACATATTTCAAAACTGAAGTAGGAACATTAGAATCATATGAAATTTGTATTTGAACAAATAAACTAAGGAATTATGAGTGGCATAATGTTTAGCTTCAAGGGTGGAGTGTTGGTAGTGCGACAAAAAGCAAGTAGGCAGATTGTATTCCATGTAAAAGATCGAAGCCTATGTAAAAGCTGGAAATGACACTTTCTTTCTATACAATGCAGTGTTCGTTGCCCACACATGATGGAAGAGATCACATAGAGAAATACTATTCACTCATGTCTACGGTTCCAGTATTTAGAAACAGGGTGGTCCACCCTAAAAGAATATTGCCAACAAATATGACAAGGCAAGCATAGATGTAGTGAATCAATCATTTACTTGTGAGCTTACTAGGACAAGTATGCAGAATTGTAACTGCAGTAAGAGACCGTCCAAAGTCCTCCTAGAGTCATGCTGTCCGGGGACGGCAAGTCGCCGGCGAGGCAGGCGGCTGGGGACGAGTAGAGATCGGAAGCGTGCAGCGGAACAAAGGGGAATCGGGGCCTGGGACGACCCAAACTCCCAGGGTGGGCCGACCCACCGTGGGCACCCTGTAGAGAAACACACCCAAGCGGCGAACATGCATTCTCGATACTAATTTAGGAACATTTACCTGACCAATTAAACGACTCTGTTTCAATAACATCAGATTCGTATTTGAACAACTAAGCTTGTTTAGCTTGATGGGTGGAGAAGTGCTATTATGACACCAAGCACGTATTCTGATCTTATAGTGATCATAAAAGGGGGAAACTCTAAGCATATTTTTTAGCAAAAGAGGGTTTCCCCTCCGATTTCTATTAAAGAAACCACCACGGAACCAACATGATCAATTCAACCGTATTATGACTGTGCCATGGCAGATCTGAACCTGCAAACCCGAGAAATGATATTTAGCAGCCATTGTTTTCTTCGAACTAAGAAATAAATTGTAAGAGATGAAAAGAAAGTAGAGTAACCAAGTTAAGATCTATTTTCTGGTTGAGATCAAAAGGTTGAGGAGATATGAAGTACCACCTCTATTGCGGTGCCGTGTAGGCATTGGGGGTGCAATGGCTGTCAGGGGTGCCCCGCGGTGGTAGATGGGTGCATCGGGGGATAAGCCCCGTTGCGGTGGAAGAGAAGGTCGTCTGAGCGGCCCCGGCAAAGAGGACGACGACGCCGATGAAGTGAGAGGACGTGATGCAAGGCTCTTGGTCTGTCGCCGTGGATGAGAAACATCCATCTCTAGCAGTGGACGACGCGGTCTTGGTAGGCGCTCCTGCATGGTGGAGGACAGTGGCGATGGATGTGGTGGAGGACGGCAGCGATGGATGGGGTGGAGGACGGCGGCGATGGATGTGGTGGTAGATGGAGGCTGGTGTGGGGATGGTGTTCTAGCACGGACGGTGTATGAATGGGAAAATGGACGGAGAGGTACGAGGAACCATGTTTTTGGGACGCGCCTGTCTAAAATATGGGAAAGTTATGAACTTAGCCCCCATTTAAAATTTGGACATCTCGTCGGTCGGGGATACGACGGTAATCTCGCATCTCGCCAATATTTGCCCAGAGCAATTTCGAGCGAGGAGAGGGGGGTTGGCGCCCATGGTTGGCGCCCACTGTGTATGAATGGGGCTGACAGGTAGGGCAGTTGTGTCACGTCTGAGTGAAGTTACAAACCCGCCCCTATTGAAAATATTTGCCTACATCGATTTCGGCCGAGTCGAGTTTGTTTTGCCACCCACCGTGTATGAATGGGGAAATGGAGGGAGAGACAGAGGTCTTTCAGACGAGGTTGAATCAAATGTGTTTTCCACCCATGTTTGGCGCCCACCATGTCAGAATGGGCTTAGAGGCGGCCGTGTCACGTCTAATTGAAGTTACTAACCTACCCCTATTTAGAGCAGTGGAAATCGGGCCGATGGATTGTCCATGTAATGGGTAGACAGTAATTTCCATCTCCCAAACACTTGGCTTCGGGAAGCCGACGCGGGAGTGGACATTTTGCCGCTTCTTTCGAATTTTGGGACAATAAGCATCCACGTTTACCCTGGCAACTAAATTTGAATCCATTTTGTATTCCTATAGGAATCTTTATAAATCATTCTATGTGTTTTTATATATCTTCGAAAGGACGACAAAGATGTATTCCACTGTCATATATGAATATGGTTTCCAAATGCCGATAATCAAATTCAGAAGCTAGAATCCAGTTTAAGGTGAATTTGAATATTTGGAACACTTCATGTCCAACACAAATGTCACACACAACATAATGTGTACTCCCATTTAGATATGTACACAAGCGATGTATCAAGATTCAAATACCGAGTCAATCAACCAAGAATGCACATAACTAACAGACATATAAACACTTATAGAGTATATGGATCAATAATATCAACTAACATACATAAGCCAGGCCGCTGTACTTTTTTTTGCTACAACAACATCCTTTTTTAGCCAAGCTACTACAACATCTTGGCCCTTTCCGATGCATGCCACTTATGGTCCATCTATACTACTATTATTGCTGAATGCACATTCAGCCCGATTGGCATATTTGTAGGTGTGGCACAACAATCAAAATGAAATGTCTCCGAGTCTTATCAATTAATACAGACTTGTGCTCGAATAAAATTACAAACCAAAAAACAAAAAACAAAAAACAAAAAACTATTATTACATGATCTCTAAAACAAATGGTTTGATTGATTACATGAATAGACAACACAAAGGTTATTGAATGATGGAAAGAACATTTCACCTATGATTTACCAAGTGGGAATTTAATTTCCATTTTTCCTTCAAGACGTTAACAATGTGGTCAGTCTCAGCTTGCTTCGTTTTGAAATCCACTAAATATTTAATGGTTGTCTTGAGTACTGCTTGTGATTGTGTTGTTTGCTTCCGCAACATGTCAACTTCATCTCTAAGTGCAGAAGCAGAATCTCTTTCTACCACTAGTTTAGCCTCTAGAGCATCAGCAGTTGGCAATTCATAATGCACGATTGGGCCAGTGCCACTGCTGTGGGATGATACAACGTCCATGGGGACCTCGCTGTTTGATCTTGGGCTAACCTGTTTTGCCATTAAAGTTCCGATTGGATTCAGAAAAGTTGAAGTTAGCAAAACATCTCAACTGGGAGTTATAATAGCAAACCAGTTAAACAAACAAGGAATTAAATAGTTTCAATGGGATGCTGAAAATTAGTTATTAACATCATTGTAACCCGTTGTTGCAGCAGCAAAGCAGTTAAACAAACAAGTAGCTATTTAAGTTCAGGCAAACAGGCAATTCTTAAAAGTAAGTATCAAACACATAGATAGGTGCAGTCTATAATAGGATTAACAGGATGTGGCATTATGTAATCAGTAGCAAACTAAATTAAGCCAAGCAACATAATTGAACAATTTTGCAATAAGTGGCTAACTAAAATTCCGAGAAGCAGGTACCTGAACTTACGCTAGTTCTTTGTACAGGCACACTGCAACTTCTTTTTCGCTTACAAGGTTGTAGGAAGGAGTCCATGTCATCAATTGCTTGGATACGTAGTCCCAATACTTGTTTCTTCCCACACTACATTGGTAAGTCGAATGGTTAATCTGGTAAGATGGTGCGTCCTTGATATGTTATATGAGGACGTGTAGTCAGACTAGTTGTAGACACACACATCACACTGACTTTTACTGTATATTTCATGCAATTACTTTTGGCATATCGAGATTTAAGCAATCTACAATAGGATGAAAAGACTGGCATCCTTCACATTATTGGTGAACTCAGTTCATATAAACAAGCAATTCAACCATTTTGTGGGTAAATCAAAAGCATCACTGGAATATTTTTCACTACCCCAATCATACACGCAAAAAGGGGCGACGCCACCATAGGGGCTGGTATGGGCGGCCACCTCGGGTGGTTGGAAAGTGTGCACCTAGTGTGAGTCGTCCAGGTTGGCCCAGGCTAGTTATGTTCGTCCCAATGCACGAGGAGGCAATGTAAAAAATGAAGAAAAATGTTTCAATTTGGATGGGCCAATAGCATAAGTGCAAGGCAGGCCCTATAGCAGGCTCGCGGCCCAAACGAGCGCCTCCCATATCGATCGACAGTAGGAAAAATCCCAATTCATTTGCTCCAGCCTCGAGTCGGGTTCGCTCCTAACCTAGCCGCCGCTGGACAGACCGACACAGCACTTCCTCGCGCCCTCATTGGAGGGCGGTCGCCGGGCTTGAAGCAAACGAAAGGAAAAGAAGAAGAAGATCCAACCCTGGGTGTAGCCTGCGTGGGAGGCAGCGGCGGCAACACGGGCATGGCCTCGAGCTTGCACAAACGGACAGTCGCAGCTTGCAAGAGTAGCATGTGCAACAAGCAGGTACATCACATCCCTGATTATATCTAATTCAACTTTTCAATTTCTGGCCAATAGTTAAACCTGACGGTGTTGTAAAACTGTTTGTATGTAGGGAATCTATGAGAAAAGGAAACCAATTTCTACTTATTTTATAACTCCCCAATCAATACAGAACTGACTGAATCTGATGTATCTAATCAAGTTTCCGGTGCAAACATCCAAGCTCATGTTGTTCTTGAGCCTGAAGTGTCTAATGAACAGACTGCTAATGAAGGATTTGATGCAAACATTTTACATGCTCCTGATGATGAACATATAGTGTCTAATGAGGGATCTAATGCAAGCATTTCGCAAGCTCCCATTGAAGGATTTAGTGTCTAATGATGATCTGCTATGTTGAGAGAGACATAGAGATTTGTAGGAACTGATGACAAGCAAATTATAGTGCATTTTCATGGCTTGAGAAAACGTCGAGGCCATCTACTAGAAAGTCCCTGTATCATGACAACGTAGCATAAATACTTTTCTAATCTGTTGTTTGAAACTATTGGCATACTTGTGCAGGATAAATATATTGATATGCAGTTTGCGCACTAGTTATAGGTGCAATTACACTTTGATATTTTCAGCCAGAGAACGAATAATTCAAGCAGGTACAGACCATGTTTGTATTCCTTGTACACCATGTTGCATTTTGTGTTTTTTGGTGCTTGCATCATTTAGTGTTTATAATCTGAACTACTTGGGATCATTAGATGGGTTTCAAAGTGCATGTAGCTTCACATTTATGAAGTTATGTTGATTTCCAGAGTGCAAGTGCCTTTGTATTTTTTAAGTTAAATGTTCGCCCATGGTAACTTGAATTCGTGGATCCGCCACTGCACACAAATCATACACGAATGCCAGTACACATTAAATGAAATGCAGGGACTTACGCTAGCTTGTTGTACAGGCTTACTTCAGCTCTGCTTGCGCTTGGGATGTTCGATGTACAATTCCATGTTACCACTTGCTTGGATGTGCAGGCCTTGTGCTCCTTGCATCCCCCTCTGCATTTTTGACACGACGAATGGTTGATCAAATAAGAGGAATTGACCTTGCTGTTGTACTGGAGGACATATACTTAAAATGTTATACAGGCATGCAGGATGTGTACCAGATCTCGTAGTGCCGTCATGCTTCGCTAAAAATGGATTTGCTTGTTTCAGATGATATCTCCAGAAGAAATAAGAGTTAAAGTCAGAGTTGCATAGGCGTGTAAGCTAAGAGAGCAGTGAAAGGATATCCAAACATCATCGGAACAATGCACAAGGGACTGATGTGTGGATACCTAGTTCGGGCCGGTGTTTGGGCATGCTCTCCTAGCTACAGTGTGACTCACTTCAGAGCCGTTGAGGGTGATGCGCTGGCGTTGGCTGGCCGCGCACGGATGCAGATCTTGAGTGGAAGCAGAGCGCTACGATGCGGTGGACGAGACCGTTGGTGAAGCCCCAGCGGCCTCGGGGGGCGGAGGTGCGACGATGTGCTCAGTGAAGTAGCCCCGGTGAGCTGGGAGATGGCATCGGTGAAGCGCACCTGATGCGATGGAAGTCGGTGTCTGTGAGGCACGTCGGTTGCGGCGGCCGACGTTGTCGGTGGACCACCCGGTGCGGTGGACGAGGGTGTAGATGAGGTAGCTCCGGTGCGGTGTTGAAGCGCGACCGTCGTCTTCGTCGTCGTCGTCCGGCACAAAGTTGGGGAAAGAGACGAGACGAGGGGCAGTTCGAACTTTGCTTGGGTTGGAGGTGAATTAGGGACTTGAGCAATCTGGGCACAGAAGGGGACGGTGGAGAAGGGAGATTTTGCAGGGCTGGAATTGGGGCCGCCAGATATTTCAATCCGAAAC
>NC_041384.1:271339616-271366321 GCF_002162155.2 Triticum dicoccoides
TCCTTTGGGGGGGGGGGAGGGAGAGGGAGGGAGGGGGTGGGTGCGACGCAGCTTCGGTGCCTTAAAGGCACCTGCCTTTGGGTCACTGATATGTGGGCCAGCCACCTATTGGTCCCACATGTCATGGACACAAAGGTAGGTGCCTTAAGGCACCGAAGCATCCGTCCGGGTGGGTGGCTGGGTGCTAAGCCACCATACGACACACGCGACCACGACGACACAACCCTGGTATGCCTGGTGCGCCTACATTTGAGAGGAGATTTGAGAATGCAAACAAATCTTCTTTCATTTGAAAATGAATCTGTATGTATTACCATGCCTATGTTTTCCTTGCAAATAATTAGTCATTCCAAACGAGATACTATAAATTAATTAATGAGGAGTTATTTTAAAGAAATGAAATGGTATCCACGGTATCCACGCTAACGTGGATTAGAGTGTGTGTCACATAATTAGTTATTTGAATTAGAGTGTGTGTCACATAGCGATCTCCAATTCTAACGTGGATTTCGCATTTCACTGTATCCATGCTACTTTTTTAATACAAATTCATATGTATATGACGAACACCATGGTAGCGAGAAAACTTTTGATGGATTCAAACATATGACCTACAAAATAGCACAACAAATCAAGTCAATGTCAACTTTTTGAAACCTAGTATGGCATGAATGCGAAATAATTACCCATATGCATGGTCCTCAGTTCAAATCTTACAATGTACACCGAATTGAAACATCGATATTAAGTCTCGTACTATCTACATTCAAATGTTTTTTTAGCCCCCCCCCCCCGCACACACGCTACATACTTCCTGTATCGGTCAATCTTCCTCTCTTAACCACCTTAGGAAGCTATCCGTTTCCATCACACATTCATTCTTTCTCTCCATGTTTTGATCTCTAACTCTCTCAACTACACAACCCCCTCTTTACACTCTGTTACCAAATGTATTTAGCTCACATAGCCGCCATTGCACCCCATGCCGAGCTCTCTCTCTCCCTCTCCCTCTCACCCTCTTGCGCTAAATACATGCATTGCCTATCTAGCCCCCCAACCTCTCGTGCACACGCATGCACGTTGTCTATCTAGGTCACTCCCTCGAGACTGTCTCACTCTTTCTTCCGCACTGCGGGCCACACTCGCTCAATCTCGGTCTCTTTGTCTGAGTTTCGTTTAACCTCGTTTTCTTTCACACACAAATGATATATCTCCCTGTTCGGGCCTCGATCGACACACTCTATACTCTCTCACGCAGATTATCTATCTATGTCAGTCCATCCAAGCCACCCCCACTTATTCGACCTCATGGCGGGCCACACTCTCTCAATCTCTCTCTCTCTCCCTCTCTCCCTCCCTCTCTCTCTGTATGTCTCGATTGACCTCGCTCTTTCTCAGACAAAAATGATATATCACCATGTTTGAGCCCAATTCGACCTATTCACATTGTATACTCTCTCACGCACATTGTCTATCTAGGTCACTCTCTCCAACCCGTCTCACTCTTTCGATCGCACGATGACCCTATGTGATCGATTGACCTTGCTTCCTCCTACGCACAAAATATATCTACACGTCTGTGACTGGATCATCTCTCAAGGTCTATCTTACAGCCCTCACCCTTGCCAAAAGCTCAATCGGACAATGTCTTTCCAGAGCATATATATCTGTTCAATGAATGTCGGACCACACTCACTTTGTCTATGTATCTATATGTCTCTCGATTGACCTTGCTTTCTCACGCCGTATCTTCCACACATTGAAGCTACCTCTCCATCCCTCGCAAAGCCGGAGCTATTTATAATGCGAGGGGAACTCCAACCTTGGATTAATTTGTGTAGGCATTTATTCCGGTCGGTTTAGATTATATTTTCATAGCATTCGGCCCACAACTACTCCAAACACCGTTGCAACCCCCGCAACTCCCCTAGTTGATTTCCCTCTGGCTCGGTCATCGCTCTCTCACACGCCCTTTCTCGCCTTCAACGTCGCACCATGGTATTATTGCAAAAACATCTGTCGTTCTCTTTAATTATTATAAATAAGCTACAAAACTACACACCGATTGTCCACTTGGAATGGAACAAATTTCGACCCACAAATTAAAGTGCTACAAACTACACACCGAGGGGCCCACATGTCATGAAACAAATTTGGACCCATATACAAATTAAAAAAAATAAAGGACGAGGATCGAACATGCGAGCAGGGCCTTCAAGCCGCACGTCAATAGGCAACATACGTAGAACAACAATGTTTGTTGTACCTCCCTTTGTTCACATAATGTTTTTATATTACCACCGCCTATTTAATGGATAACATGTAATATTATTTTTTAGTACTATTCACCTTCACTTACTGGTGGGTTCCATGTGTGCTTTCTCTCTCTCCTCCCCTTCTGCGTTTAGATGCACGGGCAAACACGAAGAACTCGCGGGCGATGTTGCCGTTGACCATATCTGGATGCGTTCACAAGTTACGGCACCAGTTTCACGTACTAGCAGCACTAGTCAGTGTGGACGTGCAATGCACGTTAATTTGGAAGTATATTAAGTGCATGCGGATATTAAGTAGGATATTATTTGCATGTTATTATGTGATTAGCACTATTTTTGGCATGAAATTAACTACACGCTAAACGTGTTGAGCACTCGACATTGAAGCAGTCTAGGTCGTTGGATGACAAGGAATACATGTGGCTTGATGACGTTTTATATTTAATTTGATATGACTCTAGCAGAACATTCAATCGATCAAACCATAGATTTTGGTCAGTCTGACTCCGACTTTAAATTATACGACGATCGATCTAAAATAAACAGAAATGATAAACGTTTCGATTTTAAGCATGGCAATCCAAACATTTTTCATGGCAAATTTAGATTACGCGGCGGTGGCGGGGGCGTCTTGCGGTGGGAAGCGGCTCCTCTGCCGTGCTCTGTGTGTCATCGGGCCACTAACCGACGGCGACGGGGCGTCTTGCGCCGTTGATGGCATACTCCTAGACGTTGGACTAGCTTCAAGGAAGGCCAAAATGTTCTGGACTTCGGAGCGAGTCAACTTGCGGGAGGAGGCGACTGGCGTTGGCGCAAGGAAGCGGTCGACAGCGGCCATCCATGCCGCTGAGGGGGGCACTGGAACCCGCGCGGGGATAGGCACTGTCAATGGCGCCGCTGAGACATTTGTGTGCACGGGCATCGGCAGGGGCGCGCACGTCAGTGCATGCGCAGGCGCATGCGCTGGCAGGTGCACGGGCACCGACACGGGCGTGCGTGTCAGTGCATGCGCAGGCGCATGCGCTGGCAGGTGCACGGGCGCGTGAAAGTCGGTGGGGACCTCGTGGAACCCCGTGGCATCAAGCTCGGTGACAATGTGCGGCTCCCAGCCCATCAATGCCATGGGGATGGGCGATGGCACAGTCGGGGCGACGGGAGCCGGAACGGGAGCAGGGACAGGCGCAGCTTCTTCCCGCAAGGCCAGTTCAAGCTCGTCCCAAAGCACCTTATGTTCTTGAAACTCCGGCTCGGTGTCTTCCTCAGGAAACTGGAAGACTAAGGGCAGACCATCGTGATGCGGCATGGCGTACGTTTAGGTCAGCTGGTTGGAGGTAGACGACAGGAGAATCGGAGAGGAAGAGAGAATATTGTAGCAAAACCGGGTAGTGCGGGGTTGATTTTAAACTGCGGTGCCGGTGACATTAAAAGTGGGAGCAGTTGGGATGAAGGTGGGCGGCGGCGCCTGGTCAAAGGGCTCTCCTCCCGGTGAGCCTGCACACTAGTTGTTAGCACGCCTCCCTATCAGTCAGCACATCGGTCTGCTCGCACGCCTCCCGTCGACTCACACGCTTGCTTGGACGGCACCTGCCGATGAGAAGTGGGACTCGTGGCGGTACGTAAACGCCCACGGTTTCAATAGTGAAAGTGTTCGCCTTAACATGACAGGTCTTTGTTCCAAAATACCTTGGCTCTTCATTTGTGCAACTTGTCATAAGCAGCTTGTCTCAAATTGAAGAAAAAATTACGAAGTAATATTTGTGCCATATCACGTGAGCATGCTCAATTTCAAGAATTTATGGTCACTTTTGGATTTTCTGAAATTTAAGATCCAGGATTCGAAACAATATCGTAACCTGCATCATGCAATAAATTTTCAAGCCATACATCTGTCCTGCTGTATTTCTTAAGAAAGGATTTGGTCAAACATTTTGCTTAGTTAGACAACAAATAAGTTATATATGCAGAGTAAAAGGATAATCCCTCCGTACCAGTGCATTGCCTGATATATTAACTCAAGTACTAGGCACGAACAAACGGGCTCAATTCTGTGCTCATCCTGCTGTAGTAGTAGTAGTACTAGGCAATGCAGTTGACGGGTGACCTTGGCGAGCGGCGACCGACGGAATTGAACCGTGCTCGGCACGGTAACTAATGTTGTCTAGTTACTAAAGCATCCCTCTGTTGTTCATCGGTAGTCATTATGGACCGGGGACATGAGGGGAATTTCCTAGGGCTGGAATTCTGGCCGCCAGATATTTCGACTCGAAACACGAAGGCTCGACTGGTTGGGGTTGCCTAATGTGCGTACCACGCACGCCACCAGAAGGACACGAGCTCGATTTTTTTTAGGATCAACACGAGCCAAGGTCTGGCTGGTACGCCGTTGGGTCCTACCATTTGATAATACGAAAGGAACCTTTTAAATTGCTGAACGAATCTATGTGTATTACAATGCCCGTATTTTCCTTGCAAATAGTAATCTCAACGTGGTAATTGATTTATGACGAGTTGTTGAATTAGAGTGAGTTTGTGACATAGTGATCTCAACATGGATTTCACATTTCATGGTATCCCTAGTAAGTTTTTCAATGCAAATTCAAATTTAAAAGATGAACAATATGGAGGTGAGAAAACTTTGTATGTATCAAGCATATGACCACACACACACACACGAACACAACAACAATCCAATAAGTATAGTGCATCTATTTTTCCACACCATGAATGTATGACACGAATTCAAAAATACTCCTTCTGTTCCTAAATATTAGTCTTTTAGAGATTTCAACAAGTGACTACATACGGAGCAAAAGGAGTGAATCTACACTCTAAAATATGTCTAAATACATCTGTATGTGCAAGTCGATTTGAAATCTCTAAAAATACTAATATTTAGGAATGAAGGGAGTAAAATATAAGACATACATGGTCCTCAACTCAATATTTAAAATGAACATGAAACTGAAACATGAATATTAAGTCTAGTACTACAGTACATGCAAATGTTGTGTTTAATTAGGCGGAGCTATGATTGTCGGGGGTCAACCCCTCGACCTTAGATAAAATTGTGAAGCTCTATTTAGGGTTGTTTAGATTATATTTGTCCCCACCATCCCAACCACCGATTGGTTGTGCACCCCCACGCCTCCTCCCGGGGAGAATATCATGTGCCCCCATACATTAGATGCTATATGACGATACGAGTTGCTTGGAGCTTGTAGATTTGAGATATAGCAGCTCACATGATGTCTTAATATTTTATAGGAAACCTTGATGAGTTTGAGAATTGCACACAATTTGTAAAAAAACTACTCAGATGCCCTTGGATCCCATATCCAACGACCTCGAAGCTCGTATCACCGTAGCATCTAAGTTGAAGGAGGACATCATATTCTCCTGTATGTAAGAGTATCATGTGCTACCACACCTTAGATGCTTTGGTGATACAAGCTCTTCAGAGCCGTTGGATTTGTGACCCAACACCTCCTCGGTGGTTCGGATGTTTTTTTGCAGAAAGCCCCCAAAGAGTTTGGCCACTGCTTACAAGCACAAAGACTGCTCAGATGCCATTGGATCTCAGATCAAACGACCTCAAAGCTCGTATCACCGTAGCATCCAAGCTACGAGTGCACCTTCTGTTTTCTTGCACGGGAGAATATGAGGTGCTCCCGCACCGTAGATTCTATGGTGATACGAGTTCACAAAGATCTAACGGCCCACAATAGGAGGTTTGAATGTTTTTGCAATATACGTGTAACTCGTGCCGTTACTTGTCTAACCGCGCAAAGTGTTTGTTCAAAAACTACCCTGCACTAAAATATCGGAACAACACACAGGGTCCCACTTGTCATTAATCAAATTTGAACCTAAAACTAACAAATCTGAAAGATGAGATTCGAACTGGCAACCTGGACTACAAAGCGTAAGTCGATAGCCTTAAACAACAACGGTTGTTGGATTTGTCCCATAACTTGATTTTATACAGTATTAGGTTGAGTAGAGTAGAGGTTGTGCCTCTTCAACATGTGCATGACTGTTGACTCACTTACTGGTGGGTCCCAGGTCTGCGATCCCTCTCTTCTCTCCATCATCTAACCTTTGCACGGGCACACACGAAGAGCGGCGCTAGCTTGCCTTGGTGTTATTACAACTAAAAAAACTTGGAAAATAGAAGAATCGCCTAGAACAAGAGACGTTGTGGCTGGTCGAGACGGAGCTAACCACACCTATCCTCCATGCCATGTTAGCATGATGAAGCTGTGTGGCTAGTGGGATGTTTTCGACCAACTGGCTGGGTCCCGAGGTCGAACCATATGTACTACATCTGATACAGTATATTTTTACGTGCACATTTTTCCTCTGTGCCGAGACATGGCACACCCTACCGCGTGGTTTTGGGGTCCTCCCGGGTGGTGCACGCATATATTCTTCCTGACGTGGGATGCCCTACCACGCGTTTTCGCCGAAGCAAGTAAATGAGTCATCAAATCACGAAAGACCACCTTTCCCACCGAGTACGTCAGTGAAGCACGGTGGCTAGCTTGTTGGGCTAGTTCGACCGATTAGCTAGGCTGCCGCCACATTTGTTTTTTCACCCCTTTTTTTATCTACTTGCCGGCAGGTAAATTTAAATATCCACCACGGCGTTGCTCTGGTGTTTGGGTGCGGTAGGAATTTTAATTTTTTTATTGACGGGAGCAGGCACGACATGATTTTTAATTTTTTGATTGACGGGAGCAGGCACGGCAGCAATTAGTCACGATGACTCCACCTGTAAAACCCACTGCTCCTTGATGTGATAAGTCGTCGACTGGTGTTTTACCATGGTGAAAACCAAAAGATTCCCCGCTCCTCAGTTGGCTCCCTCCGCCTTCCCGTAGATTTCATTGCCTTTCAGCCGTTTCGCCCTGCATCACCAACGTCGTGCGCCTCGAGAAGCAGAGGGACTTCAGTGGTGTTTAGGCGCCCTCTGCATGGGAATGTCCATGTCTCGGTGCAACATGACCGTTGGATCAAACTCAGACGATGCAGATCAGTCACTGTAGCACAAAGCGTGTGGGTGTGTTGGGTTGCATTCTCATCTCAATCTAGTTGTTTCCTCTTCGTGTATTTGTGTTAACCTACTAGTGTGGACTCATGCACCCTTCATGCACTCTGCCAAACACCCAAAAGTGGGTCGAGAAGGGAACTTTTTCTCCCATCCCGTGCACCCTTCATACACCCTGCCTAACACTATTCGTGCTTCATATGGTTCATGTTTCGTGGAGTACTATAGCACCGTACTCTCCGTGCGCTGTAGACCTAGTTCTGTTAACATTGATCTCACCGTTCATTCTCGACCGGACAATCGAAAAAGCGGTTCTATGTTACTACATTACTGTTCATATAGTTGACATGTGCACAACATCATTTGTTGTCGTCATATCTTACTGCACTAGCAACAGGATTATGTAGTACTAACGTATGAACCACTGCACATGCCTAGTAGTAGGAGCACTGTGTATGTTCAAGTGGCTGCCGTGTTTCGCACTCCTCCGCCGTAAGAGTGGAAACACTTGCTGTAATCAGTTTTTCTTCAGAAAAACAGTGGACACGCTCTACCGTGCGGATCCTCCTCCAGCCATGCACTAAATTACTCACTTTCGCCGACGTGTGGGATAGCCAGCATCGGGGTCCATCAGCTGTCACACCCTAGCTAGTTCATGCATTAGAGTGTTTGCATCATGTTTACCTTGATCAGAAACTTGGAAATGGGGATGAAAGAACCCCCAGCACCCCCTGAAGCCAACTATGGTTTATTAAAAATATTTTCAATGAACTTGAAATGCCCTACTAAAATGTTCATCATCTTTGTCTTGGTCTTAAACCTCTGACAAAAATGGTGCACAAATCTCTAGGTCATCCTAAGGTCACTGGCTTAAATCATTAGTTATTTGAATTTGGGCATTTAAATGCTAGAAAATATTTTAAATTTTCAAATAATCCTAAACTGAAATGTTCCATGTTGGACTTATTCCAAACAGTGGCCATGAGCAGTTTGGTGATTTTTGAAGGAGTCTAGCTATTTTTAGAAATGACATAAACTTGCAGAAATAAAACAAAACAGAAAATAAAAAGGAAAGAGGCTTACCTGGCCAACCTACCTCACACACCCACCTAGCGGCCCAGCACTGCGCTGGCCCGTGCCAGCCAGCTGCTTCTTCCCCGCCAGGCAGGCAGGAGGTGGCGCCGGCCGCGAGAGCTCGCCACGGCGCCAGCTGCTTGCCGCTTCGCCACTGGACGCGCTAGTTGACCTCCACGTCGCACCCTTGACCGCCCTAACACCTCACTCCCCCCCGCTCCTCTCTCTCGCTCTCCCCCACCATGGACCACGCTGCCGCGCTCGCGCCAACGTGAAAACCGCAGCCACCGTCACCTCCTCGCCTTCTCATCGTGTCCAGCAGCTCCATCATCATCCTCTCCATCGAGCAGACCGAGCCCCGAGCTCTCGTTCGCCCCGGAGCCACCGCAACGACCTCGCCCGACCTCGTCGTCACCGGAGATCCCTTTCGCTGTCACGCCTGCACCAGCTCGTCCCCAACCTCACCGTTTAGCTTGTCGTGACCGCCGTGAGGTCCTGCCTCTCCTCCCCCTCTCCGTTTGCTCTGTCGCGCACCAGAGCGACCACACCGAGCTCGCCCGCACCCGCCGCCGCCTCTGGGCGCCGGCATCATGGCCACATCCACGCTGGCTCGAAACCGAGCACGCCACCGCACTCACCGCATTCCTAGGAGGCCACAACACCACTCCACACACCTCACCGTGCCTCCTAGCGACTAGCCCGAGCTCGCCCGAGCTTCGGTAGCCGCCAAGCTCGTCGCCGGCGTCGTTTCCGGCGACCCCGAGCTCCACCACAACCACCAATCAACGCGGCTCGCTCCCAGCTACGCGTAAGAGCACTCCGCCGTCGATTTGGTCGCCGGAGTGCGCAACCCGCACTGTCCCACCACGTCTGGCCTCGCCGGCAGCTAAACGCCGGTGGTTAGCCCCGGTTTGACCTCCCCTAGGTCAATGACAGGTGGGTCGCCGGCCTGCTAATTAACCTAGGTTAGTAGTTAAACTAATCCTAATTAGTTAGTTTAACTAACAGAGACACTGACCAGTGGGTCCCACTTGTTAGGTTTGACCTGGACGCCCTAGTTGACTTGCTGACGCGGTGTTGACGCAGTGTTGATGCAATGCTGACGCAATGCTGACGCAATAACTCTTTTCTGGATTTATTCTTACTCAGGAAATTCCAGAAAATAGTGCTAACTTCTAAAAATCATAGAAATTAATCTGTAACTCCAAATGCAAAGAGTTATATATGAAAAATGATCAGAAAAATCCAATCTATCCATCTGTACTAGTTTCATGCATGTTTAAACAAGTTAACTTGCTGTTTAGTGCAAAACATGATAAAGCACTATTTAAGATCACAAATGTGTTTGAACTTTGAATCTTTGGTTCAAAATGGCTCAAACCCATCTGGTTGTGGATGCATTAGTCCAACACACACATTTTTCCTTGTCACATGCTCTCATCATATTGTTGCACATTGTTTGATATTGATTGTGTTACCAGTGCTCTCTGCGGTAGGTTCTGTCCCGGAGGATTACTGTGAGTACTCAAGCAAAGGACAATAGCATTCTGCCGATCTGCCAGGCAAGCAAACCCATTGATCACATCGATAGAATCCCATGTTCTCGCACCTACTGTCATTTACTGCATTTAAGACAACAACGTTTCAAACTGCTGTGTGCTGCGATAGTTGAACCCATTTCCTCTGCATGACCTGTCACTGCCACAGTAACTAGATGAAACCCACTAGCATGTGTAGGAGTTGATTGAGCCATGTCTGTGTTTCCTACCTTGCTATGCCTGCTATGCTTAGAGTCGTGTCAGGTCTGGTTCATCTGGGTGATGGGCTAGAGAGAAATGATTATGTCGGTAATGTGAGTGAAGTGTTGAATACGATTTGGTAAAGGTATCGATGAGAAGCCATGTAGGAGTACATGGTGGGTTGTTTCATTGGAACCGTCCTTAAGCACTGAGATCTGTATGTGTGATTTAAGATTCAGCTACTACAATGCATTGGGCCCTGAAATATGACCCCGCTCGACTTTTAACCGCCCCCGCCCTCTGTCCAGAAGTTGCAACTAGTTTCTGGTGTTTGTAGGATATGTGTTGGAGGCCGTGCATAGCGCTGACCCTAGGGGTGGGCTATGATGCAGTAGATACACCGTGGCCAGGTGTGCCGGGCGCATGTTTGGTGTCTTGGAACCCTGTAGACATCGTTTGGGGCTGTGAGCGAAACCCCGGCCAGATCTCCTCACGGATGGAACCCGAATAGGGCGATAAACCTGGACTAGAGACTTGTGTGGTTAGTTAGGTCGTGGTCTACACCCACATCGGCTTTCGCTTGAAGTCTGCAGAGCACATGTTGTGTGCAAATGCTAAGTGGTGGAAACATGTATGAAATACACCCCTGCTGGGTTAACATCATCTATTCGAATAGCCGTGTCCGCGGTAAAGGACTACTTGGTTGCCTATACAGTTCATAGAGAAGTAAATGGATAGTCCTAAAAGCCTCAAGACAAGTGTGAGTGTCGTGGATGGCCCTTCCGTAGGATGACGGAGGAGGATCCGCGGTAGTGTATTGTTGTGGTGAGTAGTGGACTCGTGTGTGCAAAACATTTACAAGTTGATATCTCGTAGGATAGTTTAGCCAAGAGTCAAAGCTGGCTTGCTGCAATAAACTCCACTACCACTTTGTTGATAATGTGCATGTATGTAGGATCTGATGTAAGTCTTGCTGAGTACCTTTGTACTCATGTTTGCTTAATTACTGTTGTAGAAGAGAACACCGCCCCCTCCGATGGGTTATATGTAGATCTCGACGTTGACGAGTGACTTCCACCCAGGTGGTGATCCTGAGCCGTGAAGGGCCTTGTAGATAGACATGCTTTGTCAAGCCTTCTTGCTTTCTAGTTGTCTGTACTCAGACAAGTTTGCTTCCGCATGTTCTTGTATGTTTGTATGACTTGAGTGTTGGGTCGTGTGACCCCTACCTATATGAACATATTATGTATGGCTCTCTGGAGCCTTCTAAATAAAGTACCCTTGAGTTGTAGAGTTTTGTTGTGATGCCATGTTGTATTTGCACATATCGAGCATATTGTGTGTATGATTTGAAATGCTTGGTATGTGTGGGATCCGACAACCTAGTTGTATATCCTTGGTAGCCTATCTTATGGGGAAATGTAGTCTAGTGCTTCCACTGAGCCATTTATGTCTGCTACAGCCCGGTTTACCGGAGTCCTGCTAGCCCAATTACTACTACTCCGGAACACTTAGACTGGCCGGCATGTGGTCCACTTCGTTCCTGTGTCTGTCCCTTCGGGGAAATGTCACGCGTGACTTCCGGAGTCCTACTAGCCTGCTACAGCCCGGGTTCTCGAAGTCCTGTTAGCCCAGTTGCTATAGCCCAGATTCACACGCTGATCACCGACACGTTCGATGCCGGTTCATGTATGCCTGTCCCTATAAGTTAGTGCCACTTTGGGTTCATGACTAGTCATGTTGGCCCAGGTTCTCTGTCATATGGATGCTAGCGACACTATCATATACGTGCCCAAAAGGCGCAAACGATCCCGGGCCAGGTAAGGCGACACCCGTGGGAATACCGTGCATGAGGCCGCAAAGTGATATGATGTGTTACATGCTAGATTAGTGTGGCTTAGAATCGGGGTCCTAACAGCGTTGGCATCAGAGCCGGGCTGCCTGTAGGTTCTTCAAGCCAAATTGGCCGATGTCTAGTCTAGAAATGCTTTAGCTATATGTAGGGGAATTGATTGTGGGAGGGAATGTAAGGCTCTTTTTACTCCTTTACCTCATGACATTCTGATCTGAGCTAGTCCATTCTTTCCACAGGGTTTAAGGACTAGGATATCATCTTTCTATCAGGTTCACGTGCTACTAATCTGTAGACCCTTATAGGATTGTTGTTTACAAGCCCCATTTCAGTTCTACTACTTCAGTATGTTGTTGGTTGGACCCGGAACCTTGATATGATGTTGTTGAGTGGCTATGCAAACTTTTGCAGAATGTCTCAAATCCCTTTTGAGCATTTACAACTGTTATGCTGCCCGTTTTTTCCTAGAAATTCTAATGCCTTTGCATTATTTCGTGTTTTAGATGGCTTCCCGCACCACACATCAGGTGGTACGTCTGACTCGGTGCATTAACGTGCCCGGTCACACGGCCATGCTGGTCCATGTGATGTCAGAGACATGCTATCGATGGTATCCGGAATATACCGTCGAAGAGCAGTTCCATGATTTTAATCAGAGAGTCAGTATATCTGCACCGTGAGGATCTTTCCATCTTACCCCAGGTCAACCGAGCCTCTGCACTGGTCCTATGGGCTTGGTATTACTGTGGAGATGTCCGTGCAGGATGCTGCCTACTCCATGATCTCCATCATTCGAGCTGGGTATGCACCACTTCAGGATACCGAGTTCTGCTATCTGCCAGCGGCACACACTGGCCAGGAGGGCTATTACACTGGGCTTTATGCTGATGCTTCTCAGGAGGGGCCACGCTTTCGCACCACCACTGAGATGTTGGAGGAGAGAGACCAAGAGAACCGTGCCTTATGCATGGAGCTGTACAACACTCGCCAGGACCACTGGGCTACTCTGACACGGCTGCACCAGCCGTGCAGACTGGTTATCTGGATATGCGGGATTTGTACCCTGTCCACACACGTCTGCCAGCTCGTATGGATTACCCAGATGTTGGACGTATCACGCCTCCACGTGGGTGCCGTCTTCCACCCTTTGCGGGGCCAAGGCCTCACCCGAGTCCTTATGGTGCCCAGGCTCGATGTGATCGTGAGTTCCCGGATCCGCATGTTCCGCTTCCAGGCTATGCGGGGGATCTCTATGAAGACTACTACTGAGCCGGAGACGACTGAGTTGGATCAAGACACTAGTAGCATGTAGTAGTTGTATTTCCACAGTCCTGCGCGTCTGGTGGAATATAACTTAGTGTGTACTGAATTCCGGAGGTGTAGATAAATAATGTATAGGAGCTTGGAATGCCTCTGATGAGATGTAATGTTCTTTCACCGTAGTTGTACTTCGGTTTGTGCTTGTACTAAACTATGTATGGTGTGTATGACTGATGGTGTATATATGGCAGTTTCTATATTACCATGTCGTACAAATGAACATCTCTACATTCCGTGTCATCCATTACATTCTGCATTCGTATGCAAGAGTTTTGCCATCCTTGTCTAAGCCGTTGTTTTGTTTCCTAGGATGGTGAACACCCAAAGCACCCCTGCTGTTCAGGATGAGGGTGAAGCTAGTGGAGCTAGGGATGGGAATCTACCCCATCCACCTTCCTTGGCTGAAGTCATGTTGGAGGCAAAAAGGAATAAACACGAGACCAACCAGTTGTTAGAATGCATTGAGCAGAATACTGCACGTCACCAGAGGAACGACTTGGTGTCTCTCAATGATTTTATCAAGCTGACCCCACCAAAATTCCATCATTCTGTCGAGCCTCTCGATGTGGATGAGTAGCTTCGTAGCATTACCCATAAGCTACGTTCTGCACGCATAGCCGATGCTGACAAAGTCACTTCCACTGCTTATCGCCTTGAGGGCCCTATTAGCTTTTGGTGGGAAAACTATGAGGCTATGCGCCCAGCTGACCAGATTACCACTTGGGAAGAATTCAACGCGGCTTTCCGTGAACACCACATTCTGGAGGGTCTTATGGATCGTAAGAGAGAGAGAGAGGAATTCTGCAACTTCACCCAAGGCAGACTGACTGTGGATGCCTACAACCATGAGTTTGGAACTCGGCACGTTATGCACCTGAGGAAGTGTCCACTGACACCAAGAAGCAGGCGAGGTTCCGGAAGGGACTTAGCCCCGAGCTTCGCCGTGACCTCCGTCTGCACGAGTGCACCTCCTTCCAGAAGCTTGTGAATAAAGCCATAAGTGCTGAAACTGGTCAGACTGACT
The DNA here is from genome assembly GCF_002162155.2 of Triticum dicoccoides. NCBI lineage: Eukaryota > Viridiplantae > Streptophyta > Magnoliopsida > Poales > Poaceae > Triticum > Triticum dicoccoides. The sequence continues at coordinate 271,353,949 of NC_041384.1, forward strand.
ATGAAGCTACACGTAAGCATTCCCATGATTTTTGTTCCTCATCCGGCTCTAGTTCTCAGAAGCGCCGGGTGTGGATTCCAAACACAGCTCTACCACCCAGGTTCACTCCGAGGCCATCCTATGAGGCACCTCGTGCAACCCAGCAGTATGCACTGCCTAAGGCTTATGGTGGACCGGCCGCCAATGCTGCTCCGCGCACCAACTATGTGACATGCTTCAAGTGCAGAGAGTCGGGTCACTATATTCAATAGTGTCCCCAGAACAACAACCCCAACCAGCCTGGGAAGTCCGTCGGCCGTGGTAAGCCAGGAGGAAAGGTGCTTTATGCCAAGCCAGCCACCACTACACATGGCCATGTTACCTATGTCTCAGCAGAGGAGGCTCATGATGATCCCAACGTCGTCCTTGGTACTCTTGTTGTTAACTGCCATCTGGCATCTGTTCTTTTCTATACTGGTGAGGGAGTCCTGGACTAAGCGGTCCTCGGGCATCCGGCCTGTTATCCATGGGCCGGACTGATGGGCTATGAAGACATGAAGGCCAAAGACTGCACCGTGTCCGGATTGGACTCTACTTGGCGTGGAAGGCAAGCTTGGCGACCGAAGATTCCTTCTTATGTAACCGACTCCATGTAAACCCTAGATCCCCTCGGTGTCTATATAAACCGAAGGGGATAGTCCGGAAAGGATAGCACATATACTCATTACCATACCCACATAGGCTAGGCTTCTAGGGTTTAGCCATTACGATCTCGTGGTAGATCAACTCTTGTAATACTCATATTCATCAAGATCAATCTAGCAGGAAGTAGGGTATTACCTCCATAGAGAGGGCCCGAACCTGGGTAAACTTCGTGTCCCCCGTCTGCTGTTACCATCGATCCTAGACGCACAGTTCGGGACCCCCTACCCGAGATCCGCAGGTTTTGACACCGACATTGGTGCTTTCATTGAGAGTTCCACTATGCCATCGACAAAAGGTTTGATGGCCCCTTCAATCGTCGATAGTGACACTGTCCAAAGAGGAACTTTCCTTTCCTGACAGATCTTCATATTCGGCGGCTTCATACTGCGGGCCAACTCGCTTGGCCATCTGGAGTAGATCGACAGCTATGCCCCTGGCCACCAGGTCAGATTTGGGATCTTGAATTACGTTGCGAACATCCGTGGAGACTTGATCTTCGATGGATTCGAGACCGCGGCAACCGCTCCCCGTCGCCCCGATGGACATGGCTTAAACCGACCATCAGGCCGCATCCAGGAGATAGCTCCCATAGCAGCTCCGGTCTCAAATCAGGAGCAGTTCAAGTCGTCCGAAGATGGGAAGTTCAACCCCATCACGGGGACTACCGATTCCACGGCGCTGGAGCCACATGCAGATTCCACTTCGTACGGTATCTGCATCAACGGAACCTCGGACTCACCTCTGATGTCGAGCTCCGAACCCTGTGATCCCGCATACACCGAACTCGATCGATTATCGATCTTCAAGTTCAGTGCCGCAGATGTCTTCCAACACTCGCCCATGGGCGACATACTAATCTTGCTAAAAAAACCTATCCCTGGCGGACGACCCGTCTCGGAACTATGTTCGGTTCAAACATATGGTGGACGATGGAGAATTTTGCGACCAACCCGCCACCCACTTCATAGACACTGTTGAAGATGTAACCAACATGCCCAATCCCTGCTCCGAAGACATCGACGGTGTGGACGACGATGAGGGGCAATGCCAGGGCTTACTACCCGCTAGACACGGGATACACACTTCCTGGTATGACGTGTGTATGATAGACACACCTTACATCGCTCTCGACGATGAGAAGGTGGATTAGGTCGAGGAGAAACCGCCTGGTACACAACCCGGACAACGACGCTCTAGGCCTCATCGCCCAAGAGAAAACATTGTCAGCACCAGAGTAGATGATACTCTGATACGTCTCCAACGTATCTATAATTTTTCATTGCTCCATGCTATATTATCTATTGTTTTGGAAATTATTGGGCTTTATTATCCACTTCTATATTATTTTTGGGCCTAACCTATTAACCGGAGGCCCAGCCCAGAATTGCTCTTTTTTTCCTGTTTTAGGGTTTCGAAGAAAAGGAATATCAAACGGAGTCCAAACAGAATGAAACCTTCGGGAACGTGATTTACAAACAAGACCCGAGAGACTTGGACCCTACGTCAAGACATAAGAGAGGAGGCCACGAGGTAGGGGGCGCGCCTACCCCCCCAGGCGCGCCCTCCACCCTCGTGGGCCCCCTGTTGCTCCACTGACGTACTCCTTCCTCCTATATATACCTACGTACCCCCAAACGATCAGATACGGAGCCAAAAACCTAATTCCACCGCCGCAAATTTCTGTATCCATGAGATCCCATCTTGGGGCTTGTTCCGGAGCTCCGCCGGAGGGGGCATCGATCACAGAGGGCTTCTACATCAACACCATAGCCTCTCCGATGAAGTGTGAGTAGTTTACCTCAGACCTATGGGTCCATAGTTATTAGCTTGATGGCTTCTTCTCTCTTTTTGGATCTCAATACAATGTTCTCCCCCTCTCTTGTGGAGAACTATTCGATGTAATCTTCTTTTTGCGGTGTGTTTGTTGAGATCGATGAATTGTGGGTTTATGATCAAGTCTATCTATGAATAATATTTGAATCTTCTCTGAATTCTTTTATGTATGATTGGTTATCTTTGCAAGTCTCTTTGAATTATCAGTTTGGTTTGGCCTACTAGATTGATCTTTCTTGCAATGGGAGAAGTGCTTAGCTTTGGGTTCAATCTTGCGGTGTCCTTTCCTAGTGACAGTAGGGGTAGCAAGGCACGTATTGTATTGTTGCCATCGAGGATAACAAGATGGGGTTTTCATCATATTGCATGAGTTTATCCCTCTACATCATGTCATCTTGCTTAAGGTGTTACTCTGTTTTCATTAACTTAATACTCTAGATGCATGCTGGATAGCGGTCGATGAGTGGAGTAATAGTAGTAGATGCAGGCAGGTGTCGGTCTACTTGTCTCAGACGTGATGCCTATATACATGATCATACCTAGATATTCTCATAACTATGCTCAATTCTGTTAATTTCTCAACAGTAATTTGTTCACCCACCGTAGAATACTTATGCTCTCGAGGGAAGCCACTAGTGAAACCTATGGCCCTCGGGTCTATCTTTATCATATTGATCTCCTACTACTTAGTTATTTCCTTTGCTTTTTTACTTTGTCTTTATTTTACTTTGCATCTTTATCACAAAAATAGCAAAAATATTATCTTATCATATCTATCAGATCTCACTCTCGTAAGTGGCCGTGTAGGGATTGACAACCCCTATTCGCATTGGTTGCAAGGATTTATTTGTTTTGTGCAGGTACGAGTGACTCGCGCGTTACCTCCTACTGGATTGATACCTTGGTTCTCAAAAACTAAGGGAAATATTTACGCTACTTTGCTGCATCATCCCTTCCTCTTCGGGGAAAATCAACGCAGTGCTCAAGAGGTAGCAAGAAGGATTTCTGGCGCCGTTGCCGGGGAGGTCTACGCAAAAGTCAACATACCAAGTACCCATCACATACCCTTATCTCCCGCATTACATTATTTGCCATTTGCCTCTCATTTACCTCTCCCCCACTTCACCCTTGCCGTTTTATTCGCCCTCTCTCTCTCTATCCTCCCTCTCTTTTTCGCTCGCCTTTCTTCCGCCATGTCTGAATCAAAAAGGGTTGGGGGTTCTCTCCACAGTTTTAGTACTTTGGACAACCCTTCTATTCTCGCTAAACTCTTAAATAAGGATACTATGGAAAAACCTACCAGAGTTATAAATGAGAGTCTTAATAATTTTGATGAAGATGATTCTGTATTTTTTCGTTATTTACTTGATGAATCTTTGAAGGATGCTTGGTATAGACTATTAAGAATTAGGGCCAGCTATCTTCCTCAATATGAAATTGAAATTTACTTAAAAAGCTTTTATATTGCCCTTCCTTCTTCTTTTAAGCACGTCTTAGATTCTATATTTGAAGAAGCTTTTCTTGAAGGGGATGTTGTAGACACTTATGAAAAAATGAAAACTATATTTGGGCACCCCATGAATGAGAAAGTTGAATCTACATCTCTTTTGCTCTCTTACCAAAACGAATCTATTAAAGAGATAAAGGCTAGCGTAGATACAAATTTCCGTAACATACTTAATCTTTCTTCTACCATTAATAGACACGTGATTTATCAAAATAGAAGGATTAATTCTATAGATAGCAAGTTTGCTCTTTTCTTTCCTAATACCAAAGATGGCAATACCTAGATCTATCCTTGCTTGTTATGCCTAGCTAGGGGCGTTAAACGATAGCGCTTGTTGGGAGGCAACCCAATTTTATTTTTATTCCTTGCTTTTTGCTCCTGTTTAGTAATAAATAATTTATCTAGCCTCTGTTTTGGTTGTGTTTTTTTGTGTTTAATTAGTGTTTGTGCCAAGTAGAACCGTTGGGAAGACTTGGGGAAAGACTTGTTACACTTGCTGTAAAAACAGAAACTTTAGCGCTCACGAGAACTGCTGTCATTTTTATTTGGAGAGTGATATTTAGTTAATGCTTTTTGAAGATGATTAATAGATAAATTACTCACGTCCAGCAATTTATTTTAGAATTTTTGGGGTTCTAGATCTTGCGCTAGCTACAGATTACTACAGACTGTTCTGTTTTTGACAGATTCTGTTTTTCGTGTGTTGTTTGCTTATTTTGATGAATATATGGCTAGTAAAATAGTTTATAAACCATAGATAAGTTGTAATACAGTAGGTATAACACCAATATAAATAAATAATGAGTTCATTCCAGTACCTTGAAGTGGTCTTTTGTTTTCTTTCACTAACGGAGCTCATGAGATTTTTCTACTTTAAGTTTTGTGTTGTGAAGTTTTCAAGTTTTGGGTGAAGATTTGATGGATTATGGAACAAGGAGTGGCAAGAGCCTAAGCTTGGGGATTCCCATGGCATCCCCCAAGATAATCTAAGGACACCTAAAAGCCAAAGCTTAGGGATGCCCCAGAAGGCATCCCCTCTTTCGTCTACTTCTATCGATAACTTTACTTGGAGCTATATTTTTATTCGCCACATGATATGTGTTTTGCTTGGAGCGTCTTGTATGATTTGAGTATTTACTTTTTGGTTTACCACAATCATCCTTACTGTACACACCTTTTGATAGAGCCATACATGATTTGGAATTTGTTAGAATACTCTATGTGCTTCGCTTATATCTTTTGAGTTATATAGTTTTGCTCTAGTGCTTCACTTATATCTTTTAGAGCACGGTGGTGGATTTGTTTTATAGAAACTATTGATCTCTCATGATTCACTTAGATTATTTTGAGAGTCTTAAATAGCATGGTAATTTTCTTAAAATCCTAATATGCTTGGTATACAAGATTAATAATAAAACTTTCTTACGAGTGTATTGAATACTATGAGAAGTTCGATGCTTGATAATTGTTTTGAGATATGAAGATGGTGATATTAAAGTTGTACTAGTTGAGTAGTTGTGAAGAATACTTGCGTTAAAGTTTGTAATTCCCGTAGCATGCACGTATGGTGAACCGTTATGTGATGAAGTCGGAGCATGATTTATTTATTGATTGTCTTCCTTATGAGTGGCGGTCGGGGACGAGCGATGGTCTTTTCCTACCAATCTATCCCCCTAGGAGCATGCGCATAATACTTTGCTTTGATAACTTGTAGATTTTTGCAATAAGTATATGAGTTCTTTATGACTAATGTTGAGTCCATGGATTATACACACTCTCACCCTTCCACCTTTGCTAGCCTCTCTAATATCGCGCACCTTTCGCCGGTATCACACACCCACCATATACCTTCCTCAAAACAGCCACCATACCTACCTATTATGGAATTTCCATAGCCATTCCGAGATATATTTCCATGCAACTTTCCACCGTTCCGTTTATTATGACACACTCCATCATTGTCATACTGCTTAGCATGATCATGTAGTTGACATTGTATTTATGGCAAAGCCACCATTCATAATTCTTTCATACATGTCACTCATGAGTCATTGCATCCCGTATACTGCCGGAGGCATTCATATAGAGTCATATTTTTTTCTAAGTATCGAGTTGTAATTCTTGAGTTGTAAGAAGAATAAAAGTGTGATGATCATCATTATTAGAGCATTGTCCCAGTGAGGAAAGGATGATGGAGACTATGATTCCCCCACAAGTCGGGATGAGACTCCGGACAAAAAATAAAATAAAAAAAGAGAAAGAAAAGAGGCCATAAAAAAGAGAAAAGTCCCAAATAAAAAAATGAGAGAAAAAGAGAGAAGGGACAATGTTACTATCCTTTTACCACACTTGTGCTTCAAAGTAGCACCATGATATTCATGATAAAGAGTCTCCCGTGTTATCACTTTCATATACTAGTGGGAATTTTTCATTATAGAACTTGGCTTGTATATTCCAATGATGGGCTTCCTCAAATTTCCCTAGGTCTTCATGAGCAAGCAAGTTGGATGCACACCCACTTAGTTACTTTTTGAGCTTTCATATACTTATAGCTCTAGTGCATCCGTTGTATGGCAATCCCTACTCACTCACATTGATATCTATTGATGGGAATCTCCATAGCCCATTGATACGGCTAGTTGATGTGAGACTATCTTCCCCTTTTTTGTTTTCTCCACAAACATCATTCTATTCCACCTATAGTGCTATGTCCATGGATCACGCTCATGTATTGCGTGAAAATTGAAAAAGTTTGAGAATTTCAAAAGTATGAAACAATTGCTTGGCTTGTCATCGGGGGTGTGCACGATTTAAATATTTTGTGTGGTGAAGATGGAGCATAGCCAGACTATATGATTTTGTAGGGATAACTTTCTTTGGCCATGTTAATTTGAGAAGACATAATTGCTTTGTAAGTATGCTTAAAGTATTATTATTTTTATGTCAATATTAAACTTTTGTCTTGAATCTTTCGGATCTGAATATTCATACCACAATTAAGAAGAATTACATTAAAATTATGCCAAGTAGCACTCCGCATCAAAAATTCTGTTTTTATCATTTACCTACTCGAGGACGAGTAGGAATTAAGATTGGGGATGCTTGATACGTCTCCAACGTATCTATAATTTTTGATTCCTCAATGCTATATTATCTACTATTTTGGACATTGTTGGGCTTTATTATCCACTTTTATATTATTTTTGGGACTAACCTATTAACCGGAGGCCCAACCCAGAATTGCTGTATTTTGCCTGTTTTAGGGTTTCGAAGAAAAGGAATATCAAATGGAGTCCAAACGGAATGAAACCTTCGGGAACGTGATTTACAAACAAGACCCGGGAGACTTGGACCCTATGTCAAGACATAAGAGAGGAGGCCACGAGGTAGGGGGGCGTGCCTACCCCCCCCCCCAGGCGCGCCCTCCACCCTCGTGGGCCCCCTGTTGCTCCACCGACGTACTCCTTCCTCCTATATATACCTACGTACCCCCAGATGATCAGATGCGGAGCCAAAAACCTAATTCCACCGCCGCAACTTTCTGTATCCACGAGATCCCATCTTGGGGCCTGTTCCAGAGCTCCGCCGGAGGGGGCATCGATCATGGAGGGCTTCTACATCAACACCATAGCCTCTCCAATGAAGTGTGAGTAGTTTACCTCAGACCTACGGGTCCATAGTTATTAGCTAGATGGCTTCTTCTCTCTCTTTGGATCTCAATACAATGTTCTCCCCCTCTCTTGTGGCGAACTATTCGATGTAATCTTCTTTTTGAAGTGTGTTTGTTAAGACCGATGAATTGTGGGTTTATGATCAAGTCTATCTATGAATAATATTTGAATATTCTATGAATTCTTTTATGTATGATTGGTTATCTTTGCAAGTCTCTTCGAATTATCAGTTTGGTTTGGCCTACTAGATTGATCTTTCTTGCAATGGGAGAAGTGCTTAGCTTTGGGTTCAATCTTGCAGTGTCCTTCCCCAGTGACAATAGGGGCAGCAAGGCACGTATTGTATTGTTGCCATCGAGGATAACAAGATGGGGTTTTCATCATATTGCATGAGTTTATCCCTCTACATCATGTCATCTTGCTTAAGGCGTTACTCTGTTTTCATTAACTTAGTACTCTAGATGCATGCTGGATAGCGGTCGATGAGTGGAGTAATAATAGTAGATGCAGGCTAGAGTCGGTCTACTTTTCTCGGACGTGATGCCTATATACATGATCATACCTAGATATTCTCATAACTATGCTCACTTCTGTCAATTGCTCAACAGTAATTTGTTCACCCACCGTAGAATACTTATGCTCTCGAGAGAAGCCACTAGTGAAACCTATGGCCCCCGGGTCTATCTTTATCATATTGATCTCCTACTACTTAGTTATTTCCTTTGCTCTTTTACTTTGCCTTTATTTTACTTTGCATCTTTATAACAAAAATACCAAAAATATTATCTTATCATATCTATCCGATCTCACTCTCGTAAGTAGCCGTGTAGGGATTGACAACCCCTATTCGCGTTGGTTGCGAGGATTTATTTATTTTGTGCAGGTACGAGGGACTCACGCGTAGCCTCCTACTGGATTGATACCTTGGTTCTCAAAAACTGAGGGAAATACTTATGCTACTTTGCTGCATCATCCCTTCCTCTTCGGGGAAAACCAACTCAGTGCTCAAGAGGTAGCATACTCCGGACAACAAAGACCCTGTTGAGGTAGAACCCGAGCAGGAGGAACAGGAAGGCGGGCAAGACAACCCTGATGAACAGGCCACATGTGGGGACTCGGAGGATAACAATTATCTCCCCCTCTCCGAGGATGTAACGCCCTTGATGTGGCTATATCTCCCACGTGTCGAAGCACGACTTAGAGGCATAACCGCATTGAAAGCAATGTCGCAAGTGAGGTAATCTTCACACAACCCATGTAATACATAAGGGAAAGAGATACATAGTTGGCTTACAATCGCCACTTCACACAATACAAGAATAAAGCATTACAACATCCAAATACAATCAAGGTCCGACTACGGAACCAAAATAAAGAGCAACCCCAAATGCGACAAGGTCCCCTGATCGACCCCAACTGGGCTCCACTACTGATCAACTAGAAACGAAACAAGACAAAGGACAAGATCTTCATCGAGCTCCTCCTTGAGCTTGGTTGCGTCATCTGCACAGTTCAACGGCACCTGCAAGCTGGTTTTGGAAGTATCTGTGAGTCACGGGGACTCAGCAATCTCACGCCCTCGCGATCAAGACTATTTAAGCTTATGGGAAAGGTAAAGGTATGAGGTGGAGCTGCAGCAAGCGACTAGCATATATGGTGCCTAACAACGCAAATGAGAGCGTGAAGATAAGGCAAAAGCACGGTCAAACAACTATGATCAAGAGGTGATCCTAGAACAACCTACGTCAAACATAACTCCAACACCGTGTTCACTTCCCGGACTCCGCCGGAAAGAGACCATCACGGTTACACACGCGGTTGATGTATTTTAATTAAGGTCAACTTCAGGTTTTCTACAACCGAACATTAATAAATTCCCATCTGCCCATAACCGCGGGCACGACTTTCGAAAGTTCAAAACCCTGCAGGAGTGTCCCAACTTAGCCCATCACAAGCTCTCACGGTCAACGAAGGATATTCCTTCTAGCGGGAAGACCCAATCAGACTCGGAATCCCGGTTACAAGACATTTCAACAATGGTAAAACAAGACCAGCAAAGCCACCCGAATGTGCCGACAAATCCGGATAGGAGCTGCACATATCTCTTTCTCAGGGCACACCGGATTGTCCAAGGTTCCGGTAGGCCTGCCCAGAGTTGCCCCTGGTGGCCACCGGCAGCTGACAGGTTGGACCAACACTCAGAGGAGCACTGGCCTGGGGGTTTAAATAAAGATGACCCTTGAGTCTGCGGAACCCAAGGGAAAGAAAAGGCTAGGTGGCGAATGGTAAAACCAATGTTGGGCCTTGCTGGAAGAGTTTTATTCAAGGCGAACTGTCAAGGGGTTCCCATTATAACCCAACCGCGTAAGGAACGCAAAATCCGGGAACAGAACACCGATATGACGGAAACTAGGGCGGCAAGAGTGGAACAAAACACCAGGCATAAGGCCGAGCCTTCCACCCTCTACCAAGTATATAGATGCATTAATTAGATAAGAGATATTGTGATATCCCAACAAGTAAACATGTTCCAACAAGGAACAACATCTCCATGTTCCAACAAGGAACAAACTTCAATCTTCACCTGCAACTAACAACGCTATAAGAGGGGCTGAGCAAAGCGGTAACATAGCAAAACAACGGTTTGCTAGGACAAGGTGGGTTAGAGGCTTGGTTTAAAAATATGGGAGGCATGATAAGCAAGTGGTAGGTATCGCAGCATAGGCATAGCAAAAGAGCGAGCAACTAGCAAGCAAAGATAGAAGTGATTTCGAGGGTATGGTCATCTTGCCTAAAATCCCGCAAGGACGAAGAACAAGTCCATGAATAAGAAAAACGGATGTAGTCGAACGGGTCCTCATAATCACGACGTTACCGGAACCAACCCGAAGAAGCAACACCGGAAAGAAGCACACAACATAGTAAACAACCAACACATGAACATGAATGATTGAACCCGGCCTCAACTTGGAAATCCAAGAGTGCCACTGGAAAGGTGAGATGATTTCAGTTGAAATCGATATAAAGATCGCCGGAATCGGATGCACGGTTTGGAAATGGCAAGCAAAACAAATATGGCACCGGTCTGCAATAAACAGCAAGTAGCCACCTAAATGCATCAAGATAATTTTGCTACAACACTCAAACATAACAAAAAAATACATGGCAGGGATCCACTCATGAAGCTTGACAAAATATGAACACTGAGCTACGGCTAATTCATCCACTAACAGGTTCAAACAAGCATGGCAAACGAGCAAATGATAACAGGTTTCAGACTTAGTTAAATTAACACAAGTCTGGAATTTATCATCAGGAAGCACACTTTAGAGCATGAAAACTACATGTTACAGGAACTTAACATGGCAAAGCAAGGAATTGCATGAAGCTACTCAAAGCACTTAACAAAAGTCCCTTAGTGACCTTGAGCCAAAAGGGATCAGAAAATACAATTGCAAGCATGTGAACATGGCAAAAACATAAACAGATTCAGACTTGGTGAAAAACAGGAGCATGCAAATCAGCTAACGAGTAGGCATGTTTACGAGCTCGATGCACTCACTACAGAGCATTGCATGACAAAATAAGCATACACCCATCAATAAGACATGGCGTAGGAGCTAGACATGGCAAGAACAACATCATAGCATGCATGGATCACTAGCAAAATCCTCGGCAAAATCGCTAAACAAGTCAATAATCTGCCAGGATCATAATTTAGCAAAAGTAGAGCTCGATTGACTCAAGCTAGGTTGCTCCATAAATGCAAACAAAGACATGGATGGATAGAGCACCATAGTGTTAACAAAACATCCTTACTGATCATCCTTAAAAGAGGCACGGATCACTAGGAAACAACATGAACATATGCCATACCGACAAAATCAGGACAAGGACTTAGAGAAATTCTAAGTCCCTGAAATCAGCATTACCGATTATGCTACTTTGCAAGCTTGTGGTAGTCACCACAAATATTACAAAAATACATGGCAGGAACCTCTGTAAAGATGGCATGGCATTTAACAAAACACATGTAGAGCTCAGGATCATAGCATGCATCCATTAATCATGGCAAAAATGACAAAATGCCATTTGCTGAAACAAATCTGACAAATTCCTCGCATAGCCCTCTTCCAACAGCATTTCGGGCATCAAGATGAGCTCAAATGAAAATGATGCAATGAGATGAAATGATGTACTCGTCGAGGCGATCATTTTGATATGCTACATGCTCAAGACGGAGTTACGGATGCAGAGTTATGGCATGATGAACGTGGGCACATGAATCTGGAAATTCCGGGGACTTAGTGAAATTTTACCTCCGCGAAAAGTCAACGCGGGGACGAGGCGAAGTGGGATGAGGACATCCGGATCGAGGGGGCGTGTTTGGTTCGGGCACCCGGTGGATCTGATCCGCCCGGGCCGGATCTAGCCGGTGTGCACGCTGGCGACGCGGGCGATGAACTCCGGCGATGGCCGACGACGAGGACACGATAGCGCGGAGCTCCCGCGGATGGAGAACGCCGGAGAAGCGGCGGAGGGCGGCGCCGGCGGGCTGCGGCGGTGTCGGAGTTGCGCGAGGGCGGCGGAGGAGCGATGCCTCGGGCCGGGTGACAACGGCGGCGACCGGCGAGCGGGAGGCGGCGGCGCAGCAGCGGCGGGGCGGCGTGCGGTGGAG
>NC_041384.1:271366863-271438166 GCF_002162155.2 Triticum dicoccoides
GTTGGGCCCTGCGGGCCCGATCCGGGCCGTGCGGGCCGGCGGCGGGGCTGGAGGAGAGAGAAAGGTGGCGAGGGTGACGTGGCTGGCGCGGATTGGTCGGGAACAGCGGCGCGGACATTGTCCGGCGCTGGAGCGGACGTGTCCGTCGGTGCGAGAAGGTGGGATCTAGGGTTAGGGGCGAAATGGACCCGGGATTGAAATGGAGGGGTCTATTTATAGAGGTAGAGGGAGCTAGGAAGCTCCAAATGAGGTGCAGTTTTCGGCCATGTGATCGTGATCGAACGACCGAGATGATGGAGGAGGTTTAGGTGGGTTTTGGGCCACTTTGGAGGGGTGTTGGGCTGCAACACATACGAGGCCTTTTCGGTCCCTCGGTTAACCGTTGGAGTATCAAACGAAGTCCAAATGACACGAAACTTGACAGGCGGTCTATCGGTAGTAAACCAAGGCCGCATGACAAGTCTCGGTCCAATCCGAGAACGTTTAACACCCGCACACGAAAAGAGGTAGAAAGGGACACCGGATGACATAGGAGCGCCGGATTGCAAAACGGACAACGGGGAAAATGCTCGGATGCATGAGATGAACATGTATGCAAATGAAATGCACATGATGACATGATATGCAATGCATGACATGCAAGCAATGACAAGGCAACAACAGCGAATAACTGGAGGACACCTGGCGCAACGGTCTCGGGGCGTTACAGAGGAGGAGGAGATCCTTGGCAACGAGGATTTTATCATGCCAAAGGAACCTCTCGAGCAGGAGCGCTTTAAACGCCGGCTTATAGCCACCGCAAGGAGCTCAAGAAAGAAGCAGCTGCAGCTTCAAGCAAGCCAAGGTTTTCTCAATGATAGATAAACCGAGGTCTTGGCCGCCGAAGAATACGGCCTTAGCAGCCTAGACAAAAGCCACCACAAGAACAGGTGGCTCCCTCAATACGATGGCAGGGCGTTGGAGCCCATACCACCATCGAGCAATGCGGCGGGCCGATCACAGTTCGGTCCAGACAAAGCAACAACTCAAGCAGAGCACCATACCAACCCATCCGGCCGTCATAACAAAATAGCTCGGGGGAACACTCGCCTATTCGGACACTATAGAGCTGACCACGCCCGGTACGAACACCGTAAACGGAGCCCACCGGAGGTGCTTCATAGTGTGGCCCAACATAGAAGAGCCACACACCCCCTCTGCTTCACTGATGGAGTAATGGAACACGAATTTCCAGACAGGTTTAAACCCATTAACATCAGATCATATGATGGGACAACAGACCCGCGGTATGGATCGAGGATTACCTCCTCCATATCCACATGGCCCGTGGAGACGACCTCCACGCCATTAAATACTTACCCCTCAAGCTTAAAGGGCTAGCTCGGTACTGGCTAAATAGTTTGCCAAAAAATTCTATTGGCAACTGGGAAGATTTGGAAGACGCCTTTTGAGACAACTTCCAGGGAACATATGTCCGGCCATTATACGCCGATGACTTAAGTCACATTGTCCAGGAGCCTGGCGAGTCATCTAGGGAGCTCTAGACCAGGTTCTTAGTCAAAAAGAACCAAATTGACGACTGTCCGAACGCAGAAGCCCTCGCGGCCTTCAAACATAGCGTCCGGGATGAATGGCTCTCGCGTCACCTCGGCCAGGAAGGAGCCAAATCCATGATAGCCCTTACCGCTCTAATGAACCTCTTCTGCACGGGAGAAGACAACCGGCTTGCTTGTAAAAGCAACGACGCCAGCGGCCCGGGCACTTCCAAAATCCAAGATGGCAATGGCAAGCCACGACGAACCGAACACAACAGCCGCAGTAATATACGCGACACAGCGGTGAACACCAGATTTCACAATCCGAAGCCCGGTCAATGGAAGAAGCCACTAAAGGCAAACCAGGATGGACCATCCACCCTTGACAGTATATTGGACCGACCTTGTCAGATTCACGGTCACCCTGATAATCCATCTAATCATACCAACCGTAACTGTTGGGTCTTCAAGCAGGCAGGTAAGCTTAACGCTGATCATAAGTGGAGGAGGCCACAGGGTGACAAAGATGACGGATCGGCTCGCCAGCAGAACACCAGGGGCCAGAAACAGTTCCCCTCCGACGTTCGACCACTCCCGGGACGCAAATAGCAGTTCGGCTTCCGCCACCCACCTACTGTACTGGCGAAATTTGCACCACGCGCACATCAATCCGCACTCAAGATACATTGGGCATCAGCGGAAGCATAATACGGACAACCCTACAAGCATTCCTGTAACATTTCTTATATATTTTTCATTTTTTCTGTATCATCCTTAAAGAACAGGTAATCAACTGGACATCATCTACAGCGGACTCTATAGGAGTTCGGGTCCATACACTCACCTAAGGGGCTACTTCCGTTAAGGATCCCCCCTCCCCGAGGATGGGCGACGCAGACGTGCGACAGGAGGTCCAAAATTACTTTTTTAGACCGCAGTCTTTATTCCGAGCCTGTATTATGCCCATTTTCCTCTGATCCCGACCACGAGCATGTCAAATAGCTGGGTCTGTGGTTTCTCCTTTATATATATATATTATATATAGACACACACACACAAATTTATCAATGGTACATCGCTCCGTTCTCAGTCAGCCTCACCCGAACCGATCTCTCATACTCTTTCAACAATAAAGTACGGCCTCAATAGCTGCTCTGCAGATACACCTTGGCATACCCTACCAGGGGCTCGGCATGGGAACGAATGAGCTGCCAGTAAAAGTCCGAACAGCTCTATAGCGTACTTCGGCGTCGCAAGTCTGGCCTTATATGCATCAGCTCCGAATCATTGTCTTGGGTCAATAGTTGGGTTGCTCGGCTCCCTTGTTTGCTACCCTACGTTCCGCTCTATTGGCTAGGGTAGTAAAGGGAGAACTACTGCGATTTTTCCCTAGCCTAAACCGGATGAGCACCTCACTAGAGAAAGCCAAAAACTAAGTGTCATGATGCGGCGAGAGCTAGTCAACCACTTGACGACTTATTGGAAACTTTAGCGATTCTCCGTGTAGTACGAAGGATCTTTTTCAGATCAGATATGTAAGGCATCACACGCCGCATACACACCAGGGGCTATGTTGTAGCGCCAACATAAAAATCCTATGGTTAAGTGAAAGTGTTAACGCCTTATAGTCCGATTGCCTGGTTCGCCGCATTATCACCTCCTTCATGTACCAAGACGTTGGATAAAGAGTGATTAAATGCTTTTCCGAACACCATCGTACTTCCTACAAGGGGGCTGAAGCCGACGACTGGAAAACTTTCAGATTACATTAAAACTACCGCACAGGAGGAATTCAAGCTTTTCGAGCACAACATAAATAGATTAACTATAAAGTTGTCTTTTACAATCATCATACACCTCACTCGAACATTATGTTTTTTGAGCATTGACCCTCTATCAAGCGGGCGGCCTCCAGGACGTCTTCAAAATAAACTTCGGTTCCGGTTTGCTCCTGCCTTCAGGCGGACCCTTCGTGGCGATGTCGATGGCCTTCATCTTTCCCCAGAATGTCTTGACTCAGTCAAAGGCCATCCGTGCACCTTCAATGTACGCCGATCGCTTCGCATCATCGATTCGCGGCACCACATCGACAAGCTTCTGCACCAAACGGAAATAGCTACTCAGCGCAGGTTCTGTTGGCCACGGCCAGATTATAACATCCTTCATGGCAGCCCCAGATACCCTATGAAGTTTGGCCCATTGGGACATCTGTTCATTGAGCAGCAGCGGGTGCTTCGACGCACCGAACTATGACCAAAAAAGCTTCTCCGTTGCATATCCAGCTCGCGCTTGGTAATACCACGCTGCATCGGAAGAACTCTTCGGCAAGTCCAAATACTTGTCCAGAGAACTCCACACTTGGTTCAGCTGAGCATAGTCCTGGTCACCGAACTTAGTCTGCAGCAGAAAAGGCTTTCCATCCATTATCTCTTTCGCCTGCCGAACCTCCTCACAGAGTGCTCTGTACTCTAGTCGCGCTTCTCTTGCCTCCTGTTGGGCCTTGTCCAGTTTAGCCGTTAACGTTTTATTCTCCTTCTCCAAAAATTCGCAGCGGCCAGTAGCATTCTCCAAAGCGAGTGTCATCCTGGATACCTTCTCCTCCCCCTGGCATCACGCAGCTTGTTCGGCCTTCAGTTCAACCGATGCTCCTTCAGCAGCAGCATCACTAAACCGGGCCCGCTCCTTGGCCCAGATTAGCTCTGCCGGAAGAACCTCCACGGCGGCAGCACCATTTGCATTTCATGCACATTCCATATAAAGCTCTTTCTCGCGTCAAGCACACTGGTGTAAAGAATCCTCGAAGTACATACCTTGCGAGTCGTCAAGACGCCTGTTGATCAATGCAACGTCATCCTCTGCAATATCCAACTTTCGCTGCAGTTCGGCCACTTCTGTATTCCGGACAGCCACAGGAGGGGAAGCAGCCTGTATTTCAAATCAACCCAAGGTTAATACCTGAGCATATCTCTTTGATCGTTCAATCGCCTCTTTCGCAAGACAATCCGAGTCTCAGGGGCTACTGCATATACAACAGGTGCATTCTGTCAATAAAATTCAATTGACAAAGCTACATCACAAACCTCAAAACCTCTTAGAAGGCTCGTGAAGGCCTCGTCCTATCCGCTCTTTGCGGATAGAACCCTTTTGACCACCGTAGCCATCAAGGTACGGTGCTCTTCTGAAATGGTTGCTCGTCGTAGCAAGCCCGTCAGCATGTCCGGCGCTCCTGGGTCTTCGGAAACCGCCGCCAGAGTATGACATTCCTGTGAAGGAACCCGCTTACTTGCCTCCAGAATCATCTCCGGCTGTAAACCGGACGGTTCGGGGACACCAGTCTTGATCGCGGAACCCTGAGTGACTGAGGCACCGCCTTTAGGTAACACCTTCTTTGCTTCCTGTACTACTTGGTGTTCAGGAGGAGCCCGTCGGGACGATACCTCGGTATTGTCTCCCCTATTGGGCGATGTGGTCGGAGAAGGCATGTCACTCTCCATCATCTCCGGAAGAAGATCTCCTGAGGAGGAGGAAGATTGAGAAGCACCAGGCATTAACCTGCATAGACGAACATATCAAACGATTACTTCACTAATAGGAAAAGAATGAGGTGCGTTTAAGGTACCCCAGCCTCGCTTATGGTCTGCCTCGAGGTTTGTCCTTGTCATCAAACTCTACGGCAGCCTCGCTCGCCTGGCCCAAGCCGCTCGACGATGGCGTTTTCCTCTCTTGGAAGGATTCCCCTCCTGATCTTCGAAGGCGACCCTCTTCTTGCCCTGGAGGGCCCCCTCTGCACTCTTGCCCTTGGGCAAAAGGATTTCGGTTTCCCCGAATGCAGCCACCTGGTACAGTGTCGGGATCAGCATTCTCGTCAGCAAGTCGGTCGCAGGGCCTTCGGGAAGAGGCGATGGGCACCAGATGAGTACCGCTTTCTTTATCCAGTCCTATACAGGGACGGATTGTTCAGTATCTTGCTAAGAGATGCCTGAATGGAAGATGCTTGGATATCGAATACTTACCGAAGTGTCCGGATGATTGCAGTCCAGGCCGACGTCTTCAGTGGTGTCCGGCCATTGCTCTCGTTCCCCGAAATATAATTTCCACATTCCTTCATGCGTAGTGCCAAAGAAGTGTTGTAGAGTCCGCCACCCTTCTGGGTTAAACTCCCACATATGAAGAGGCCGCCGCTGACATGGCAGGATTCGGTGAACTAGCATTATTTGAACGACGTTCACAAGATCGATGCCCTTCTCGATAAGGCTCCGGATGCGACTTTGTAGAGTCTGCACTTCATTGAAGCGAGCTGAATTGGAGGACCGGGTTGGAACGCAGGTGTAGCCACCCACTTGGAGCCCCGCGACTCGTTGATATAAAACCACCCCTGCTGCCATATGTCGGAAGATTTGGCGAAAGATCCTTCAGGCCAAAGCACACCGACCAGCTTGCCTATTATGACGCTGCCGCACTCTGCCTGCTCCTCCTCTGCCACCCGCGGCCTCACATGAAAGGTCTTGAGCCACAAACCAAAGTGCGGAGGAGTCCGGAGTAAGGCCTCACATGTAATGATAAATGTCGAGATGAGGAGAATAGAGTCCGGGGCCAGATCGTGAAAAATCTAGCCCATAGTAGAACATGAGCCCCTGGACAAAGGGGTTAAGTGCGAACCCTAGCCCGTGGAGAAAGTGGGATACAAACACTACCGTCTCGCCAGATCTGGGGGTCGGTATGACTTGCCCTTGTGCCGTAAGCCGATGAAAGATTTCTGACGTCAAATACCTTGCTACGTGGAGCTTCGCAATATCCTCCTCTGTGACAGAAGAAGCCACCCACCGGCCCTGACGGTTGGATCCGGACATGACTAGGGCTGGTGGCGATTGGAACCCAAGGGTTGGAACATGGGGTGGCTGAGGTTGAGGAAGGAGCAAGCACAAGGGGAGAAGACGAGACTGGGTCTCTATATAAAGGCTCCGAATACTAGGCGTCTCCCGCAGGGTCTCTAAACTTACTTATCCCGAAGGAGTTGTACCCGAGGGATGGTTAGGTTACCCACGCCAGCATTAATGAAAATCCCGTAAATAAAGGGACATGATCTCTGCCTTGACAAGACTTGCTAATAAAACCGCGCCCCGAGACGTGGGGCGGCTCGCTAGCCGACGGTTGGAAATATCAACCGGGTAGGCATGATAAGATGTCATGAATAGTTATCAACAAGTCGGGCTCGCGGGATATTATATCTCTACAATTATATACACAGGTCCGGATATATTTACTTCGTCCAAAGACTATTCTGGAGTTCGGAAGGAGGGAACCCGCCTTGCAATGCCGAAGACAAATCTACATGCCAGACTCCTCTTCATTGAACCCAGGTTCAGGGGCTACTGAGGGAGTCCTGGACTAAGGGGTCCTCCGGCGTCCGACCTGTTATCCATGGGCCGGACTGATGGGCTGTGAAGACATGAAGGCCGAAGACTGCACCGTGTCCGGATTGGACTCTACTTGGCTTGGAAGGCAAGCTTGGCGACCGAAGATTCCTTCTTATGTAACCGACTCGATGTAAACCCTAGATCCACTTGGTGTCTATATAAACTGAAGGGGATAGTCCGGAAAGGACAACACATATACTCATTACCATACCCACATAGGCTAGGCTTCTAGGGTTTAGCCATTACGATCTCGTGGTAGATCAACTCTTGTAATACTCATATTCATCAAGATCAATCAAGCAGGAAGTAGGGTATTACCTCCATAGAGAGGGCCCAAACCTGGATAAACTTCGTGTCCCTCGTCTCCTGTTACCATCGATCCTAGACGCATAGTTCGGGACCCCCTACCAAAGATCCGCCGGATTTGACACCGACAACTGGAGCATCTCATTCATTCATATCTGAGAGCTATGCTCGATTGCACAACATGACATTCTGTGACATGCCCACCACCATGGAAATTCAAACCCCTCGCTCTAGATGGCAAACTTCTAGAGTAAGGCATGGGAATGAAATTCTCGTCTATAGACTTGTCTTCCTTGCATCCTTAATAGCTCTCAAGTCCTCGGACATAAATATCATCTTATGTATGGACTGGATATCAACCCATTATGCTAAGTTGATTGTGCCACTAGAACTGTTCAACTTACCCACCCATCGGGCAAGACGGTCAATTTCTTAACCCGAGTGGCCAAGCATCAACTCTACTCTCTTAATGCCAGTCCTCTTCCAGACATCAAAGACATACCAGTAGTCCGTGACTTTCCAGATGTCTTTCCAGAAGAACTACCAGGTGTTCCACTTGACAGAGATGTGGAGTTCGTGATAGATCTTGTTCTAGGAAGGGTCCCAATCTCTAGAAGACCTTATAAGATGGCACCCCTAGAACTATCCGAGCTTAAGAAACAACTCGATGATTCCTTGAAAAGGGGTTTCATCCGTCCTGGTTCTTTGCCATGGGCTTTCCCATCCTCTTCATCAAGAAGAAGGATGGTACGGAACGGATGGGACCTGTACAACCATCCGATCCGTACCATCCTTCTTCTTGACGGCCTTTGTTACCATAAAGAACAAGTATCCACTCCCCAGGATCAACGACCTGTATGATCAGCTTGCTGGATCCTCAGCCTTTTCCAAAATGGATTTGAGGTTGGGCTACCATCAAATCAAAAGCAAGAATGGGGACATTCCCAAAACATCCTTTGTTACTCGTTATGGCTAATACGAGTACACCGTCATGTCCTTCGGTTTAACCAATGCCCCAACCACCTTCTCTCGGTTAATGAACTCGATCTTCATGGAGTATTTGGATAAATTTGTCATGGTATACCTCGATGATATACACATCTACTCTAAGAATGAGGAAGAACATGCCGAACATCTAAGGGTGGTATTAACGAAACTTCGAGAGCATCGCCTTTATGCCAAATTCTGTAAATGTTAATTTTGGTTACCACAAGTGACCTACCTAGGCCATGTAATCTCTGGTAAGGGTATTGCTATCAATCCTGAGCGAGTTCAGGCGTTCTTAATTGGACTCCACCTGAAACGGTCAAGCAAGTTCGGAGTTTCCTTGGCTTAGCGAGCTACTGCCGCCGCTTCGTAGAAAACTTCTCCAAGGTTGCTAAACCTCTAACTGAACTCCTCAAGAAAGATAAAAAGTTGGAATGGACCCCACAGTGAGAGAACAGTTTTCAGGAACTGAAAAGACGCCTGACATCTGCTCCTGTACTGGTACCACCAGATTTCTCCAAGGACTTTGTTATCTATTGTGACGCTTCACGACAAGGACTAGGTTGCATACTCATGCAAGATCGTCATGTAATTGCCTATGCTTCCCGGCAGCTACACCCACATGAGGAAAACTATCCCACACATGATCTACACCTTGCAGCTGTAGTCCATGCACTCAAAACCTGGCGACATTACCTTCTCGGTAATCGTTGCGAGATCTTCACCGATCACCAAAGTCTGAAACACCTCTTCACCCAGCCGGATTTGAATGTCAGGCAAAGATGTTGGGTCGAGTTGATCCTAGATTACAACTTAGGAATAACTTACACCCCGGGAAAGCCAATGGTATGGCTGATGCACTAAGTCGTAAATCTTATTATAACAACCTGATGTTACAACAAGGTCAACCACTTCTCCATAAGGAATTTCGGAAGCTTAGCCTTCACATTGTTCCTCAAGGATTCCTATCTAGCTTGGTGGCGAAACCTACCCTTACGGATCAAATCATAGCTGCCCAGAAGCGTGACAAGGGTATATCCCGCATCCAAGAGAACATTACTAGCGAAGCTGTTAAATGTTTCTCTATGGATGAGCGAGGTGTTGTTTTCTTCGAGAATCACTTGGTGGTTCCCAAGAAACAACAACTACTGCAGTTGACCCTTAAGGGCGCTCATGATTCTCCTCTCACCATTCATCCCGGTAGTACCAAGATGTATCAGGATCTACGCCAGAGGTTCTGGTGGACTAGGATGAAGAGAGAAATCGCTCTATATATTGCAAATTGTGACGTCTATCGTCGTGTTAAAGCAGAGCATCAACGGCCTTCTGGCACCCTTCAACCTTTAGCTATTCCTGAATCGAAATGGGATAAAATCGGTATGGACTTCATCACTGGGTATCCCAGGACCAAGAGAGGGAATATGCTATTTTTGTTGTCATCGATCATCTTTCCAAAGTAGCCCAGTTCCTACCTATTCGGGAGAGTATAACCACTAGCCAGCTAGCAGATTTGTATATCTCTCGAATAGCCAGCTAGCAGATTTGTATAACCATGGAAGTCTCTTCACCTCTTGATTTTGGGAAAGTTTCCAAAATGCTATGGGGACTCGTCTCTCCTTTAGCACCGCCTTCCACCCTCAATCAAGTGGTCAAGTAGAGCGCGTCAATAAAATGTTGGAAGATATGCTCCGAGCTTCTGTTATCTCATTCGGAATGGATTGGGAGAAATGCCTTCCATTTGCCGAATTTTCTTATTACAATAGCTATCAATCTAGCTTGGGCAAAGCTCCTTTTGAAGTTCTCTATGGACGAATGTGTCGAACGCCTCTTAACTGGTCAGAAACCGGGGAAAGACAATTCTTTGGCCCGGATATGATCCAGGAAGCAGAAGAGCAAGTTCGCATTGTTCGTTAAAAGTTGAAAACAGCCCAATCTCGTGAAAAGAGCCAATATGATCGTAAACATAAGGCCATGACTTTTGAAGTCGACGAGAAGGCTTACCTTCGGGTTACTCCTCTGAAGGGAACCCATTGATTTCGTATCGAGGGCAAATTGGCTCCTCGCTACATTGGACCCTTTCGCATTCTTGCTAAATGAGGAGAAGTTGCCTACCAACTGGAACTACCTCCGCATCTCTCCAGAGTTCATGATGTCTTCCACGTTTCTCAACTTAGGCGTTGCTTCTCGGATCCTATCCGTGGAGTGGACCAGGAACTGCTTGATCTCCAAGATAATCTCACATACCGGGAATATCCCATTCGTATCCTTGATCAAGCCGAGCGTACCACTCGACGCCACAACATCAAGTTTCTCAAGGTTCAATGGTCACACCATTCCGAGAAAGAAGCCACTTGGGAAAGGGAGGATCGTCTTCGACTTGACTACCCCACCTTCTTTCTGACGGACCCTAAATCTCGGGACAAGATTTCTCTGAGTGGGGGTGAGTTGTCACACCCTAGCTAGTTCATGTATTAGAGTGTTTGCATCATGTTTACGTTGATCAGAAACTTGGAAATGGGGATGACAGAACCCCCAGCACCCCCTGAAACCAACTAGGGTTTACTAAAAATATTTTCAATGAACCTGAAATGCCCTTCTAAAATGTTCATCATCTTTGTCTTGGTCTTAAACATCTGAAAAAATGGTGCACAAATTTCTAGGTCATCCTAAGGTCACTAACTTAAGTAATTAGTTATTTGAATTTGGGCATTTAAATGCTAGCAATATTTTAAATGTTCCAACAATCCTAAACTGAAATGTTCCATGTTGGACTTATTCCAAACTGTGGCCATGAGCAGTGCGGTGATTTTTGAAGGAGTCTAGCTATTTTTAGAAATGCCACAAACTTGCAGAAATAAAACAAAACAGAAAATAAAAAGGAAAGAGGCTTACCTGGCTAACCTACCTGGCAGGCCCGCCTAGCGGCCCAGCACTATGCTGGCCCGTGCCAGCCAGCTGCTTCTTCCTCGCTAGACAGGCAGGCAGGAGGTGGCACCGGCCGCGAGAGTTCGCCACGGTGCCAGTTGCTTGCCACTTCGCCCCTGGACGCGCTGGTCGACCTCCACGCCGCCCCCTCGACTGCCCCGACACCTCACACTCCCTCCTGCTCCTCTCGCTCGCTCTCCCCCACCATGGCCGATGTTGCCGCGCTCGCGCCGACATGAAAACCGTAGCCTCCTCGCCGTCTCGCCGTGTCCAGCACCTCCACCATCATCCTCTCCATCGAGAAGACCGAGCCCCGAGCGCTCGTTCGCCCCGGAGCCACCGCGACGACCTTGCCTGACCTCGTCGTCGCTGGAGATCCCTTTAGCCGTCACGCCTGCACCAGCTCGTCCCCAACCTCTCCCTCTAGCTTGCAGTGACCACCGTGAACTCCTGCCTCTCCTCCCCCTCTCCGTTCGCTCTGCCGTGCACCACAGCGACCGCACCGAGCTCGCCCGCACCCGCTGCCGCCTCTGCACGTCGTCGTCGTGGACACAACCACACTAGCTCGAAACCGAGCACGCCACCTCACTCAACGCATTCCTAGGAGGCTGTAGCACCACTCCACGCACCTCGCCGTGCCTCCTATCGACGAACCCGAGCTTGCCCGAGCTCCGGCAGCCGCCAGGCTTGTAGCCGGCGTCGTTTCCGGCAACCCCGAGCTCCACCACCACCACCAATCAATGCAGCTCGCTCCCAACTACCCGTAGGAGCACTCCGCCGTAGATTTGATCATCGGAGTGTGCAACCCGCACTGCCCCGCCGCGTCTGGCCTTGCCGGCGGCTAAACGCCGGTGGTTAGGCCCGGTTTGACCAGGGGTTTGACCTCCCCTGGGTCAATGACAGGTGGGGCCCCGCCCTACTAATTAACCTAGGTTAGGTGTTAAACTAATCCTAATTAGTTAGTTTAACTAATAGAGACACTGACCAGTGGGTCCCACTTGTTAGGTTTGACCTGGATGCCCCAGTTGACTTGTTGACGCAATGCTGACGCAGTAACTCTTTTTTGGATTTATTTTTATTCAGGAAATTCCAGAAAATAGTGCTAACTTCTAAAAATCATAGAAATTAATCTGTAACTCCAAATGCAAAGAGTTATATATGAAAAATGATCAGAGAAATCCAATCTATCCATCTGTACTGGTTTCATGCATGTTTAAACAAGTTAACTTGCTGTTTAGTGAAAAACACGATAATGCACTATTTAAGATCACAAATGAGTTTGAACTTTGAATCTTTGGTTCAAAATGGCTCAAACCCATCCGGTTGTAGATGCATTAGTCCAACACACTCATTTTGCCATGTCACATGCATGCATCATATTGTTGCACATTGTTTGATATTGATTGTGTTACCGGTGCTCTCTGCGGTAGGTTCTGTCCCAGAGGATCACTGTGAGTACCCAAGCGAAGGACAGTACCAGTCTGCCGATTTGCCAGACAAGCAAACCCATTGATCACATCGATACAATCCCATGTTCTCGCTCATGCTCTCATTCACTGCATTTAAGACAACAACGTTTCAAACTGCTGTGTGCTACAGTAGTAGAACCCATTTCCTCTGCATGACCTGTCACTGCCACAGTAACTAGATGAAACCCACTAGCATGTGTAGGAGTTGATTGAGCTATGTCTGTGTTTCCTACCTTGCTATGCCTGATATGCTTAGAGTCATGTCAGGTCTGGTTCATTTGGGTGATGGGCTAGAGTGAAATGATTATGTCGGTAATGTGAGTGATGTGTTGAACACGATTTGGTAAAGGTATCGATGAGAAGCCATGTAGGAGTACATGGTGGGTTGTTTCATTGGAAACGTCCTTAAGCACTAAGATCTGTATGTGTGATTTAAGATTCAGCTACTACCATGCATTGGGCCCAGAAATATGACCCCGCTCGACTTATTAACCGCCCCCGTCCTCTGTCCACGAGTTGCAACTAGTTTCTGGTGTTTGTAGGATATGTGTTGGAGGCCATGCATAGCGCTGACCCTAGGGGTGGGCTATGATGCGGTAGATACACCGTGGCCGAGTATGACGGGCGCCCGTTTGGTGTCTCGGAACCCTATACACATCGTTTGGGGCTGTGAGCGAAACCCCGACCAGATCTCCTCACGGATGAAACCCGAATAGGCGATAAACCTGGACTAGAGACTTGTGTGGTTAGTTAGCTCGTGGTCTGCACTCACGTCGGTTTTCGCTTGAAGTCTGCCGAGCACATGTCGTGTGCAAACGCTAAGTGGTGGAAACATGTATGAAGAAGTACACCCCTGCAGGTAAAGGACTACTTGGTTGCCAATACAGTTAATAGACAAGTAAATGGATACTCCTAAAAGCCTCAAGACAAGTGTGAGTGCCGTGGATGGCCCTTTCGTAGGATGACGAAGGAGGATCCGCGGTAGTGTATTGTTGTGGTGAGTAGTGGACTTGTGTGCGCAAAACATTTACAAGTTGTTGTCTCATAGGATAGTTTAGCCAAGAGTCAAAGCTGGCTTGCTGCAATAAACTCCACTACCCCTTTGTTGATAATGTGCATGTATGTAGGATTTGATGTAAGTCTTGCTGAGTACCTTTGTACTCATGTTTGCTTAATTACTGTTGCAGAAGAGAACACTGCCCCCTCCGATGGGTTCTATGTAGATCTCGACGTTGACGAGTGACTTGCCACCCAGGTGGTGATCCTGAGCCAAGAAGATCCTTGTAGATAGACAGGCTTCGTCAAGCCTTCTTGCTTTCTAGTTGTCTGTACTCAGACAAGTTTGCTTCCGCATGTGCTTGTATGTTTGTATGACTTGAGTGTTGGGTCGTGTGACCCCTACCTGTGTGAACATATTATGTATGGCTCTTTGGAGCCTTCTAAATAAATTACTTGAGTTGTAGAGTTTTGTTCTGATGCCATGTTGTATTTGCACATATCAAGCATATTGTGTGTATGATTTGAAATGCTTGGTATGTGTGGGATCCGACAACCTAGTTGTCTATCCTTGGTAGCCTCTCTTATGGGGAAATGTAGTCTAGTGCTTCCACTGAGCCATGGTAGTCTGCTACAGCCCTGTCAGGACCCCGACTCAATGTCACATCGATCTAGCCTGTAACACCTCATATCACTTTGCGGCCTCACACACGGTATTCCCACGGGTGTCGCCTTACCTTTGCCCGGGACCATTTGCGCCTTTTGGCTCACGTATATGATGATGTCGCTAGCATCCATATGATAAGGAGCCCGGGCTGACATGACTAGTCGTAAACCCAAAGTGGCACAGACT
Organism: Triticum dicoccoides; assembly: GCF_002162155.2. Lineage (NCBI taxonomy): Eukaryota > Viridiplantae > Streptophyta > Magnoliopsida > Poales > Poaceae > Triticum > Triticum dicoccoides. The sequence continues at coordinate 271,381,352 of NC_041384.1, forward strand.
TACAGGGACATGCATCCATGACCCAGCATCGAACGTGTCGGTCATCAGCAAGTGGGTTCGGGCTGTAGCACTGGGCTAGCAGGACTCCAGTAAACCGGGCTGTAGCGGGCTAACAGGGCCCCGGTACTCAATGCGTGACATTTCCCCGAAGGGACAGACACAGGAACAAAGAAGGACACATGCTGGCCAGCCTAAGTGTTCCGGAGCAGTAGCAAGCTACCATGGCTCAATGGAAACACTAGGAGACATTTCCCGGTAAGAGAGGCTACTAAAGATAAACAACTAGATAGTCAGATCCCACACATACCAAGCATTTCAATCATACACACAATATGCTCGATATGTGCAAATACAACAAGGCATCACAACATGACTCTACGACACAAGTACTTTATTTAAAGGCTCAAAGAGCCATACATAACATACATACAAGTACGGGTCACACGACCCACATTCAAGTCATACAGTCATACAAACCAGCAGTGGAAGTAACTTGTCTGAGTACAGACAACTAGTAAAATAAAAGAGGCTTGGAAAGCCTAGTTATACTACGTGGACCTTCACAAGCTCATGATTACCACCTGGGCCTTAGTCTACTCGTCGATGTCAACGTCTACGAAGAACCCATCAGAAGGGGTTGCAGCGCCTTCTGTAAAATGTAAATTATAGCAACATGAGTACAAAGGTACCCAGCAAGACTTACGTCAGATCCTACATACATGCACATTATCAAGAAGGGTTGGTGGAGTTATTGCAGCAAGCCAGCTTTGACTCTTGGCTAAGCTATCCTATGAGACTCCAACTTGAAATGGTTTTGCGCACATGAGTCCCCTACTCACCACTTCAATACACCACCGAGGATCCACCTCCGTCATCCTACGGAAGAGCCAACCTCGGCACTCACGCTTATCTTGAGATTTTTAGTAGTATCCATTCACTTGTCTATAAACTGTATAAGCAACCAAGTAGTCCTTTACCGTGGACACGGCTATTCGAATAGATCATGTTAACCCTGCAGGGGTGTACTTCTTCATACATGTTTCCACCACTTAGCGTCTGCACACGACATGTGCTCGGCAGACTTCAAGCGAAAGCCGACGTGGGTGTAAACCACGACCTACCTAAACACCTAAGTCTCTAGTCCAGGTTTATCGCCTATCCAGGTTCCATCCGCAGGGAGTCCGGCCGAGGTTTCCCATACGGCCCCAAACGATGTGTACAGGGTTCCCGAGATACCTAACGGGTATTCGATACACCGTGCGACGTACCTACCGCATCACAGCCCACCCCGCGGGTCAGCGCTGTCCACGGCCTCCAGTAAGCTACAAACACCAAAACCTACTTGCAACTCCTGGACAGAGGACTAGGGTGAATAAGAAGTCGAGCGGGGTCATATTTCAGGGCCCAATGCATGGTAGTAGCTAAATCTTAAATCACGCATACAGATATCAGTTCTTAAGGTCGGCTTCAATGAAACAACCCACCATGTACTCCTACATGGCCTCTCATCGATACCTTTACCAAATCGTGTTCACCACATCACTCTCATTACCGACATGATCATTTCACTCTAGCTCATCACCCAGATGAACCAGACCTGACACGACTCTAAGCATAGCAGGCATAGCAAGGTAGGAACAACACATACATATGGCTCAATCAATTCCTACACATGCTAGTGGGTTTCATCTAATTACTGTGGCAATGACAGGTCATGCAGAGGAAATGGGTTCAACTACCGTAGCACACAGCAGTTTGAAACGCGTTGTCTTAATGCAGTAAAAGAGAGCAAGAGCGAGAACATGGGATTGTATCAATATGATCAAATGGTTGGTTGCTTGCCTGATGGATCGATGCACGGATACGGTTCTTCGCTAGGGTAATCACGGTACTCCTCGGAGGCAGAACCTGCCGCAAAGAACACCGATACACAACCATCACCAAACAATGTGCGACAATATGATGCATGCATGAAACATGGCAATATGAGTGTGTTGGGCTAATGCAACTAAAACCAGATGGGCTTGAATCAATTTGAACCAAAGATTCAAATTTCAAACTCATAAATGGCCCTTTAAAGTGTTTTATCTTGTTCTGCACTAAACCTCAAGTTAGTTTGTTTAAACATGCATGAAACTAGTACAGATGGATAGATTGGATTTTTCTGATCATTTTTCATATATAATTTGTTTGATTTGGAGCTACGGTTGAATTTATATGAATTTTTGAAGTTTGCAACAACTTCTGGAATTTATAAATCATTTTAGATTTATTTTAATTTTAGAAAAGGTTTACTGCGTCAGCATGAGGTCATGCTGACCTCAGCAAGTCAACAGACCCGGTCCAGGTCAAACCTGACGCGTGGGTCCAGGGTGTCAGTGGATATTTAACTAATTTAATTTAGTTTAAACTAATCTGGATAATTAGCAGAAGGGGGCCCCACCTGTCATTGACTCAACAGAGTCAACCAGGGCCCACCGGTGGTCAAAGTCAAAATGGCTGCACCAGCGTTTAGCCGCCGGCGAGCCCGACGCGGCGGCGGAAGTGGTTTTGGCCGTTCCGGCCACCAAATGGGTCGCGGAGGGCATCGGGGTGGAGCTGAGGACGAGGCGCGGCTCTTGGTGGAGTCAGTTGGGGTCGGGGTGGCCGAAGTTGGCGCCGGCGACGACCTAGGATGTCACCGGAGTTCGGGTGAAGGCGAACTCAGGGCTAGGGTGTGCGGTGAGGTGCGGGGAGTGCACGGTTGGACTCAACGCAGCGTGGTGAGTGTGTTGGACACCATGAGGTGGCCGGAGGATGGCCGGGAGCACGTCGGCGACGAGATCCGCGGCGGTGCGTGCGGGTGATCTTCGTGCGGTGGCTACACGGCTCGAGGGCGAGAGAGGAAGGGTAGGAGGGGTAGCTAGGCTCACAGAGCACCCGTAGAGGCCACCGGCGGGGTCGGGGACGAGCTGATGCGGCGACGGCATTGAAGGGGATCTCCGGTGACGGCGAACTCGGGCGAGGTTGGTGCGGTGGACTCGGGCCTCACGAGCACGCGGGGCTCGGTTAGCTCGACGAAGTGGACGGCGGCGGAGCTCCTGGACACCATGAAACGGAGCACGAGCGGCGGGGAGCGCGGCTACGACGATGGAGCGGCGGCGGTGGCGTCGGCCATGGCTGAGGAGCGCGAGGGGGAGGAGCTGGAGAGGAGAGGGGGCGTCTGGGGGGTTCGGGGGAGAGAGAGGGGTCAATCCACGACGTTAGCCGGGCGAGTGGAGCGGCGAGGCGGCGAGCAGGTGCGTGGCATCCATGCGGTGCTCGCCGTCGAGCACCTTGCCTGCCTGCCTGGCCGAGCAAGCAGCTCGCTGGCGCGGTGCTGGGCTGGGCCGGCAGGCGGGCCGGGTTGCAGGCGCCAGGTAAGTTCTTCCTTTCTGTTTTTTTTCTATTTTTCTGCAACTTTGTTGAGTTTTTAAAAATACCTAGGCAACTCCTAAAATCACCAAACTGCTCCTGGTCCAAAGTTGGAATATTTCCAGCATGAAACATTTCAGTTTAGGAATATTTGAGCATTTGAAATATTTCATATAATTTTAAATGCCCAAATTCAAATACTTATCATTTAATTCAAAGACCCTAAGATGACCTAGGAAATTGTGCATCGCTTTTGGCAGAGGTTCTGAACCAAGACAAAAATGATGGACATTTTAGAAGGGCATTTCAGGTTCATTGAAAAAGTTTTTAGTAAACCCTAGTTGGTTTCAGAGGGGGCTGGGGGTTCTGACATCCCCATTTCAAGTTTATGATGAAAGGATAGACATGATGCAACACTCTAATGCATGAACTAGCTAGGGTGTGACAAGCCCGGTTTACCGTAGTCCTGCTAGCCCAGTTACTACTGCTCCGGAACACTTAGACTGGCCGACATGTGATCCACTTCATTCCTGTGTCTGTCCCTTCAGGGAAATGTCACGCAGTTCCCAGAGTCCTGCTAGCCTGCTACAGCCCGGGTTCCCGGAGTCCTGTTAGCCCAGTTGCTACAGCCCGGATTCACACGCTGATGACCGATACATTTGATGCTGGTTCATGTATGCTTGTCCCTGTAAGTTAGTGCCACTTTGGGTTCACGACTAGTCATGTCGGCCCGGGTTCTTTGTCATATGGATGCTAGCGATACTATCATATACGTGAGCCAAAATGCACAAACGGTCCCGGGCCAGGTAAGGCGACACCCGTGGGAATACCGTGCGTGAGGCCGCAAAGTGATATGATGTGTTACATGCTAGATCAGTGTGGCTTAGAATCGGTGTCCTGCACTAGCCATGCACTAAATTACTCTAGAGTAGAGTGACGGTAGACTACCCCGATTGAAGCGCCGCAGTAATGCCCAATAAGCCGTCAAATCACAAAATCCCCTTGTCGGTGTCAAAACCGGCGTATCTCGGGTAGGGGGTCCCGAATTGTGCGTCTAGGCCGGATGGTAACAGGAGACAAGGGACACGAAGTTTTACCCAGGTTCGGGCCCTCTCGATGGAGGTAAAACCCTACGTCCTGCTTGATTAATATTGATGATATGGGTAGTACAAGAGTAGATCTACCACGAGATCGAGGAGGCTAAACCCTAGAAGCTAGCCTATGGTATGATTGTTGATGTGTATGTTGTCCTACGGACTAAAACCCTCCAGTTTATATAGACACCGGATAGGGTTAGGGTTACATTGAGTTGGTTACAATGGTAGGAGATCTGCATATTTGTATCGCCAAGCTTGCCTTCCACGCCAAGGAAAGTCCCTTCCGGACGCGGGACGGAGTCTTCAATCTTGTATCTTCATAGTCCAGGAGTCCGGCTGAAGGTATAGTCCGGCCATCCGGACACCCCCTAATCCAGGACTCCCTCAGTAGCCCCTTAACCAGGCTTCAATGACGACGAGTTCGACACGCATATTGTCTTCGGCATTGCAAGGCGGGTTCCTCCTCCAAGTACTTCATAGAAGATTTTGAACACAAAGATAGTGTCCGGCTCTGAAAAATAAGTTTCCACATATTGCCATAGAGAGAATAATATTTACACAAATCTAATCTGCTGACGTATTCCGTAGTGTGACATCACACCACGGCCAAGCTTTTATTCGAACCATTTTACTGTCCCATCTCAGCGCGTTATGCAAGGCGGTTTCCTTGGCACATCTTGTTAAAGCAGAGATCGTGTCCCCCTTATTCCGGGATTCTCATCAATACGGGCGTGGGTAACCCAACCGCTTCTAGGACTCCTAGATTGTAGGCAAGTCCAAACGGACACGGAGAGGACGCTTGATATTCACCCTCTTTATAAAGGGGACAAGGCTTTTATTTTTCCCTCCCGTGCTCAATCGAATCCTTCCCCCACCTCAAGCTCAAACTCCCAAAGTTCAGGTCAGGCGCCCCGAACCTTCAATCATGTCCGGATCTAGCCTTCAAGGCCGATGAATGCCTTCCACCGTCATGGAAGAAGAAATCAAGAAGTTGAGGGAGGCCAGATATCTGACCGCCGAGATTTTGCATCGGCTGCCTCCCCGAGGGCAGTCTGTCCCCACCCCCGAATCTAACGAGAACGTCTTGTTCGTTTCCCACTTCCTCCGAGGCCTAGGCCTTGCCCTGGATCCTTTCGTCAGGGGTTTGATGTTTTACTACGGGCTAGATTTTCATGATCTAGCTCCGGACTCCTTTCTTCATATCACGACATTTCTTATCGTGTGCGAGGCCTTCCTCCGGGTTACCCCTCACTTTGGCCTATGGCTCAAGACCTTTGAAGTGAAGCCAAAGTTGGTCGAGGGGGAGCATGCAGCGTGTGGAGGTGCCTCAATACACAAGATGACGGGAGCTCCATGGCCCAAAGGTTCCATCCCAGAGGTGTTTGAATTGTGGCAACAGGAGTGGTTCTACATCACGACTCCTAGAAGTGCCAAGTGGGCGGCCCCCCTGTTTTCTGCTTGGGCCCCCACCATAACTGGTGTCATGGATCAGCAGAGGTCTGAGCTGGGGGCCAGCCAAGGACGTGCCTATACTGCAAGGCCGCATTCGAGATCTCTTTAATGGACATTTCAGTTTGGTTGTGGTGATACATGTTATGCTGGTTCGTCAAGTCCAGCCTTGCAAACGCCGGCCTCTTCGTCTGTGGGAGTTCAATCCTAAGGGACCGCGTGCCATTCAAAATTTTCTCGGCCTGACGCACGAGGAGATGTACAAATCATTCTTCGGACCTCAGACAGAGTGTCCGGAAATCACCGAGGGCGTGGGCCTGAGTAGCAACCGCACCGCCGAACAGGTAAGGCATCTTCCGACCGAACATACTTTCTCTACTTTCTTACGAAGTTATCTTTGAGAGTTCGCTTTTTGACCAGGACTGGCTAACAAAGGCGAAGTTGATTCGGTGTTCGGCCCCCCTCCCTAAGGGTTTGGAAAATCCGGTATTGGAAAAGATGCTCCGGACCGCACCTTCCCCGGAGCCCTTGAAGGAAGATACTGTGGAGGATAATGCGGGCGGACGCGGGCCCCCAACGCTGCTCATTCTAGCCGAGGGAGCGAGCGTCTCCATGAGGGAAGGTGACCAGAAGAGGAAAAGGACTGCGCCCGGGGATTCGGAAGCCGAAGCTTCCAAACGGGAGAAGAAGTCTCCCACAGAGGGTCCAACCTTGGGGGGCGTTGTTGCCGCACAAAGTCCGCAGGGGGATCAATCCTCCCACGAGTCGTAAGTGACCCGAAATACCTTTGATAGTACAGATATGCCATCTTTTTCTCCTGAGAAGATAACCACCGCATATATTTTCGCAGTTCGGGCCTTAGCCCCTCTCAAATGAGCTCATCTTTGGGGGATCTTCTTCCAGAGATGATGGAGAGCGAAACGCCTCCTCCAGACTCCTCCGCTCCGGAAGCGGGAGACCCTGAAGTGTCGTCGCGGAGGGCCTCTCCGAGTTCGGTGAGGCCAGAAGATAATCCCGTTGACCCCCGAAGCTCCCAATGTTCGGCACCCGAAGAGAGCAGACAAAAGAGTCCGGCACCATCTAGTGTGCGATCGGATGTTCTGAGGGAGTTGGTGGGGCGAGCGGCCATCTCAGATGAACACCGTGTGCTGATGAATACGGTGATGGAGAGAATATCGTCCGCCGAAAGCGGATTGCATGAAGTTTTCATGAGTCTACTGATAGGCTTTGAGGTACGTAAAAGAATGTATGATAGTCCTGCACATGCTAGGTGTGCCCTGTGTAGATAGTAGCCCCTGAGACTCTGGTTGTCGTCGGAAACGGCGACGAACAAAGGATCATATTCCCAGGTAATAACCATACCTCCTCTATGTGCATGTGATGGAAGCTCCGGTGGCTAGCCGGACTAGCGAGTTTGCCCATTTAGAACGGCAGTTGGATGCGGCAGACGCCGACATCGAGCTTGTTAACAAAAGGCTTGACGAGGCACAGGGTAAGTGTCAATATCTGGTAAACGCCACATAGGAAGAGCAGCATGATGCCAGTATCTTAAATATGTTGTGAGTGCAGATGGAGCTGCCACTATTGAAGCCTTGCGGGCAGAACTTGCCCGAGCCAAGGAACAAGCGAGGTTAGGTAATGCGGCTGCTGTGAAGGCGGCCGAAGAGTTGCAAGCCGAGAAGGCCGCGCATGGCGAGACCCGAGACAAGATGTCCAAGATGGCTGTGGAATTAAAAGCCGCTGCCGACCGTTGCCGGGTTCTCGAAAAGGAAAACCAAGTGAAGACATCGGACCTTGAGAACGCTGCTGCGACGAAAAAGGATCTCCGCTCTGCTATGAGGGCAAAGAAGGAGGAGTTGTGGGAAGCCGGGGATATTGTAGCTGGGAAATCCTTTATGTTGCGGAGGAAATTCAGAGATCCACGGTATGCCCCTCTGGATCGGCTGTGGAGTTCGGAGGATGTGTATATGGATTTGGCGGCGAGTGCTGCCGATGCGGCCAAGTACTTCCAGGGTCAGACAGACCATGGAGTAGACCAGCTGTTTTGGAGACAATTCCATTCTCCCGAGCGTCCACTTTCATTGACTGACCAATTAGCCGAATGGGCCCAACTAAACAGGTTGTCCGGACTCTCTATGAGGTCTGTTGTGGATCAGTTGTGGCCGGGAAGGTCAAAACCGAACAACTACTTCAGCTTGGTGCAGTAGTTCCTTGACGTGGTGCCGCGCATTAATGCGATGAAGAGGTCGGCGTGCATAGAGGGCGCACGGATGGCCTTTGCCCGTGTTAAGGCATACTGGGCGGAGATGGATGCTACCAATGTTGCAGCGCGGGATTCTGCTATAGGTCGAAAGGCTACTGAGCACTATTTTGAAGAAGTTCTTGAGGGTGCCCGTTTGATAGAGACCCAGTGCTCAAAAAATATTATGTTTGAGTGATATGTAATCTCATTGTAAGCGAAATGCTTTTATAAATTTTTATAAGGCTATTTTGATACTTTTGCCTGAAAGTAATATAATGCCTCCTGGGCGGCCGTTTATGTATACATGTGTATAACCTGAAAGATTGCAATCGTTGGCTTCAGCCCCCACGCATATAATGCGGAGGTGCTCGCAAAAACACGCATTCACACTTAACCCAATGTCTTGGTCCTATTAAGGAGGTGATAGCGGAGCGAGCGAGGCAACCGGACTATAATGCTTTAGCACTTTCACTTAGCCATAGGAGTTTGACAGTGGGGCTACTAGATAGCCCCTGGTGGCTCCGTACTCTCCCGGTTCCGGGGTGCGTACATGCCTGGCCGGAAAATGGCCCTTCGTTAAGGCAGAGGAATTCTAACATTCCCACAGGTCCTCGAGTGGTTGACCAGTCTCACGCTATATCATGACAGTCAGTTTTTGGCTTTCTCTACTGAGGTGCTCGTCCGGATGAACCAGGGCACAATCGCAGTAGTTCTCGTGGTGCTACCTTAGCCGGTAAAGCGGAACGTAAGGCACCAAAACACAGGAGCCGGGCAAACCCAACATTTGACCAAAGACAATGATTCGGAGCTGATGCATATAAGGCCAAACTCGCGACGCCGAACACTCCCTAAGGTATTCGGTCTTTGTGGTATAAATCGGGCCTAAATAATGGCCTTTGTAAGAAGCCCCTTGTGTCCAGGTATGCGCATTGTTCTGGCGTGGCCACATGCCAAGACGTCAGCATCCTTCTCAACGGTGGATATGTATCAACAAGAGACAGTAAAAAAGGTTTACGCAGGGTCTTAATCTAAAAAGAATCCTTGGAGCGGGTCCCTGCTGCACATCTGCGCCTGTGTCTCCGTTGTGCCGTATCCTGGGCGGGTGTAGCACGATGATCGTCTGTAAAAGAGAGGAAGTTAAGTGAAAAAGTTGTCGTGCAAAAAGATAGTTTTTAAAGAAACCATGTGTAATTCAAGATGATAAGAAATTGCCACTTGTCTGCGCGCGTTGAGCCCCTTGTATTAACAAATAGGGGTGTGGCCACTTATTTCCGTATAAATAGCGGCGCCGGACTTGATTAGTTGTATCTAAGGTCTTGACGACCTATTGGATGCTTTCGTTTGTCCGGGCGCCTTTAGTGTGTGGTGGCCAAGGCAGCCTCACTCTCTTCGGCGCACATAGATCGCTTGATATTTCCGTGCACTGTAATGATGCCACGTGGACCGGGCATCTTGAGCGTGAGGGAGGCGTAGTGTGGTATTGCATTAAAGCGAGCGAAAGCTTCGCGTCTGAGCAGTGCTTGATAGCCACTTTGAAACGGAGCGATGTGGAAAGTTTAAATGCTCGCGTCGGAAGTTATCGGGGGAGCTGAATATAACTTGTAGTAAGAGGGAGCCCGTACAACGAGCCCCTGGGCCTGGCGTTACTCCTTTAAAGGTATTATTGCTATGGCGAATTTGTGTTGGGTCTAACCCCATCCTGCAGATTGTATCCTGATATATTAGGTTTAGGCTACTGCCACCGTCCATCAAGACCCTTGTGAAGTGATATCCGCCAATTACTGGGTCTAATACCAGGGCAGCCCATCCTGCGTGTCGGATACTTGCTGAGTAATCGCGATGGTCGAAAGTGATTGGTTGATATGACTAGTGGCAGGACTTCGTAGTGATAGGCACTTGGGTATACTTTCCTGGGAGTGCCGTATTGTTTTTTCCCTTGATTATGTGTAACACGTTTACTGTTTTGAGTTCTGGTGGAAATTTCTTTTGTTCCACCGTGTCTTGCTTGGGAGGCTCGTCCTCGTCTTCACTTGGTGTATCCTCCCCCTTATGTACGGCGTTGATCTTGCTGGACTGCTTGAAGACCCAACATTCTCTGTGGGTATGATTAGCAGGTTTACCAGGGGTACTATGGATCTGACATACTTGGTCCAGAATTTTGTTGAGGCTGGACAGTTCATCCCTGGTGCCTTTAGGCGGCTTTTGACCTGGCCGAGAGCTTTTGAATCCGGCATTTACTGTTGTGCCCTTTGTGCTGTCTTCTTTATTCCGGCGTTTGTTATTGCTGCTGCACCATAATTTCCCGTTTCCATCTCTAACTTCAGATGTACTGGGGTCGCTGGTGGTGCATTTGGCTAGCCAGCTGTCCTCCCCCGCGCAAAAGCAGGTCATGAGGTTTGTTAATGCGGCCATCGTTCTCGGCTTATTTTGGCCGAAGTGTCTGGCGAGCCATTCGTCACGGACGCTATGATTGAAAGCTGCTAAGGCTTCGGCGTACGGACAGTCGACAATCTGGTTCTTTTTAGTAAGAAACCTGTTCCAAAGCTTTCGGGCTGACTCTCCGGGCTGTTGAGTTATATGACTCAAATCGTCCGCATCCGGAGGTCGGACATAAGCCCTTTGAAAATTTGCCCGAAAGGCATCTTCGAGCTCTTCCCAACTTCTGATGGAGCTTTCAGGGAGTCCTTTGAGCCAGTGACGAGCTGGCCCTTTGAGCTTGAGGGGTAGGTACTTGATGGCGTGTAGATCATCTCCTCAAGCCATATGGATATGAAGGATGTAGTCCTCAATCCAGACCCCAGGGTCTGTTGTTCCGTCGTATGCCTCTATGTTTACGGGCTTGAATCCTTCTGGAAATTCGTGGTCCAGCACCTCATCGGTGAAACATAGGGGGTGTGCGGCACCCCTGTAGCTGGGTGTACTGCGTTGTTCGGATGTTTGTTGTATTGCATTGTATGCTGGGGCGCGCTTGCGTGGTCCATAGATGGATCTTGTTACACCATCCTTTGGGTGCGAGCCCTCGCATTGGTTGTGTGTTGTATGGTGAGCGGCGTTGTATGCCGCTCTGTATTGGTAGAGGGGTCGTCTGTCCGACTAGGTGGCTGCTTCGATATTTGGTTGTGGGGGTTCTGAGGCCTCATCATTGAATTCGGGTAGCAGCTTCCACTTCGGGTAGCTCTTGAAGGGGCGATTCTCGCTGTACCTTGCTGCACTGCTGAGTATTTTACTCCATCTGAATTGGAGTGTGTCTTGCGCGGCCTTGAGCCTTTGCTTCTGCTTTTTCAGGCTCCTCGCGGTGGCAACAAGCCTTTTACAGGCAGTCTGTTGCTCCGGGTGTCTGTCCGACGTTATGTCGTCCGGACCATTATCCTTGACAGGATTTGTTTGTTCCGTTTGATTATCTGGATTGCCGTTGTCCGGCAGCGGTTCGCCCTGCTCTAGCGCTGGGTCTGTGTGATCGCTATTTCTGTCGAGGCGGGATTTGGGGCGGCCCTTGCGTCGCCGCTTTGACTGCTTTTCGAGGGAACAAGCCTTTGATGCGTCCTTCCGCTCCTCGTCGTCATCTTTTGGTGCGTCCACCTTGTATACGTCATATGACGAGGTGGCGTTCCAGGGCCCAATAGGCGCTGGTTCTTCAGCGTCTCCTTCATCGGCGTCCATACCGTCGATGTCTCCGGAGTCGAAGTCGAGCATGTCGATTAAATCGTCGATAGTGGATACAAAGTGGGTGGTGGGTGGGCTTTCAATTTCTTCATCGTCCGCATCCCAATCTCGCTGACCATAGTCCCGCCAGGGCTCTCCTGATAAAGGGAGAGACTTCAATGACTTCAGGATATCGCCCAAAGGCGAGTGCTGAAAGATGTCCGCGGCAGTGAACTCCATAATCGACGCCCAATCGGATTCGATTGGCAGGGGCGTGGAGGGTTCGGAGTCCGGAGAGGAGTCCGGCTCCTTGGAGTCACGAGTCTCACAAAGTATGGGGCTGGTGTTCGGCTCAATCGCCGTTGGGGTCGCAGCCCCCGGGGTGGCGTCCAACCGCCCGTCCTCGATCGGCGCAGTTTGCTCTGAATTAAGGGTCGGAGCCGATGCGGGTGCGGCCTCCAGGGCACCATTCGGCGGCAGAGCTAGATCATGCTCGTCATGACAGTGCGGCGCGCTCGGCACTGGCTAAAATCCGTCTAAGATCAAGTCCCCACAGATGTCAGCCGTGTAGTTTAAACTTCCAAATCTGACCTGACGGTCAGGGGCGTAGCTTTCGATCTGCTCCAGATGGCCAAGCGAATTGGCCCGCAGTGCGAAGCCGCCGAAGACGAAGATCTGTCCGGGGAGGAAGGTCTCACCCTAGACTGCATCGCTATCATTGATCGTAGGAGCCATCGAGCCTGACAGCGATGACACAGAGGAACTCTCAATGAAAGCACCAATGTCGGTGTCAAAACAGGCGGATCTCGGGTAGGGGGTCCTGAACTGTGCGTCTAGGCCGGATGGTAACAGGAGACAAGGGACACGAAGTTTTACCCAGGTTCGGGCCCTCTCGATGGTGGTAAAACCCTACGTCTTGCTTGATTAATATTGATGATATGGGTAGTACAAGAGTAGATCTACCACGAGATCGAGGAGGCTAAACCCTAGAAGCTAGCCTATGGTATGATTGTTGATGTGTATGTTGTCCTATGGACTAAAACCCTCTGGTTTATATAGACACCGGGTAGGGTTAGGGTTACATAGAGTCGGTTACAATGGTAGGAGATCCGCATATCCATATCGCCAAGCTTGCCTTCCACGCCAAGGAAAGTCCCTTCCGGACGCGGGACGGAGTCTTCAATCTTATATATTCATAGTCCAGGAGTCCGGCTGAAGGTATAGTCCGGCCATCCGGACACCCCCTAATCCAGGACTCCCTCACCCCTCCTTTCCAGCAGTAAGTTGGACGGACGAAGCAACCATCATTTCACTCTTCTCTCTCAGCTTCCTCTCTACCCAGCTCGATTCTCCCTCATCTTGTTCCTCATTTCTTCAAGAAAACCCCGACCTGCTTCTGCCACTGTTCTTCTCTCCCAAAGAAGGAAAGGTGAGCGCATCAATGGTGTTGATTCTGGCCAAGGCCCGCTCTTGCAACCCCGAGACTGATCCTATAACTCCCTCTCTGTAACACCCATGATGCGGCTATATCTCCCACGTATCGGAGCACGACTTAGAGGCATAACCGCATTGTAGGCATGTCGCAAGAGGGGTAATCTTTACACATCCCATGTACTGAATAAGAAAGGGATAAAGAGTTGGCTTACAATCGCCACTTCACACAATACATAAATACAACATTACATCATCCAGAGTACAATCAAGGTCCGACTACGGAACCAAAATAAAAGAAGACCACCCCTAATGCAACAGATCCCCGATCGCCCCAACTGGGCTCCACTACTGATCAACTGGAAACGAAGCAACACAACGAACACGGTCTTCATCGAGCCCCCACTTGAGATCAACGGCGTCATCTGCACTGGTATCATCGGCACCTGCAACTGTTTGGAAGTATCTGTGAGCCACGAGGACTCAGCAATCTCACACCCTCGCGATCAAGACTATTTAAGCTTCTGGGTAGGAAAAGGTAGTGAGGTGGAGCTACAGCAAGCACTAAGCATATATGGTGGCTAACTTACGCAAATGAGAGCGAGAAGTGAAGCAAAGCACGGTCGTGAACTAGAAATGATCAAGAAGTGATCATGAAACTACTTACGTCAAACATAACACAAGAACCGTGTTCACTTCCCGGACTCCGCCGGAAAGAGACCATCACGACTACACACGCGGTTGATGCATTTTAATTAAGTTAAGTGTCAAGTTCTCTACAACCGGACATTAACAAATTCCCATCTGCCCATAACCACGGGCACGGCTTTCAAAAGTTCAAAACCCTGCACGGGTGTCCCAAGTTCAAAACCCTGCACGGTCAATGAAGGATATTCCTTCTCCCAGGACGACCCGATCAGACTCGGAATCCCGGTTACAAGACATTTCGACAATGGTAAAACAAGACCAGCAAAGCCACCCGAATGTGCCAACAAATCCCGATAGGAGCTGCACATATCTCGTTCTCAGGGCACACCGGATGGGCAAGACGTCGGGTTGGCATAGACCCTGGTTGCCCAGGGGGCACCGGACATCGCCCAGTTTGGACCAACACTTAGAGAAGCACTGGCCCGGGTGGGTTAAAATAAAGATGACCCTCGGGCTCCGGAAACACAAGGGAAAGAAGGCTAGGTGAGGCAAATGTAAAACCAAGGTTGGGCCTTGCTAGAGGAGTTTTATTCAAAGCGAACTGTCAAGGGGTTCCCATAACACCCGACCGTGTAAGGAACGCAAAATCAAGGAACATAACACTGGTATGACAGAAACTAGGACAGCAAGAGTGGAACAAAACACCAGGCATAAGGCCGAGCCTTCCACCCTTTACCAAGTATATAGATGCATCAATTAAATAAGAGTTATTTTGATAACCGAACAATAATCCATGTTCCAACATGGAACAAACTCCGTCTTCACCTGCAACTAGCAACGCTATAAGAGGGGCTGAGCAAAGCGGTAACATAGCCAAACAACGGTTTGCTAGGAAAGGTGGGTTAGAGGCTTGTCATGACAATATGGGAGGCATGTTATAGCAAGTGGTATGTATCGTCACATAGCAATAGAGCGAGCAACTAGCAAGCAAAGATAGAAGTGATTTCGAGGGTATGGTCATCTTGCCTGAGATCTCGCAAGGAAGAAGAACGAGTCCATGAAGAAGACAAACAGACGTAGTCGAACGGATCCTCACAAACGCGACGTTATCGGAACTAACACGAAGAAGCAACACCGGAAAGAAGCAAACAACATAGTAAACAACCATCACATAATCAACATGGCTTGATGAACAACCAAGTATGATGCATGTCCGGTTTAATGAAGCATGGCATGGCAAAGTGCACAAATAAAACTACAAGTTAAGTGGAGCTCAATATGCAACGAGCTGCATATAGACGGAACACCACATGACTTACTTAGTTCTCTCTCGTTTAAGTACCCAACAATATTAAATGTTGATTAACATGGCAAGAGGTGAAGCATAATAAAACTACCTATCTAGACAAATTTAAATGAGGCCGGAACAACAAACAACAAGTCTGGAAAATCCTCATGTGCATATTTTAGGTTTGGTACTGTTCTGCCCTAAAGCATATTTTATAGTTGTTAAACATGCAAGAAAAGTGCACCATGATAATATATGCATTTTTCTACCCCATTTACATATAAAGTTTATTTAAAACTGAGCTACGGTTATTTAGTTATGAATTAAAGAATTTTAATATGGCATATAAGAAAAATAATGCAGACAACAGTTTAAACATGTCAAACATGATTATTAAACTAGATGAAATTCTAGTCAAGTTTCATATATAATTTATTTACATCCAATGCACGGTTGGTGAATTATGAAATGCATGAACATGAGGGACCTAGCTGTAAATATGCAATGCACTGGTTAAATAGGAAATTCGCTAAAAGAAAAAAATAGAAGCGGGCTGAATCAGGGACAAGCCCAATAGCGCACAGAAGGCTGGAGGGGTCTGCTCAAATCTCTCCAGGGAGCTGGGCCTTGGCGCCTGTGCTGGGCCGGCCTTGGTGGATCGAACGAGGAGATGGTGGGGGCGCGGTCAACGCAGGCGCTGGGCTTGGCTCCTGGTCGTCTCCTCGTATGGAGGCAGAGCAACGGCGACATAGGGGTGGAAGCAGAGGCGCGATACAAGGACAGGGACCAGCGGGCGCGGCGGCTTTGGGCAGTACGAGGGTCGGGGCGCTGGTTCCCGGCGACGAGGAACTCCAACGATGGCACTGCTCGAAGATGAGGGCGAGGCCATGTGCGGCAGCGGTTCCCTATGGAAGAAAAACAAGGAGGAGACATTTAGAGAAGAAGATTGCAGAGAAGGAGAAAGAATCAGGGCACGGCCTTGGCGCTGGTCTTGGTCGCCGGCGACGGGGTCCTTGCAGGTGAAGGCGGTGGACGGAGAAGCTTCGGCGGTGGCGCTCGTCGGGGCGGTGCCTAAGATGGCATGGGAGCAAGGTCGCTCGGGCCTACAGTGGAGCAGTGGGAGCTCATGGACAGAGCCCTCCTGCTCGGGTGCGAGCATGAGAGGAAGGCAGAGGGCGGCGTAGGAGCTCCAAGAGTTCAGGTTCCTCGCTCGGGCACACTCTACACAGGTGGGGCTCGACGCTTGCATCAGGACAGGTCAGTGGAGACGAATTGGGAGGTAGCTGGATTGGATCTGAGGGAGAAGGTGGTTGGCCGGTTGGTGAAAAAGAGGAGGTCAACTGGATGAGATCCCGATGGAACTAGGAGGTGGCGGCGGGATGGATGGAATGGACGGGACAACCTAGGGTTATACTATATATATACCGGATGAAATTAGGTTAGGGGCTAACTCGTCCCTCTGGTTAGAATCGGGCGGTCGAGAACAATAGACTAGGAAGTCCAAAAAGAAAAACGGAGATGTTCTGTAGATGTTAGGGGATGATCCGGACCCATCGGTGACAACTGTCCGGGTCGGGTTCAGTGAAGTTTCGGACACGCGCGAGGGGTCGATACACTGTGCAAAGAGGGGTTAGGCGAACGAGGTAAGTGTGGATTGTGGAGAGCGGGTTGGTCTAAGAGAAGAGGGGAGAGATGGAGCCCGGCATGATTTCCGGAGACCGAAAACGTCCGATGAAAAGACCAGCTATACTACCGCTATAGTTATCCGTTGGGGCATCAAACAGACTCCAAATATGATGAAACTTGACAGGCCGTCTATCTACACTAAAATAAGACCACACGCCAACTTTCATCCCATTACGAGAACATTTTCCGGCCACCTATAAAATAATATTTCGGACGTGCCGCGGGCGCGTGCACGTGTGTCTGGGCTCAGAACGGGCAACGAAAAGAACTGAGAAACCCGGACGAATGCAAGTTTTGAAAACATGATGATGCAATGCGAATGATGACATGATGAAATGCAACACGCAAGCAAATGACATGGCAACAACGGCGAATAACTGAAAGACACCTGGCACATCGGTCTTGGGGCGTCACACTCTCTGTTCTTCTTTTGGGTTTGTGATTATGGTTTCTTTTCTTTTATTTCTATTTGACAGTTTCTTGATGGACGCTGGAGCACCGGCCGAGGTGATGTCTATGGCTCTAGCCAAAATTGTCGAGGCTCATGGTACGAAGAAGCGCAAACACCCCGCCGAGACTACCACAGACAAGCTCAAAGCCATTGCCCTGTCCAAGCCCCCCTCTCCGGGATCCCTCATTAAGCAAGTCCAGGTAATATCTCATCTTGACGATCTTTTTCTCGATCTTGATCATGTTTTTTCATCTAACACGCAATACTAGTACTAGTAGTACAACTTTCTGGGTGATCTTGCATGTGATTTTTGTGTGCCAAATGACGGTTCTAAATTCTTCTTTTGACCAAAACATGCGAGAGGTTGACACTGATTTCTTATAGATTACTTTCAACTGTAGTACTTTATGAACATCAATGCTACCTTTGAAGAGGGTATATTTGCCTTAGTAACTTGTGTTATGGATATTGCAAGTAATCCCTCCTCTCATGCCTTTGAAGACATGTTCTAGTGTCTTTGTTCACTCATTTTTGTGTGTATATGTAGTCATATATGGAGTATAATATCGAAAATCATCTTATATTTCTGAACGGAGGTAGTAGTAAATTATGGTTTCTATTTGAATTATGGAGATGAAGTTCTCAAAGTCATGCCGTGTGAACTGGAAGACCTGAGAATGAGTTCTACTGCTAAACTATCCAGCTGATGTGTCCTTGTTCCCACATGTCCTGAACTAGTGTTTTCCTGTAGCATTGTTGTCAGACGTGTTCTCGAGGCTGTACTTGACCACAACAATTTCCTGGTTGTGCCTTTGATTACGAAGGGTGTGGTTCTTGTAAAGCTTCCCAACAAATCTAATGCAGACTGTCTTCATCATCATGTTTATGAGGGGAAAGACCACTCTGTTAGGTTCTCCAAGGTTGACGAGATGGTGATGGTGCATGTAGACATCTCTCATGAAGTCCATGGCCTAGTCAGTTATGCGGGTTCATCCCGTAGGTCGGTGGCCAGAAATAGTCTACAGAGTTTAATTAGTGCAACTTTGCTTGTCTATATTAAGTACTATTGTTCAGTACTTGATTTGTGTTTGTGAACCCTGTATTGTTTATTAGTACTACCACTTTTGGTGTGCGGTCAGTCCTGAGAACGGTCTATGTTAATGTCTGTCCACTCAATTCAGTTTGTATATTTTGAAGTGTCCATATCATCTTTTTGTGAGTATGGTTTATCAATTATGGTTACACTCTAATATCTATATGCATTGCAGGGTTTATCGTGCCCACCAGGATTTCCAGTCCTATGGATGTTCGTCCTATATGATTTTTCACGACCTTTGGACTGTCCTGCTTGTGGGAGTAGGCGGGGCCCCTACATGCCACCCGTAGTTTGATGATCAATCTTATGTTTAGTACTTCAACATAGTGATTTCCTAGTAAGGATTCACTGTGTCACATCAAGTAAATCTCATTGATTTACTGTCTAAATCTTATTGATTTAATGTCATGTTTTCTTTCTTTTCCTACAATTTTATGATGCAATTTTTGCCATGTGACATTCATCATAGAATAGACCGTTTGGTTTGCTCTACGATGGTTATTTTTGCAGGTTTCACTTCTTATATCGTGTCAGTAATGAAGGCACTGTCCATCACTTATATTACTGGAAAAAATAGGATCAGTCTGTTGTCTGAGTACAAGCTGAATCCCTATGATGAACTGCAGTTTGGTTTAACAAAAATGCCACAATTAGTCCTTCTCACGTTTAAAAGAAATGAAGAAAAAAACTAGATCAAGGTCACGGAACCTAGTCAAGTTAGAAAGCTGATCATAGTAGACCAGACACGATCGCCGCTGTCTCGCACATCGGTACCACCTTCAACAACAGATCGAGAACCGACAGTTGCTCTAGCACTGACAGCCGCAGCAGCTCAGTCTGATCCAACTGAGGATTGGGCACCGACCACGTCAGCAGATCAGGCTGATCTACCGGAGGATTGGGCATCGACACCGGCACTTGCTCTGACACCGGCACCAGCTCTACAAGGAGCACCATCTCCGATAGGAGCAGTGGCTTCGGCACCTGCACCAACACTTGCACTTGCATCTGCTCCGGCCCGTGCAGCGGCAACCGAACGAGCAGTTGCACCGGCAACAGACTGGGATGTAGTTCGCACTTCATATACCAAACTCATTACAAAATCTGACATGTCCACCTTCTTGGTAAGCATTGGCCGCCCAAGTGCTTCGTTCTTTTTTCTTTCCATGTTGTTTCGCTTGATTCACTGTGTTGATATAACTGTTTGGGTATGTCTTCTTGTTTCCAAACAGAGAATTCCTAGAGCAACGAGGGAGTCGTTCAATAATCCAGGTGACAACGGCCAAGTTTCTCTTACCATGCGCAACCTTGGTGTGAATGAACCTGCTCAATATACCATAAGTACAAAGGATGGTCGCATGAGGATTGATGCTAAAAGATGGTCAAGATTCAAATCTAAATCATATCTTGCCGTAGGGGATGATCTCAAAATCGAACTTTCTCGGCAAGGAGAGCTGGTCCAAATCAACTTTGAAATTCTTCAGTAGCAGCACGCAACTGCCGAACTGGTCTATCCCCCGAGACATTTTCATGTAATAATATGGCATGGCGAAACATGTGTCCTGTGTGTATAGGTAATACGACAGTATTATTTATCACATGGTATATCGTTGATAGAATTGCAACTCTCATTGCTGGTTAGGAACTGTCGTTCGATTTCATTCCAACAACTGCCATGCTTTATTCAATTTTGTGTATTCGCCTTGCGACAGCATCTAAAACTAGCGCCGTACCGATTGCTCGCAATATGAAAAGCGTTGAGGTAGAACACATGGGCCCCCGAACATGCAGGGTGGGCCTGCGGCCCAAAGTCTAGAACCGTGAACCTGTCTGAGTATTATATTCTTAGCTGAACCCCCATAATGCCCGTGCATTGCACGTAACATCAAGATGCATTTGTATGAGTATTTTATCTTGTGAGAGAAAAGGATGAACGAGGGAAGCCCTTCTTTGCAAATGTGGAGAGGTGTGTGGGTACCTTTTTGCAAAATTACCATAGTTTCCTTCCTATCCGTTAGATATAAATTGACGGCCCATATTCCAGGATGGCAGGCACACCATCATCACCAACTCCTCTATACCGTGTTAAAAACAACTCTATTTTTTATAATTATATATGTTATATATATTCCCCTTGATTTTTCTTATGTATAAAGTTGTGATATAAAAGATTTGTATATTTCTGTACAAAGGAAGTATCTCTTTGTCAAAAATATATTTATGTGTAACTCGTTACTCCTGTCTTTCTACTTCCTTTCATTGATATGTGGGGCATCCGGCAACGGGGTTCACGTGCCATATGCACAAATTAGAGTGCACAACTGCATCGTAGACACACCCCGATCGTAGCGCCGCAGTAATGCCCAATGAGCCGTCATATCACACCCCCCTTTCTAGCTTTAGCAGTAAGCTGGACGGACGAAGCGACAATATTTCACTTGGCCTGAATCCCCTTCTCCTTCGTCTGCTTGTTCCGAGAAAACCCTTTCTCGGAGATTGCATAGGGTTTTCTCATGGAGAACCAGGTACGAATTCTTCACCCATCCCTGATAAATCCAAGTCCCTTGGTCGCGGGTAATCCGAGGATGGCAGCCGCAGCTGTTGATGCATTTTTCTTCCTACTGAATATAGTGTGTTCCATTTGCAGTGCCCAAAGTGTAAGGACCCTACAGGTTTCTGCGCCCTCGGCGAGACGCCACACTTGTTCCTTGTCGTCCTAGCACATGATTTTAAAACGCGCACAGTATGTTCCTAGAATCCTCTTTTCTATCCGGGAGGGTGGGTTTTTTTGAACATGTTGTCGACTAATTTGGAAATTTGGATTTCTATATTTGGATAAAAGGTACTACCAGCACGATGGTCAACACTGACGTGAAGGAGGAAGTTATTTCTAGATTTGGATAGGGAATACATTGTGTTCTCATATTATTTTTCCTGCAGTGCATTATTTGCTCTGCCAGAACACATGTACTCAAGATGCTTGGCCTTGCCATAACTGAATACACCAGTTTAATGGTCACAGTGAAGACAAGCCATGGATATAAGTTCCAAGTTGGGTTCATGAACCAAGAAGATCGCTGCTTTTTTATGGCCGAACTTGGATAAACTTTCTCAAGTGTTATGAACTGAAAGTTGGCGCACGAAATAGCAGAACCTGGTCTCATCTTCACTGCGATCTTCCACCCTGACGTCGTTCCAATTGTTCATCCATGTTAGTTTTGTATCTGGTTCTTGCTTGTTGCCTTGATTACTTCTTAGTCCACCTATTATGTCTAACTAATCACAATTTAACATTAGATGTAGCAACGAATCTCTCACGAAGATCCTACTTCTAACTAATATTTTCTTATAATTGGTGGCACATGTTGGTTTTTTCAGAGTTAAGCAGGCTGCTCATTTGGTATTCTATAACAACTCGGTTGTTACTGACGGCACTGAAGTTGACTGGGACGACATCCAAAAGTTCCTACACTTTATTGATCGTCTTGAGGTCCTTGTGGGACATTTCAATGGTGGAAGGCCACGTGGGATATGTGTGCCACTGCACTCGTTGAATAGGTCCAACTGTGTCGAGAAACTTATGGTACAAGCTATTTTCTGTTATATATGTTGTTCATAAACTATTGCTTATACACAGTTTTATAGTTGTGATCTTCTTGAAACAGAAACTGCACAGTTCTATTGTTCCTATACAGATGCCTGACCATGGTCGGGTCAAACTTGCGCTTGGTCACAACATGATGTTTATGTCGACCTACTCCCCTTGGAGGTGAAAAGATACTTATTCATGGGTGGTCTCAAATAATGAAGGCCCGTCCATCTTGGAGAATAGGATAGAAGATTATGTTCCTGCTTTTCCATGGCTCCAAAGCGAATATCTTGTTTATTGACCACATTGTGAGATGAAGCCACTTTCAGAAGGTTGTGGATGCGCAGGGTGGCGCCTGGGCCTTGTCCTAGGGCTTGGCGGCCTCACCCTTGGTTAACTTTAGGCAAAGTAGCACTGTTCAAGGCGTGCTTTGTATGGTTGAACCTGTATAAGTACTCATACTGCTTTCAGCTATGGTTGTTAAGTGCCCTGCTGGTTTCAGTTAAGGTTGTTAAGTACTCCTGCTACTTTTACTGTCTGTCGTATTTCTTCAGTCTTGTCTTCCTTCAGCCGCCAAAACCAAACCAGCGCCGGTGGGGCCGCCTGCTTCCGCCTCCCACGGTTGGCTGCGCCTCAGTGCATGCATCGCCGCCCCACCGTCTCCTAAATCGTTAACGCCGACGTTCGAGGCCTCGCCGTCGTCCTCCACAAGCTTTGGTGCGCTCACCATGGCACCGCCCTCTCGCGTTGTCAACATGGTCCACAAACAACAGGAATCGGCAGAAGTACATGGAGAGGATGATAGTAGGGGCCCACCATGTGAGTGTATGGAAAAACAAAATGCTTCCTCTTAGTGTTTTCCTAACAATTGGGACCCATGACATTGTGAGCGTATATAGTCAATAGACAAGATAACAACACAAGATCGGCTGACACCTGGGACGTAGTTGCTCGAGCAGTATTTTTTTTTGTTATTGTTGAGACGGAGCAGGGTTTGAACTGGGTTGTGGCCCGTCTAGCCCAGGCTTATATTTTATGTTCACCATGTGACCAACCCAGCTATTTTTTCTTTGTGAAAATGAGCCCAGTTTATTTTTTATGAAGAATACCCAATACAGGCCTACTTATTTTTCTACGTCCTGATGGGCTGTAACTCTTTCAAGACGCCTGCAAATCTAGAAAGTAATATGAAATGGGTTGTAAATATAAAAACAGATAACAAATTGGCAATTACTTTATAATTTCTAAAAAAATTTCACATTTCAGATTCCTATTTCACTGGGCATTAACCTAATTTAAATATATCTTCAAAGTAGTTTAAATCTGGCTCGACATTCAGTATTAAAAATAGTTTGGAACCCATAGAAATATGCGAAATTGGCCCTGGCCAACCAAAAAATGGACTGCAATAAATTGCATAAGAAGTCGCAATGACCTATATATAAATTATTAAAAAAAGAGCGAATGGTCTGACTTGTGGGCCTATTAAGTTGACACGTATGCAAGATTTTTTTAGATATTATATACGTCAACAACTGTTGGATGTCAATCCAACGGCCATCGTGTTTCTTCAATCTCTGATCTTCTTGCTCCAGCCGCCAAATCCAGCGCCGGCGTGACCGCCTGCTCTCGCCTCCCGTGGCCGGCTGTGCCGCCGCGCTGGCCTCACCGCCCTACTATACTCCCATCGCTGGCTTAGCCATCCCTCTACTCACCCACACCTGCTGTTATTCTCAGGTGACGGCAGATGAACCAGTAAACCCTCGTACATTCATACTCCCCTCCGCGTGGGAAGCAACTACCGAGTCTTCCCTGGCTCCGTGTCGTTCACTTCCTAGCTCTCGCCGTCGTCCACCGCCCTGGTGCTATCGGCGCGGCCTGGTCAACATGGTCAATGATCGACATGCATCTGAAGTCGACTGTACATGGAGAGGCAGACAGCTGGGTCCACGGCCGCACGCAAGGAAATGCCTCCTTATTACGCGCAAAATAATGATTCCTCCACCTGACATCTGGGACCACCAAAAGGGCCTCTGTATTTCGTGAAAAAACGTTACCGCTGCTGACAGCTCGGATCCACCAGCTATATCTTCGCACGCAAGGAAGTGCCTCCTTATTACGCACAAGAAATGAATACTCCCCCTGCTAGCTGGGACCCAGTATAGTGGGTGGCTGACTTGTGGGCCTACTAAGTTGATGGGGACGGAGGTCTTTGTCAACTTAGTCAATATGCATGATTCTAGCTCCAGTGACCGTACGATGTCCATCCAACGGCCGTAGTGCTTCTTCAACCTCTGGTCTTCTTGCTCTAGCCGCCCAAACCAGCGTCGGTCGTGCCTCATGCTCCTGCCTCCCGTGGGCTGTTGCGATGCCGCGGAGGCCTCACCGCCCCCTACTACTCCCACTTCTGGCCAGGCCATCCCTCTACTCACCCACACCCCTTGTTATTCTGCGGCAATGGCAGCCTCACACCGCAGCAAACCAGTGAACCCTCATACTCCTCTACGTGTGGGCATCCACTGCTGCGTCTTCCCCGGCTCCGCGTCGTCCCCTTCCTAGGCCTCGCCGTCATCCACCGCCCTGGTGCTCTCGGCGCGGCGTGGTCAATGTGGTCAAGGAACGACTTCCATCGGACATGGACTGTACGTGGAGAGGCTGACAGCTGGGTCCACGACCGCAGCAAGGAAGTGCCTCCTTATTACACAGAAAATAATGATTCCTCCAACTGACAGCAGGGACCCACCGGACGGGCAAATGTATTTCGTGAAAAAAACGTTTCCCCCTGACTGCCGGGACCTACCAGCGACATTTTTGCACGCAAGGAAGTGCGCCCGGGCAAAAAAAACGATCCGCCCCCTGACTGCTGGGACCCACCAACTACATCTTCGCACATAAGGAAGTGCGTGACAGTCGAGACCCACCTGGTCGAAGCGTACGTAGCGTTGTCATTCTGGTCGCGAACGTGTACGTACATACTGGTCCATGTAGAGGCGCACACGTAGCATGTACTTGTACGTACAGCGCCCAGTGTGCTAGAAAGAAAATACGGCCACGTACGTACATAGGGGCAGGGTCTCGAATGCCAACTCGCGCATACGTATGGCCAGGGCTCGTGTAGATGGCTAGGTCAAAACGGAGAAACATCGTCGTCGTCGTGTTCATGGGGAGCCAACCGGCTAGGTCGGAGCAGAATGCATCGTCGTGTTCATTGGGAGAGCTTGGATGGAACAGCCAATGGAAACGAGGCCTGGCATACCGTAGAACGGAGGAAACTGCCTTGTGTTTGACCGGCCACGGTCGAAACGGGATCCTGTTCATCGGGAGGGGTCTGGCGTACCGCAAAATGGAGGAGACAAACCTCCTACAGTCGAAACGGGGGTCCTGTTCATCGGGAGGGGTGTGGCATACCGCAAAACGGAGGAAACGGACTTGTGCTGGAGCACTATGGTCAAAACGGGGGTCATGTTCATCAGGAGGGGTGTGGCGTACCGCAAAACGGGACTCCACAGGATACTGTTCATCTCCACCGTCAACCCCCTCCAGCCTCCACGGGCTACTGTTCATCTACCATCGACCTCCTCTAGCCTCCACCTGTGACTGTTCATCCACGGGCTCCTGTTCATCCAGCCTCCACCGCGTGCTACTCCACCGGCTACTGTTTAACCAACCCTCTCCTCGGGCTCCTATTCAACCACCCCTCCACGGGCTACTGTTCATCCAGCCCTCCATCGTCTACTGTTCATCCAGCCCTCCATGGGGTGGTCCTGTTCATCCAGCCCTCCACGGGGTCCTGTTCATCCAGCCCCAACCGGCTCGATCGATCAGGGTCCTGTTCATCTAGAGGCAACACCATGGGGTCCTGTTCATCCACCCCCACCGGCAACTGTTCATCAAAACCCCGCAGCAACGCTCACTGTTCATCCAGAGGCAGCATCGACCAGCTTCAGTTAGTAGCAGTAGTGAAGGAATCGCTCGGGTTCAATAACATAGCTAGTGCAATCGCTCGGGTTCAGTTAGAGCCCAACTCCTCGCACACACGCGCGTATGTGTACGAGAGAAACGCGCATCGCTCGGCCCTGACCACCTGCCATAATCGGGAACTCCCCGAAATTTTCCTCGCCCTCGCTTCTACCATGGTTTTTTCCATCATGGACGGCCCAAAGAATGTCATGCAGCTGCATCTCCGGCCCGCACAGGACGAAAAGCCCATTTTCTGTCATGATTTTTTGTCATAGAAGTAGGAGCCCACCACATCTATGATGATACTGGGTTTTGTCACAATTATCATCATAGAAGTGTCATAAGTATGACAGAAAAAACTTTCATTCGGCCCAAAATATCACGGATGTGTCTTTTTTGTAGTGATACTCGGCAATATCCTTCTCCATACATGTCCACCAGAATTGTTCTTTCAAATCCAAATACATCTTGGTTTTTCCGGGGTGAATCGAATATGGTGAGTCATGAGCTTGCTGAAGTATTAACTTCCTGATCTCTACATTATTGGGTACATATACACGATCCTCAAACCATAAAGTTTCATGCTCATCCTCACGAAAACCCTTGGCTTTTCCTTTGCTCATTTTCTCCTTTATCTCCGCAATTTCTCTATCATCCTTGTGAGCTTCCTGAATCTTTCCCAATAACATAGACTGAACCTCCATTGCTGCAACAAAACCTCTTGGAACTATCTCCAAATGAAGTTCCTTGAGATCGTTGACAACTCCTGCGGTAATCCTCCCCTTACAAGGGTATTGGCATAACTCTTGCGGCTCAAAGCGTCTGCTACGACATTGGCCTTTCCTGGATGATAATGCAGCTTCAAATCATAATCCTTTATTAGCTCCAACCATCTCCTTTGCCTGAGATTCAACTCCTTCTGCGTGAAAATGTACTTCAAACTCTTGTGATCCGTGGACACATCACAACGGTTTCCAGTAAGAAAATGTCTCCAGGTCTTGAGCGCATGCACTACGGCTGCTAACTCCAAATCATGTGTGGCATTATTTAACTCATGAGGTCGAAGCTGATGTGACGCATATGAAACAACTCTTCCGTCTTGCATAAGTACAAATCCAAGTCCCAAGTGAGAATCGTCGCAATACACTTGGAAATCCTTGCGTATATCTGGAAGAATTAGCACCGGGGATGTAACCAAATGTTTCTTTAACTCTTGAAAACTGGCCTCACATTCCTCGGTCCATTTGAACTTGGTGTCCTTCTTCAACAACCCCGTCATGGGTTTCAAAATTTTGGAAAAATTCTCAATGAATCTCCTATAATATCCTGCGAGTCCCAGAAAACTACGGATCTCTCCAACTGAGGTGGGTGCCAACCACTCAGTGACAGACTGTACCTTGGTAGGGTCTACTGCTATATCTTCTCCTGATATAACATGTCCAAGAAATCCAACTTCCTTGAACCAAAATTCACATTTGCTGAACTTGGCATATAGTTGATGTTCTCTGAGCTTCTCGAGAACTAAACGCAAATGCTCCTTGTGTTCCTCTTCATTCTTCGAGTACACGAATATATCATCAATGAACACCACCACAAACTTATCCAAAAACTCCATGAACACCTTGTTCATCGTACTCATAAAATAGGCAGGGGCATTAGTCAATCCAAATGACTTGACCGTGTACTCATATAGCCCATACCTTGTGGTAAAAGTTGTCTTAGGTATATCCTGTTCTCGGATCTTCAACTGGCGGTATCCCGATCGAAGATCGATCTTGGAGACTACTTTTGCTCCCTGCAGCTGGTCAAACAGATCATTGATCATCGGTAGTGGGTACTTGTTCTTGATTGTCACCTCATTCAATGCTCGATAATCAACAACCATTCTTAAAGATCAATCTGTAACACCCCTAGTGTCATGCTACATTAATCCCCTGTTAATGGTTCCATGTCATCACATTACTGTTTCTAATCTTCACTTGATCCAAATCACCTTTCAAATTGAAATCCAACCTAAAGTCAAAAAAATTCATATTTGTCACACATGAAATAAAAAATGTTCATCTTGTGGCAAATAATCATATGTTAATATTGGTGGTGGACCAACATTTTTGCAAGGTGTTTAAATGGCCTAAACCAATTGAAGTAGTGGCTAAAGCAACAGGTTAAATAGCTTTTTAATTTATAAATATTTCTACCTTTTTCAAAAGCCTCACAATTCTTTTTGTGGCATTGCACAATAATTCTGTGGAATTGTTTTAGCCAGTGGCATAATTTTGCTAAGTCATTAGTGGCTAAAAGAAAAGGCAAAAGCTGCTGGAAAAGAAAAAGAAAAAGAAAAGGAAAAGGAAAGAAGAAGGAGAGGGAAAGCCCCTGCCCCATTTGGGCTTCGGCCCACCCGAGCCAGCTGGCCCAGCAGGCCGGCCCACTCCCCCTCCCCGGTCGCCTTCTCCTGCTCCCCGAGCCATGTCGCTACAGGGTGTGGCTCCCGCTGAACCACCTCGCCGGCGATGATCCCCACCGCGAGAGGATAAGGTCGCCGCCCCGGACGCCTCGAGCCCTCCCCCTCACCTACCGCCACATCCACTCCCTTGGATGCCTCGCCATTTCCCCCTTCTCTTATGGCATTCTGCAGTTCGGTCCACAGAAACTACCCCTTTTCATTGACACCGATGCATATGTAGTGTAGATCCTTGCTTGTGAGTACTTTGGATGAGTAATCACGGTAGCTTTGCTCCCTCTTTTACCCTTTTCCATTCTTGTCAGATGATGCAACCAGATGATGGAGTCCAGGAGCCAGATGTCACCATCGATGATTACTACTACACTGAGGGTGCCTACTACTACATGGAGACCGCTGAAGACCTGGAGTAGTTAGGAGGCTCCTAGGCAGGAGGCCTCTCCTATTCGATCGGTGTTCCTGTTATGCTAGCCTTCTTAAGGCAGACTTGTTTAACTTATGCCTGTTCTCAGATATTGTTGCTTTCGCTGACTCATTTGTTTTCGAGCTTATGTATTCGAGCCATCGAGGCCCCTGGCTTGTAATATAAAGCTTGTATTATTTTAATTTGTGTCTAGAGTTGTGTTGTGATATCTTCCCGTGAGTCCTTGATCTTGATCATACACATTTGCGTGTATGATTAGTGCACGGTTAAATCGGGGGCGTCACAAGTTGGTATCAGAGCCGACTGCCTGTAGGTAGCCCCCTTTCCAACTCCTTGCCCGAAGTTGAGTCTAGTCAAAACTTTTACTAACATGGCTGTGTGGCCTACAGACCCACGTCGCCATTGGGTGGTATTAGGATCTTTTATTCCTCGTCTATACTCTGGGAGTCTGATCTCTCTTCTATTTCCGGGTTAAATGATTTTACTAACTCGAACATTAGGATCTCGTGATCACATCCGCCAAGAGAGCCCCTTATTTTAGATGATCGCTTGCTACATGAGAAGATTCCGGAGATACTCTATGATATTCTCTCGAGACTTTGTGCCTGTTGCTTTTGCAATTCCCTACCACCAAAATATCATTATGGATAACTACACACACTTGCCAATCTTACATTCTATCCCATTGATCTTGTTTATTAACAGATGCCCTGAACTGCTCTCCTTTCTTTCGAGAATCCTTTGAGCTTACTGCCTTGCGGTTCCTTGTCACATGAATACCCCTACGGATAACTTTGTGCACCTATCGAGTATCCGCTCATCCTCAGTTGATTCATGTACTTCACAAAAGTCTTCGTAATACCATTCGTTCTTGTGAAAATCCTCAGTAACCTATTGTTCTTGAATTTCTTGCTTGCTTGCATTATGGTTAATACCATAAGTCTAGTAATCTTATTGTCATCCTTTGTCATTATCATTTTGAGTCTGTTGATACAATATGTTGTGAATGCTCGCAATCCTCAATCAGATCCTAGAATTCATCCTTCTGGCTCAGACGTCATTCTAACATGTGCTAGATCTCGACCAATCTAATCTCCATCGATTGTACCCCTAAGGTTATTCTACCTATCCAGCCCTAATCAGAGCATCGCTTCTGATCCCTTGTCTTGGAATCCATAATTCCTTTGCAATTGAGCTTTGAGTTAGTCAGTTGTTTCTATAATTTGATATCCTTGCATTCTTTCTTCCTCTGGTTGAATACTAATGCTCACATCAAATCCCTTGTGGACCACCAGACCCCCTTTTTCGGATTTTATCCGACAACGTCCTTCATATTCAATAAGCCTGTGTGCCTTTCCTCGGATACATAATACTTTTGGTAAATTGTATCCTCTGCTTTCTCAAGCATGCTCTACTATCGAGCTTGTGTTATTTATTCTTGAAATTTATGATATATGATCCTAAGAGGCCATGATGGGTTGAACCTATGCCTTCCCTAACCTGTGTGAACATGAAAGTTATGCGGGTTATACTCTACTGGCTTTTCGTCAGATAAAATTTCAATACTATAGTTTCATCAAGAGCCAGAAGCAAAATGAAAGGTTATGCATTGTAGAAGTGGGAGTCGACCCTCAACCTGGTGTTCATGCCCACGGACACGGTGTGGAACTTATCATGAAAGCTTCTTGCAAGGATATTTAATCATTTGAATATTCTTCCAGTATCGTAAATTGGATACCTTGCAGTTATGGTCCCGACCATATTTCCTCCTTGATCCCTTTACTGGGTAAGTTACAATTACTTATCCTCTGCAAATCATTCCCCCGTCTAACCTCTACTCTGATTTACCTTCTGGCATTACACCTAGTACTTGATACTGCGAAGCTTTATACCCCATCACATCATTCCTAGCGTGATCGGCTATATTTTTATCATGTCAACTTTTTAACTGGGCTACCTGGTCCTTATGCCCGGAGCAACTTCCGACGATGATCTAAGCTTACGTCGATCTTCCTCATCTTATCATTTCGCCTTGAACAACAAGCTTAATTTCAAGTTTGTGTCATACCCATGGTTCCAATAACCTTTCGCTTCATCATTCCTTTGACTGGATGTCACTGCCGATCGATTACATTTTCATCAAATCTCTCGACAAATGTGTCGTGATCATCATCAACATTCTGAGCTTTTCCAGGATACCAATCAAATTCATGATGAGAAATACCATCCTTGCCTCTCGATGGCTTGTGTCAGCACCAAAAACATTCGTGTGTTCCCCCAACACAAACTTATTCATATAATTTTGGAAATACATCCTTTTTGGCATGTCGATGGATTGTGGCTGAGCCCGTCGGCCACACCCTCATCTTTTCCCTGCTAAAATTGTATGACTTATTTTCTAATTTGTTTCCGATGGATCCTTGGTGCATTCAAAGTCTGACCTTTGCTTGAAACCATGTCAATGCTATCTCGAAGCATGTTTGTGGTAATCCGATCTCCAATAAGAACATTTGAAGCACGATATTAAATTTTCTTTATGAATTATCCAAACACCTTGTATGGGTAATGTCATGAATTTTCTTTCCCCTTACCTAAATGGTTTTATACTTCTATCCTGTCATGGATATCATGCTCTGCTTGTCCTTGGGAAGGATATACCCCTGAAATATGTGTTTAAACACATTTTCCTTTCCATTGTCCTATTTAATCTGACAATTACATTTTCCTTTCCATTGGTTTGTTTAAACCTTATTGTGATCTATATTATATAAGCAGTAATATTTCCCTGATTATGTAAAACACCTCGTTGTATCACTCTGTCAGTAAGACCCTGTTACTATTGTTAATGACATTCTGGTAGCCACCGATGGACGAGAACTTTGCCTCATGGCCCGCCTCGTTCAACGAGTAGGAAAATGGTTCTCTTCGTCCCTCGCCCTTCATATCGACGTGTTGCTGACATAACTGACAGGCTACCCTCTGACACGCCTTGCTATCATGACCGTGCAAAATGCTACATTTAACCCACATGGTGGGCTCATAACCCACAGTTCCACAGGATTGGAACCTGACTCTCCTGTATACCTTTGATTCGGAAATATTCTTGCAATTGGCTTCGTATCATGTCACGGCCACCTTTCGAGAGATGATCTATTCCCGATGCTCTGAACCCCTTTCTCACGCTCTATTGAGGTATCAATTTGTCCATTCGCTTGAAACTTCCTATTGTACCTTCATACTTTGCTCTCGATGTTTAATATTTTTCACCTCGAGAGATAGTTCTGCCTCATTCCCTGAATTGTTCACTAGATAATTAACCCTATAAGGGTTAGTTCTCTGAAGTTACTCTTTACTTCCCCACTTAAATCTTGGGACGAGATTTCTTGTAGTGGAGGAGATTTGTAACACCCCAGCGTCATGCTACAGTAATCCCCGATTAATGGTGCCATGTCATCACATTACTGTTGCTAATCTTCACTTGATCCAAATCACCTTTTAAGTTCAAATCCAACCTAAAGTAAAAAAAAATCATATTTGTCAGACATGAAATCAAAAATGTTCATCTTGTGCCAAATAATCATATGTTAATATTGGTGGTGGATCAATATTTTTGCAAGGTGTTTAAATGGCCTAAACCAATTAAAGAAGTGGCTAAAGCAACAGGTTAAATGGCTTTTTAATTTGTAAAAATTGCTACCTTTTTCAAAAGCCTCACAATTCTTTTTTTGGCATTGCACAATAATTCTGTGGAATTGTTTTAGCCAGTGGCATAATTTTGCTAAGTCATTAGTGGCTAAAAGAAAAGCCAAAAGCTGCTGGAAAAGAAAAAGAAAAAGAGAAGGAAAAGGAAAGAAGAAGGAGAGGGAAAGCCCCTGCCCCATTTGGGCTTCGGCCCACGCGAGCCAGCTGGCCCAGCAGGTCGGCCCACTGCCCCTCCTCGGTCGCCTTCTCCTGCTCCCGAGCCATGTCGCTACAGGGGCTGGCTCCTACCGAACCACCTCACCGATGACGACCCCCGCCGCGGGAGGATAAGGTCACCACCCCGGACGCCTCGAGCCCCCCCCCATCACCTACCACCACATCCACTCTCCCTGGATGCCTCGCCATTTCCCCCTTCTCTTTTGGCATTCTACAGTTCAGTCCACAGATACTACCCCTTTTCATTGACACTGATGCATATGTAGTGTAGATCCTTGCTTGCGAGTACTTTGGATGAGTACTCACGGTAGATTTGCTCCCACTTTTCCCCCTTTCCATTATTCTCCGATGATGCAACCAGATGACGGAGTCCAAGAGCTAGATGTCACCATCGACGATTACTACTACACCGAGGGTCCCTACTACAATGTGGAGACCGCTGACGACCTGGAGTAGTTAGGAGGCTCCCAGGCAGGAGGCCTGGCCTTTTCGATCATTGTTCCTGTTATGCTAGCCTTCTTAAGGCAGACTTGTTTAACTTATGCATGTTCTCAGATATTGTTGCTTCCACTGACTCGTTTGTTTTCGAGCTTATGTATTCGAGCCCTTGAGGCCCCTAGCTTGTAATATAAAGCTTGTATTATTTTAATTTGTGTCTAGAGTTGTGTTATGATATCTTCCCGTGAGTCCTTGATCTTGATCGTACACATTTGCGTGTATGATTAGTGTACGATTGAATCGAGGGCGTCACACCATCCTTCTGCTCAACTAAGAGCACTGGGTCTCCCCACGGTGATGAACTTGGTCGCATATAACCTTAATCCAATAACTCCTTAATCTGCTTCTTAATTTCCTCCAGATCACTTGTGGGCATCCGATACAGTTTCTTCGATATTGGTCCGGTGCCTGGCAACAACTCTATCAAAATTCTATGTCTCGATCTGGCAGCATGCCTGGTAGTTCCTCTGGAAATACATCTGGGAGATCCTTCATAGCAGGCACTTCTTCTTGAACAACTCCCGAGAGGGAATTTACTTGAGTCCTCCTTGGTGCATGCCAAGACACATCCTTGATCCATTTACCCTCCGGGGTGGTGAGTAAAATTGACTTACTAGCACAGTCGATGTTTCCTCCAAACATCGATAGCCAATCCATGCCTAGTATCACATCCAATCCTTGTGACTCCAAAATTATTAGGTCCGAGGGGAAAACATGCCTACCTATGGTCAATGGCATCTGAAAACATCCTCTGCTTGCCATATACTCCGCTCCTGGCGAGCTTAATAACATAGGTGTCTTAAGGGCTTTGGTGGGCAACTTAAACTTATACACAAATCCCCTTGATATGTATGAATGCGGTGCACTAGTGTCGAAAAGAACAATTGCAGTAAATGACTTAATCAAAAACTTACCGATTACTGCATCCAGTTGCTCTTCAACTTCCTCCTTGTTGACGTGGTTCACCTAACCACTGGTGAAGGGGTTGGGCTTCTTCCCAGAGTTTCCATTTCCATTGCCATT
The DNA here is from genome assembly GCF_002162155.2 of Triticum dicoccoides. Taxonomy (NCBI): domain Eukaryota; kingdom Viridiplantae; phylum Streptophyta; class Magnoliopsida; order Poales; family Poaceae; genus Triticum; species Triticum dicoccoides. The sequence goes on from NC_041384.1 coordinate 271,415,648, forward strand.
CTTCAACTCAGAACAATCATTGGCATAGTGTCGAGTCTTCCCGCACTTGAAACAGATGACATGGCTCAGGTCCTTCTTAGCGGGTGTTGCTGGGTTGGAACGGGTCTGGCTATTGCTTCCTCCATTCTGATTTCCATTCTTAGAGTCATTGTGGTTATGCGGACTTCCTCCATTGTGAGTATGGACTCCATGGTTGTGGGGGTATCCTCCCATGTTTGGGGTAAACGGGGTTTCTGTTGGGCTCCACAATTGTACTTCCCCTGTCCATACTTCCTTTTGCAGCTCTCTATCTGCTGCTGCTTCCCTTCTATCATAAGAGCCCTGTCTACCAACTCCTGGTAGTTGGTGAATGTTGCAACCATCAACTGCATACTCAGCTCATCATTCAGCCCTTCCATAAACTTCTCCTGTTTTGCGGCATATGTGGCCACATCATCTGGGGCATAACGGGCTAACTTGCTGAACTCATCCACGTACTACCCCACAGTACGATTTCCCTGGCATAAGTTGCGAAACTCACGTTTCTTCATAGTCATTGCTCCGGTTGAGACATGGGCTGTCCGGAAAGCTTGCTGAAACTGATCCCTTGTGACATTGGCTATGGGGAAATTGGCTGCGTAATTCTCCCACTATGAGGCTGCGGGTCCATCCAATTGATGTGTGGCAAAGCGCACCTTCTCAACATCTGTGCAACCTGCAATGGCCAGCTCCCTCCCAATCCTGCGGAGCCAGTCATCAGCAACAATCGGCTCGGTGCTACTGGAAAACCCCGGCGGATTCAACCTCAGAAAATGGGCTAAGTTGTCCACTTGCGGTGGTGGCGGTGGGTTGTTGTTGTTGCCTTGGTTCTAGACTAGCAACTGCATCAAGGCATTCTGCTGTTGGATCAACTGATTGAGCTCCGGTGGGAAGACAAATCCAAGGTCACGTCTCGGAGGCATCTGATAGGTTTAGAGAGGAGAGAATAGAATAGAGTAAGATCTAAAGGCTAAGCACTACCCATATGCACATGAGACAAACACATTCATTCACACCACTCAATGCAAACAAGATCATACAATTGATCTAGGCTACCGTTACAAAATACTCGGACTACTACTATATACATGGGGAAAATACTACCGATAATATGGTGGTCGACTAGAAATTTTGATCGGAGGAAGACTCCATGATATCTGCTCCAGCTTCGTCTTCATAATCATCATCAATATCGGGATCGGAGTCGGTGTCGTCGATGATGATGTAGTCTTTGAGGTGGTTGTCCTCCTCGGGTTTGGGATCTCCCATTAATATTCCTAGCTTCATTCTTCAGGTCTTCATTCTTCTCCAATAGTACTGCATGTAGAGTTGAGTTCCTCTTCTAGCTCCAAGTTCCTGGTTATCACCTTCTTCAGGTCTATCATGCTGGCGCACATTTGGTTCTCCTGATGACGAATGTGCTGGTTCAACTCCTAGATGTAGGCTGCAATGGACTTGTCCTTCCTAGTGCAAATCATTTCCCATTTCTCATCTCGGCGTCCACATATCTGGTAGGTGGTGTCCTTAAGATTCTTGTGGTATACTTCGTCGATGCGTCCCATGGCGATGTGGGCTGCCATGCTCTTTCCTAGACTCCAGGTTGGTGCATCAAAATAAACTCTATGGGCTCAGTAACTGGTGTGAATATCTTTCCTGTAACATTTACTCGAATTGTCCATCGCCCTTCTTCAGGTAGAGTGGCGGTGTAGGCCCTGTGAAGCTTGGTATTCCGATGCTCAGGTACTTAGTGGCCTCCTTCAAGTGTCGTCCAAACGGGGTGTAGTCATCCGGTTGAGCAAACTTGTTCCTTGGGCCCGCCATCTATAGAGTAGAAAATGGAGAGGAGTCAGAAATGAGTAGAGAAGAGTGTCCTATGGCTCATCTTAATGGTCACGTCCTGCAGTTAGCGTGTGCTCTGATACCATCTTGTAGCGATCCGACCTCAAATGGCCAAATCTCTGTGCATAAGTGTCATCCCTAGATTGGTAATGCTGACACACACAGTACTCAAGGATTTATAACAAAGTGCAATCACACACTTACTACATCGAATATCTCAAAGAGAATATTTATTACGATAATATGGCTGAAGGCCATCTAAATAAGATAACTGCGGAAGCTTCAAGGGTAAATGAGTCCATCAACTCCAACGACATAGCTGAGTGCATGACAACGACCTAGCGCACCTTACTCTTCGTCTGAAAACTCTGCAACATAATACGTTGCAGCATGTGTAGGTCAGCACATGGAATATGCTGGCAAGATAACACTATAGAGCAATGAACAAGTAACAGCTATGACTATATGCATATATGGCTGGTGGAGGCTCTATGGTTATGATTTTGCGTAAAGCCAATTTTTCCCTACAACAAAGGAATATACTTTATTTTACTACAAAGTTGGTTGAAACATTGAGAATGGTAACCCCATCTCAATCCCAAATTAAAAGTTAACAACCCAACAAAATTAATTAAGTAGAGTGATGACATCAACATAGTAGGTCAAGCACCAGATACTCAAGATGTCCATAACCGGGGACACGACCAACCATGATTAGTTTGTACACTATGTAGTGGTTTGCGCACTTTTCCCCACGAGACTCGATCTCCTCCATTATATTTCTCGCACTGCATGATGTTTGAGAAACGGATGATTGAGAGACGGTCTTTCCGAAGAGGTTCCCTTAACCTATAGACAGGCCGGTACACCTACAATCGCCTACATCTGCTAGCCCATCATGGAAAGGTTTCCCACAACTTACTCAACTATGTCAGAGCCCATAATGGCTTGTGGCTGCACACACAAGTTTCCAGCATGAATAACATAATGATCCCTTTGAGCATGGGTGGCAAACCATAGGAAAAATCACACGGATACCCCGGGATTCTCCTTGGACAAGACTGGATTCCCCAGGTTCCCACAAACCAATCCACCGAGAGGTGTATTTAAGTAGACACCTTAAGTTAAACCTTAATTAACAATAATATCTCACATCTGACATGAATTCTCTCAACACCAAACTACGTCTACGAGCATAGCATAGCAGTATAAGCATACATAGTAACACCCAGGTTTGAATAAAAGACAATAGGTTCTACCTCATCAACTACTTCCCAATACCCACAAGTATTCAAGTCCTAATCATGGAGTGTTTGAGGATTGAAGCTAATGCATAAAAACTAGGTAATATGGGATATGATCAAAGTGTTACTTGCCTTGCTGATGATCTAAAAACCCTAGTGCCTCGTAGTAGCACGCTTCACACTCTGGAAACTCTATCATGAACAAATAATAGCATACATAAGCACTCAAGCATCAGATGCAAGGGTAAAACTCAAGAGAAAAGGTCCAAACTAAAATTTCAACTGAAGAGCTTCGCTTTGCAAAAAGAATCAATCGAATCGGAGCTACAAAACTCAAACAACGATCAAAAGAAATTTGAATTCAAATCTACTTGAAACCAAATTTTAATTTGTCAAAACCATGTTCAAGTTTTATCAGGAAAGAGGGGAACAAGGCAAAGATTTTGGCGTTGGTTTCATTGGATTTGGATGAACGAGCAAAACGTAGCGAGGGTTTGAAAATTAGGGACTAATTTGTGATAAAAGTATTCGCGGATAGGTCCCTGGCTGGAAAATTAAAATAAAAAGAAAAACCTAACGAACGAACGTAAGCTAACAAAACTAAACGAACGAAAACCGTTTGCTAAAAGAAACTAACCGACGAACGTTGGCTAATTAATGAACTAAAATAAAAAACCGATCTAACCTAAACCGAAAAATCAGGAGAAAAACCGAACGGGTTTTTGCGGTTTTTACCGATTTTTGAAAAAAAAACCGGCGGCAAGATCCGATCATCGGCGGCGTCGGGCGAGGCGGCGGCTCTGGCAGTGGTGGGGCGAGGCGGTGGGTAGCGATGGGGATGCGGCGGCGCGGGAAGGAAGCAGCGCGGCTGGCGGCGGCGGTTGCGGCTGGCGGCAGCGGTTTGAGGTGGAGGAGGAGGCGGCCTGCGGCTATATAAAGGCCGGGGGGCCGCTTGTGGGAGGCGGCGGCAGTCCGACCCGTACTCCTCCTCGCCGGAGTCCGGCGTCCGCACGGCGGCGCAGCTGGGCTTGGCCCGGCTCGGCTGGGCCTTCGGCCTAGTCGGGCAATGAAGATTAAAAAAATTTCACTTGAAAGAAAAATCCTGTTAAGATATTAAAAAATCCTAAAAATACCAGAAACAATTTTCACCATCCAAACCTAATATTTAGGACAAGGTGAATATTTTTCTGGCCTAAAAAGGCAATTTTCAAAAATACATATTTTTCTAATTCAAATAAAATACCAATACAATATTAATTTGATTTTAAAATTTCTTCTCCAATATTCCACTCTTTTGAAGAAGTCATAATATCTTCTCTGTTTTATTTTTAATATTGGAAATAATTGGAGAGAAAATATTAAAATCAAATTGATCCTCTTTTCAAATTTGAGAAAAATTCAAATATGAAAATTTGTGAAATCTCCAACTCTCTCATTGGATCCTTAAGTTGCTTAAGATTTCTAGGATCACAACCAAAATGAAAATAAAATATGATATGCATATGATGACCTATGTATAACAGCCAAATTGAAAATTGGGATGTTACAGGCTTGTTGTGAGAAGCTCTGGTTTGCGAGAACCTTATACCCAAACCTGCCTTAAATGGGATAATTTTTTTACGACGGCATGTTGATGCCGCTCCATGATAGCATGTTAAGTTTCATGAATTTCAAACGAGTTTTAGATTTACTAGAATTTAAAAACCATGTATCTCAACGTTTGCGGCCGAGCGATGGTGGCAAGGTGTTTGATATTCATTCCCATTTCTTGCATGGGACCTAAGCATGCAGCCAAGGACACAAATTTGTTTTTTTCAAACAATTTACATGCATGGGAGCATGTGCTTGTAGTTCAAATTTGAATTGTGCACATAAATGCATAGAAAGCTTAGTTAATGTATAAAAATGTCCAAATGAACCCCCAAAAATTCCTAAAATTAACACAACACTCATGTTGTTCTATGTTGACACTAGAAAAAATTGAAATCAAGAAGAGGCAACAGATATCGTTTCGTCCAGAAAGGTGAAACGTTCCCAGCCGTAACCATGTGGCTTGTTGTGAGAAGCTTATATACCCCCAACCTGCCCCAAATGGGACAATATTTTTACCACGACATGTTGATGTTGTTCCATGCTAGCATGTCAAGTTTCATAAATTTTAGATGCATTTTCGATTTACTATAATTTAAAAACCATGTATCTCAATGTTAGCACCCGAGCGACGGTGGCCAGGTGTTTAACATTCACTCTCATTTCTTGCATGGGACTTGAGCATGCAACCAAGGAGGCACATTTCAATTTTGAACCCATTTATATGCACATGAGGATGTGGATGTAGTTGAAATTTGAATTATGCACATAAATGCATAAAAACTCTGTTAATGTATAAAAATGTCCAAGCGAACCCCGAAAAATCCCAAAAATTGACACAATACTCCTGTTGCTCTATGTTGACATGAGAAAATTTTGAAAGTAGGAAGAGGCAACAGATATTTTTTTGTCCCCCAAGGTGGCAAGTTCCCTACCGAAACCATCAGGCTTGTTGTGAGAGAAGCTCTGGTTTGTGAGAAGATTATACGCAAACCTGCCCCAAAGAGGACAATATTTTTACCACGACATGTCGATGCCTTCCATGATATCATGTCAAGTTTCATGAATTTCAGATGAGTTTTCAATTTACGAGAATTTTAAAACCATGTATCTCAATGTTAGCGGTCGAGCGACAGTGTCAAGGTGTTTGACATTCATTCTCATTTCTTGCATGTGACCTAAGCTTGGAACCAAGGACAGACATTTGATTTAGCAACCCATTCTTATGGACTGGAGCATGTGCATGTAGTTCAATTTTGAGTTATGCATATAAATGCCTAGAAAACTCAGTTAACATATAAAAATGTCCAAACGATTGCCAAAAAATTCCAAAATTTAACACGACACTACTATTGTTCTATGTTGACACTAGGAAGAAATTGAAAGCAAGAAGAGGCGACGAATATTGTTTTTTCCACAAAGGTGAAACGTTTCCCTAATGGAACCATGAGGCTTCTTGTGAGAAGCTCTGGTTTGTGAGAAGCTTATACCATAACCTGCACCAAATGGGACAATATTTTTTACCCTAGCATGTTGATGCCATTTCATGATAGCATGCCAAGGTTCATGAATTTCAGACGGGTTTTGGATTTACTATAATTAAAAAAGCAAGTACCTCAATGTTTGCCGGAGAACCACGGTGACGTGGTGTGCGAAATCCATCCCCATTTCTTGCATGGGACATAAGCATAAACCCATGGACACATATATGATTTTACAACCCATGTTGGTGCACCGGAGCATGTGCATGTAGTTTAATTTTGAATTGTGCACCTGGAATGGCTAGAAAACATATTTAATGTATAAAATGTCCAAACGAACACTGAATAATTCCAATTTTTTGACGACACACATATAGTTGCATGTTCACTGCAGATAAAAGTTCTAGCAATTCAAACACCCTCCATTGCAGCTGTGACCCCATTTGTAATTCAAATCAAGATGAAAAATCAAGTAGATTGCACACCATTTATTATCACCAACCGTGTGAAATGCAGTACAAATTATCTTGGAGCACCGTCGGTGTATAGTACGCCTATGGCTTACGCGAGAAGGTGCGTCGGCTACAGTCCACAACGGTGTGTCAAGCACACTAGCTCGCTCCCCAAATATCATTTCACTATTCAATCGTCGCCGGTGAAAGATGGGGACGTGGACCCGCGTCGTGAGGGAAACTTTGGCTGCCCACTCTGGCGAGAGCGCGGCTGCAGCCGCCATGCGCGTGCTAACAAGGTGCATGAGTGCGGCAGCAATCTGTGACCGGGTGGCCAAGGCAGCCCAAACGGTCGTTGTTGCTTCTCAGGTGGCGGCAGCAACATCTGCCTCGGGGATAGCAACTTGCGAGAAGGGCACAACAATTGTCCATTCCGCAGCGGTGGGCTTAGCACTGATGGAGGTCGCCCACGACAATGTCGAGGCCGCCCATGCCCAGCTCGTGGCGGTCACCGCACAAATCGAACAAAGCTTCTCCGACAATGGTCGGCAACCCACGACCGAAGAGTTGGCAATCACCGAGAGTGTTCCAGCAGCCGTCTGTTCCTCCGCCGCATACCTTGCCATGACGGAGCCCGTCCAAGAGCAGATTACGGGTGCCCACGTCTAGCTCATGGTGGCCTTTTCCAAAGAGATGGCGGACGTGGGTGGCGAGATGCTTGTCGAGTATGGTGCGATGGATGCCATGGAGCCCCTTCCCCAGGAGACCATCGGGTGCGAGCTAGACATGAAGGAGGTGGCGGAGATCGACAAGCACCATCCATAGCAGTACTCTTTGTTTTGTTTAATTATGAGCACTGGTCTTTAATTTGTTAGAGTAATGTTTAGGTCAGCTAGCTCTGTTTAATTGCTGAACTTGCTTGATTAAGAAGTGTGGGTGTGATGTAGTCTCCTTTGTGTACCCAAATTATGCAATGACGTGGATGACCACTGTAACCATGGAAATTCGAACCAAAATTTTTGATGTCACACACGGTTTAAGCTATCTGAATCGTTTGTGATGTTCACATATCGTACACAGTTTTGAATAAGGGACCGTGTCCGATGACACTTTGCGCGCCAGTTTTTTCGCTCAACTAATTCAAAATTCTCGGCTTCCGCGGAAATATCTACCTCCCCACCCCTCCCCCTTACCAAAAGTCACATTTCCCCTGTTTCCGCCTTCCTTTCCAAGTTGAAACCTTCACTCCTTGCTTGCAGCGCCGCCGCCTCGCCGACGGCCCTCCTTCATGCCTCTCGGCCTCGTCTATCCAGGCAGGTAATCCACACCCGACTCCTATCCACATCCCACATACTAGACCGCTGTCACGACACCTTCCACCCAAATCACTGACCCCGCCACCATTTAAGTGCCGCCCTAAGCCATGGTGCACACAGTATAGGCATGAACTTAAGGAGCATTTGGCAGCGGAGAAGCAAATTGCGGCCGCACGCGCGGATGAGGTCGCGATGGTTTCCATTCGTGCCGATCCTCAGATCTTGGAGGGACACCTTGCCATTTGCTAGCTATAGCGGTTAAGCATGCTTGGTTTATCCGTTGCGTGTGCTACTCCTGCCTTTCCTTAACAAATTCTAGTGAATTGTGCTTTCTAATTTTTCCATGCAATCTGTTGCTCTAGTGTATATGTTCTATATGTCGTGCAATGTGGTGCTCACTTCTTAACTATTTGATTAATTAGTTGTCTCTTAAGTTAAATGTTTTGTTTAATTCTGCAAATGTGATGTTCAATTTGTCAGCCTGCAATTTCGTATTGTCTTCCATGTGATAAATAAATCGAATTTATATTTACAAAATACATGAGAAACGAATACAATTGCTATATTTCCAAGTTGTCAAGCATGCTTGGTTTGGTTAACTGTCTAATCTTCTAGTATGTTATACATTGTGCAATGTGGTGCTTAGTTAACATTTGGTTCATTTGTTGTGGTGTTTAGTTAACTATTTGGTTCAATGTCGCAATGCGATGTTCAATAGTTGTGGGTGCATTCTGTTATTGTATACCATGTGAGAAGTAAATTGAATTTGGCTATACTAAATACATGAGAAACAAGTAGAATTTCTATATTTCCAAGTTGTTAAGCATGCTTAGTTTGGTTAACTGTCTGATCTTCTATTAGGAGTATGTTATATTGTGTAATGTGGTGCTCAGTTAATGTTTGGTTCATTTGTTGTGTTGTTTAGTTAGCTGTTTGGTTCAATTCTGCAATGCGATGTTCAATTGTTGTGGGTGCATTATGTTATTGTATACCATGTGAGAAATAAATTGAATTTGGCTGTACTAAATACATGAGAAACAAATACAATTGCTATATTTCCAAGTTGTTAAGCATGCTTGGTTTGGTTAACTGGCTGATCTTCTATTAGGAGTATGTTATATTGTGCAGTGTGGTGCTCAGTTAATGTTTGGTTCATCTATTGTGGTGTTTATTTAACTGCTTGGTTCAATTCTGCAATGCGATGTCCAATTGTCATGGGTAGAATTTTGTATTGTTGTGCATGTGAGGAATAAATCAAGTTTGGCTGCAGAGAAACATATACAAGTGCTATATTTCCTAGTTCTTAATCATGCTTGGTTTGGATAAATGAGTTTTCCATGTGCTTATTTTTCATCACCATATTTTACTGATAGTATTCTAACCCTCACTTAACCTGATGACTAAGTACCTTATATGTGTTGTAGGGAAACAATGGGAAGCACTGAGGTTTACAATCGAGGTTAGCACATGCATGGTTCGTTGTCTAATAGCACATTATTGTGCAATTGCAGGAGCCATTCTAATATTTAGGTTTTTAAAAATTTGGTCTTGCACATGTAGGTCCTGCTGTCAGAGGTTTTGACCCACTGTTCGACCCTTTTTGCATATGGGGAAATGAGTTTTCCGTGAATACCAATCAAGTCAAGAAACTCAGAAAGATTGTTAGGATAAAGAAATTAGCGACAAAAAATAACAAGATGTTTGTCTGCACAATGGAGAAGACATCAATTCACTACTTGATGGTACTAACTATTATACCTTGCCTTTTTTATTCCTTTGCCCCATTTCCAATATAGAGAAGATATTTATGCACATCCTTGTTTTCAGGCCTTTCCAAAGCAGTTCACTGATGATTACCTCTCAAACCACCTCTATGGCCAGGAGGTGAGGAAGGTTTTCATACAACACCCACCATTCAATATTGAAGTGTTCCTGAAGAGGACAAAGGATTGAGAGTCAATCATCCACATGCATTTACCTAAAGTTGCAAAGACCTTCAGCATTAATGAAGGCTCAATATTCGCCTTCCGCTTTAGCAGTTTCCTAGATGAGATGCATCTCTCTATATACCGTCTATGATGCTAATTTCGAAAGGTTCTAGACGTTGCATGTGAAACTTGGTGCTGGTGCAGTTGTGTAATGGGGTAGCCGAGTGCTGAAGCTATATCATGTTGTACTCTGACGTATTTCAATTATGAAATCCTGCTTCCTTAATATGGAAATGAAATATATTGTGTGCTTAATATGAAATGTCAATTAGATTAATAAATGGATTACTAATAATAAGGAAATTAGCCTGCTAATGGCCAATTAGCCTGCTAATAAGGTTTTTCTATTCCAAACGGTTATTGAGAAAACACCATGGGCGATGACCTCAGGCAACGCACCCAAGTTCTAGGAATAAACCATGTTGGATCCATGAACAATCACACACGACATCCTCTTGAAAACGGTTTGCATTGGGCCACCTTCCGCAAACGTTTACCACATAAAAACTATGTGTGATGGACAGCCTTTGCCACACAGTTTCTTCTATGCACAATGTGTGATGCATTCAATAACGCAAATGATAAAATTGTTAATATCGTGTGCAATGGCAATGCTATCACAGACGATTTAATGGGGAAAATTGTGTGTGATGTACCTGCGAACAGAAATGTTTTCCTTGAAGCGACTTTGTGGGGTGTATATACGAACATAAACATTTAGCGGGGACTGGCCGTGTGGGATGTACTTACGACCGGAAAATATTTCGCCTATATAATTGTATTTTTTAGCACTACTATACGTATAACCGTATTTGATCGCTTGTCGGTCGCACACGACCTTATTTTGCCGAGCGTGTGTGCTAGGAGGGCATATCTCCGACTGTTTCTAGGTCGTGTGGGGAGGACCCCCCTATCGCAGTCACTAACTAGGCGACAGTTTAGAACGTCTTCGCGGAGAGGGGTTAAAAACCGTTTGCATAGTACCTTGCTGTACCAGTGTTCCTCCCGTGCCGCCTCACCGTAGAGGAGCTAGCGGTGGCGAACATGGTGCTGGAGCGGTGGCAAAACAAGCACATAAAAGGTGGAGAAGACCTAGGGATGGGGGAATGGGAATGATGGATGATTCAAGGGCCAGATTGCATATATGCCCAACCGCCATGCGCGGGAAAACTCCTGCCTGGGCCCATTCCATCGACGTGGCGGCGGTCAGCGGGGGGCAGACGGGATTGGGACCTCGGATGAACAACTTAAAAAGATTTGGGACTCAGATATGCATTTTGAAAGAATTAGGACCCAATCGACACTTTTGGAAAAGAATTAGGACCATGCTTACGTTTTACTCTTTTTTTCTTTCATGGACATAACAAATTTCCCACATAAATTTCAACAGTGTCTAGTGTGGGGCTTGATCAAAGGTAGTCTCATTTTTTTATCTTTTTATCATTTATCCAAAAATTGTGTCCAACTACTCAGTTTTGTCATTAAAAGTTACTGTTGAAATATATTGCCCACCTCCCTCCATAAATTCAGACTTTTATATGAGTTGCCTTGAGCATGAATTCAGGGCCAGTTCTTTTCGGCGATTATCCCAGAATCGCCCCCCTCCCCAGCTTCTGCCAGAATCGCCACTACATATTTTTTTACAATCCTATCTAGTTAAGGTCTAATTAGCTAGGATTGTAAAAAACATATGGAGTGGTGATTCTAGGAGAATCTGGGGAGGGGGGCGATTCTGGTAGAATCGCCCAAAAGAACTGGCCCCCAATATGATATCTGAGCCAAAAGGTCTTTGATTTCAAGACCGACTTTTGGATTAGTTGGTTGGTGCATGAATTAAATAGTTACAGCTGCTAAAAACACCGTCGTTCTGTGAGATGCTTACTAAAAATGCCATTAGATTACTAAAAATGCCATCGTTCCACTAGAAGTGCACAGATGGTAGAGGAAGTGGAAGTGCACAGATGGTGGGGGACGGAAGGCGATACAATCTGGGTAGGGGTTTGGGAGGCGCGGGGAGTTACGCACCAAGCTGAAAAAGGGGGCATGAGACATGAGTGAACAGTGATCAAATGGAGGAGAGAAGATGGAGGTCACTAGTCCGCTAAAAATGCTAATGATAATGAAAGGACAGGAAAATATAAGAAGCCATCGGTAAAACAGCTGACATTTGAACTAGGCCACACAGCTAAGGTGAGTGAGGGGCAGACTATTACTAAGGTGTCAGGAGAGGTGGATGTCAAAGGGAACATGCAGAATTCAGAAAGAAAGCATAAGGAAGGAATGAGGGAGAATAAGGTGAAGGACAAGAGGAAAGAGGCTGCAGGGAAAGATGGTAGAGGTTCTGGTGGCAGACAGTTCAAGTGTATAGCATGCAAGGGAGTAAATGAAATCGAGGAAAGTCTGTGGATTGAGTTCGGGGAAGAGGAGAGGGATGGAGATGGAGATGCATGAGGTTGGTGAGGCAAAGAAGAGCAAGAAAGTGGAGGCTGTCGGTGTCAAAACCGGCGGATCTCGAGTAGGGGGTCCCGAACTGTGCGTCTAAGGTCGATGGTAACAGGGGACACGATGTTTACCCAGGTTCGGGCCCTTGATGACCCACAAGTATAGGGGATCTATCATAGTCCTTTCGGTAAGTAAGAGTGTCGAACCCAACGATGAGCAGAAGGAAATGATAAGCGGTTTTCAGCAAGGTATTCTCTGCAAGCACTGAAATTATATGTAACAGATAGTTTTGTGATAAGATAATTGGTAACGAGCAACAAGTAACAAGAGTAAATAAAGTGCAGCAAGGTGGCCCAATCCTTTTTTTAGCAAAGGACAAGCTTGGACAAATTCTTATATAGAGAAAAGTGCTCCCGAGGACACATGGGAATTATCGTCAAGCTAGTTCTCATCACGTTCATATGATTCATGTTCGGTACTTTGATAATTTGGTATGTGGGTGTACCGGTGCTTGGGTACTGCCCTTACTTGGACAAGCATCCCACTTATGATTAACCTCTATTGCAAGCATCCACAACTACAACAAAAGTATTAAGGTAAACCTAACCATAGCATGAAACATATGGATCCAAATCAGCCCCTTACGAAGCAACGTATAAACTAGGGTTTAAGCTTCTGTCACTCTAGCAACCCATCATCTACTTATTACTTCCCAATGCCTTCCTCTAGGCCCAAATAATGGTGAAGTGTCATGTAGTCGACGTTCACATAACACCACTAGAGGAGAGACAACATACATCTCATCAAAATATCGAACGAATACCAAATTCACATGACTACCAATAGCAAGAATTCTCCCATGTCCTCAGGAACAAACGTAACTACTCACAAAGCATATTCATGTTCATAATCAGAGGAGTATTAATTTGCATATAGGATCTAAACATATGATCTTCCACCAAATTAACCAACTAGCATCAACTACAAGGAGTAATCAACACTACTAGCAACCTACTGGTACCAATCCCTGACTTAGAGACAAGAATTGGATACAAGAGATGAACTAGGGTTTGAGAGGAGATGGTGCTGGTGAAGATGTTGATGGAGATTTCCCTCTCCCGATGAGAGGAGTGTTGGTGATGACGATGGCGATGATTTTTCCCCTTCTCGGAGGGAAGTTTCCCCAGCAGAATAGCTCTGCCGGAGCCCTAGATTGATTCCGCCAAGGTTCCGCCTCGTGGCGGCGGAGTCTCGTCCCGAAATCTGGATTATGATTTTTTCCTCGTCGAAAGACTCCATATAGCATAAGATGGGCATCGGAGGGCCACCAGGGGTCCACGAGGCAGGGGGCGTGCCCAGGGGGTAGGGCGCGCCCCCCACCCTCGTGGGCAGGGTGTGGCCCCCCTCCGGAACTTCTTGCGCTCAGAATTTTTTATATATTCTGAAAACAACTTCCGTGAAGTTTTGGGACTTTTGGAGCTATGCAGAATAGGTCTCTAATATTTGCTCCTTTTCCAGCCCAGAATCACAGCTGTCGGCATTCTCCCTCTTTATGTAAACCTTGTAAAATAAGAGAGAATAGTCATAAGTATTGTGACATAATGTGTAATAACAGCCCATAATGCAATAAATGTCGATATAAAAGCATGACGCAAAATGGACGTATCAACTCCCCCAAGCTTAGACCTCACTTGTCCTCAAGCGAGAGCCAAAATCAAAAAATATGTCCACATGCTTAAAGATAGAGGTGTCGATAAAAATAAAATACGGACATGAGGGCATCATGATCATTCTTAGAATAGCAACTTATATAATTCTTGTCATATGATCTCTTATGCTAGAGTAACAATTCAATCACAATTTCAAATATGAATCATAAACTTCATTGAAAACTAACAAACTATAATCTCAGTCATTGGAGCAATTGTAATTTACCGTAACATAGGAAAGAGTCAATGTAAGAGCTTTTCAGCAAGTCCAGATACTCAACTATTATATAGTCTTTCACAATTGCTAACACTCACGCAATACTTATGTGTACGGAGTTTTAATGGAACTCAGAGAAAGATAGGGGATTATAGTTTTCCCTCCAAAGGTTTTACCTCAAGGGTAATGTCAACAACAATAGTTCATGAAACTCACATCCAATTAGCCATATATACCAGGATCTTTCCAACATGTTGTGCTTGCCAAAAGATAAAATGTAAAAAGGAAGGGTGAGCAACACCAAGACTCTTATGTAAGGTAGGAGATAAAAGTAAAAGATAGGCCCTTCGCAGAGGGAAGCAGAGGTTTTCATGCGCTTTTATTGTTGGATTCACAAAATCTTAATGCTAAAGAACGTCACTTTATATTGCCACTTGTGATCTGGACCTTTATTATGCAGTCTGTCGCTTTTTTTTCTTTCATATCACATGATCGTACAAAGCTTATTTTCTCCCACACTAACAAGTCATAAATATTTAGATAGAAATTTTTATTGCTTGCACAGATGACAACTTACTTGGAGGATTGAGGGAGTCCTGGATTAGGGGGTATCCGTACAGCCAGATTATATCCTTTGGCCAGACTGTTGGACTATGAAGATACAAGATTGAAGACTTCGTCCCGTGTCCGGATGGGACTCTACTTGGCATGGAGGGCAAGCTAGGCAATACGGATATGTATATCTCCTTCTTTGTAATCGACCTTGTGTAACCCTAGCCCCCTCCGGTGTCTATATAAACCGGAGGGTTTTAGTCCGTAGGACAACAGACAATCATACCATAGGCTAGCTTCTAGGGTTTAGCCGCTCTGATCTCGTGGTAGATATACTCTTGTACTACTCATATTATCAAGAATAAATCAAGCAGGATGTAGGGTTTTACATCCATCAAGAGGGCCCGAACCTGGGTAAAACATCGTGTCTCTGCCTCCTGTTACCATCCGCCTTAGACGCACAGTTCAGGACCCCTTACCCGAGATCCGCCGGTTTTGACACTGACATTGGTGCTTTCATTGAGACTTCCTCTATGTCGTCACCGTTAGGCTTGATGGCTCCTTCGATCCTCGATAGTGATGCGGTCCAGGGTGAGAATTTTCTCCCCGGACAGATCTTTGTATTCGGCAGCTTCGCACTGCGGACCAACTGGCTTGGCCATCTGGAGCAGATCGAGAGTTACGCCCCTGGCCACCAGGTCAGGTTTGGGAGCTTAAACTACACGGCCGACATCCGTGGAGACTTGATCTTCGACGGATTCGAGCCACACCCGAGTGCGCTGCACGGTCACAATGAGCATGATTTAGCTCTACCATCGGACAGTGTTCAGGAGACCGCACCGGTAACCGCTCCGACCCTCAATTCGAAGCCAATTGCGCCATCCATGGACGTGTGGATAGACCCTGCCACGGAGGCCGTATTCTCAGTGGGGATCGAGCCGAATATTGACCTTACCCTTCATGGGAGCCGTGACGCCGAACTATCGGATTCTTCCCCGGCCACGTACTCCAAACTGCCTGCGCCCATGCCTATCGAATGTGACTGGGCACCGATCATGGAGTTCACCTCCGCGGATATCTTTCAGCACTCGCCCTTCGGCAACATACTGAACTCATTAAGGTCTCTCTCCCTGTTAGGAGAGTCCTGGCCGAACTATGTTCGGCAGGATTGGGATGCGGACGACGAAGAAATTCGCCGCCCACCCACCACCCACTTAGTAGCCACTGTCGACAATTTGACCGACATGCTCGACTTCGACTCCGAAGACATGACGGTATGGACGACGATGCGGGAGACGAAGAGGAACCACTGCCCACAGGGCACTGGACATCCACCTCATCATATGATATATACATGGTGGACACAGCCAAAGAAGGCAATGGCAACGAGACAGCAGAGGATGACCCCTGCAAGAAACAACCCAAGCGCCAACGTCAGCGGCGCCGCTCTAAGTCTTGCCAAAGCAAAAGCGGTGACACCGGCACAGGAGATCATAGCACTCCGAACAGTGCCGACGACGACAACAATCCCCTCCAGCAAGATTTAGAGTAGGAGGATGGAGAAGCCACCCTCCCGAGAGAGCGGCAGATGGAGAGGCGGGGGATGATAATTACATGCCTCCCTCCGAAGATGAGGCAAGCCTCGACGATGAAAAATTTGTCGTTCCTGAGAATCCCGTCGAGCAAGAGCGCTTCAAGCGCCGGCTTATAGCCACGGCAAATAGCCTTAAGAAAGCAGCAGCAGCTTCAAGCTGATCAAGATTTGCTAGCTGACAGATGGACTGATGTCCTTGCGGCCGAGGAATATGAACTCGAACGCCCCTCCAAGAGTTACCCAAAGCACAGGTTGCTACCCCGTCTAGAGGAAGAAGCATTAAAACCTACATCTCCATCGTATGACGCGGCTGATTGGCCACCTCGTGGCCGCGACAGAGAGGCATTTCAGCCAAAATCTCAGCCCGCACCCCAACGCCAATCATATAAAAATGTCAAGGCACGGGGAAACATGCTTGACCTGCGAGACGTATCGGAGGACAAAGCAAAACACGCAAGATCGATCTACGGATCACGAGGGCGCGCCACCACGCGGGACGATAACCGTCACGCCGGATACAGTAAAAGTAAATCCGGCCGGGCCGAACACAGCGGACAAGACTCATTTGAGCTACGTCGCGACATAGCCCAGTACAGAGGCGCCGCACACCCCCTATGCTTCACAGACGAAGTAATGGATCACCAAATCCCAGAGGGTTTCAAACCCGTAAATATAGAATCATATGACGGCACAACAGATCCTGCGGTATGGATCGAGGTCTTCCTCCTGCACATCCACATGGCCCGCGGTGACGATCTACACACCATCAAATACCTCCCACTTAAACTCAGAGGACCAGCTCGACATTGGCTCAATAGCCTGCCAGCAGAATCCATTGGCTGTTGGGAAGATCTGGAAGCCGCATTCCTCGACAACTTCCAGGGCACTTATGTGCAACCACCAGATGTCGATGACTTGAGCCACATAATTTAGTAGACAGAGGAATCGGCCAGGCAATTGTGGACACGGTTCCTGACAAAGAAAAATCAAATCATTGACTGTCTGGATGCAGAGGCCCTACCAGCTTTTAAGCACAACATCCGCGACGAGTGGCTCGCCCGACACCTTGGCCAGGAAAAGACAAAATCCATGGCAGCCCTCACAACACTCATGACCCGCTTTTGTGCGGGAGAAGACAGTTGGCTGGCTCGCAGCAATAACATATCAAAGAACCATGATACTTCAAATACCAAGGATAGCAATGGCAGGTCATGTCGCAACAAACATAAGCGCCGCGACAATACCGAGGATACGTCAGTCAATGCCGGATTCAGAGTCTCTAAACCCGGTCAGCGGAAAAAGCCATTCAAAAGAAGCACTCCGGGCCCGTCCAGTTTGGACCGTATACTCGATCGCTCGTGCCAAATACATGGCACCCCCGATAAGCCAGCCAACCACACCAACAGGGAATGTTGGGTATTCAAGCAGGCCGGCAAGTTAAGAGCCAAAGACAAAGATAAGGGGCTACATAGCGATGACGAGGAGGATCCCTGACAGTCGAACACCGGAGGGCAGAAGAGGTTCCCCCCACAAGTGCGGACGGTGAACATGATATACGCAACCCACATCCCTAAGAGGGAGCAGAAGCGTGCGTTAAGGGATGTATATGCATTGGAGCCAGTCGCCCCAAAGTTCAACCCATGGTCCTCCTGTCCGATCACCTTCGATCACAGGGACCATCCCACTAGTATCCGTCAAGGCGGATTCGCCGCACTGGTCCTAGACCCAATCATCGACGGATTTCACCTCACTCGAGTCCTCATGGATGGCGGCGGCGGCCTGAACCTGCTTTATCAGGAAACAGTGCGCAAAATGGGTATAGACCCCTCAAGGATTAAACCCACAAAAACGACCTTCAAAGGCATCATACCAGGTGTAGGGGCCCATTGCACAGGCTCAGTCACAGTGGAAGTGGTCTTCGGATCCCCGGATAACTTCCGAAGCGAGGAGTTAATCTTCGATATAGTCCCGTTCTGCAGTGGCTATCATGCACTGCTCGGGCGAACCGCATTTGCAAGATTCAATGTGGTACCGCATTATGCATACCTTAAGATCAAGATGCCAGGACCTCGAGGGGTCATCATAGTCAATGGAAACACAGAGCGCTCTCTCCGCACGGAGGAGCACACTGTGGCCCTCGCAGCAGAAGCGCAAAGCAGCCTCTTAAGGCAATCCACCAGTTCGGCGATTAAAGACCCGGACACCTTCAAGCGTGCCCAGAGTAATCGACAACAAGACCGCCTGGCACGTTCCGAGCTCGCATAGCAATGCAGCCCCCGCCCCAGTCCCAGCCAAACGGCAAAATCCGCGCCACGCGTACATAATTATGCATTGAAAATACCATGAGCACAGTTGGGGAGGGGGGCACGACTACGGCACGACCCAAGATGCGGCTCAACCGCACTTGGGGCTTCCTGCTTTGTTATTTTTTTCTCTTTCAGGACTTTAATCTCTGGAAACCCTCTCCGGCAGTATGATTGCTGGACAGACGATGCAACAACCAAGGACGCGGAAAGCTACATCGCACCACGGAACACCCAGGTGGTTTCTGATAACGAGTGAAATACCTGCTTTAAATACCATTCCTCAGCTTGCCCTTGGAGGGGACTTGTCAAATAGTTCTACTTTTTTCTTATCGCACTACTTGTATCATTCTGCTTCGATGCATCTTATTGAATAAACAATGCATAGCACTAGACTATTATCGCATTCTCTATTCTTCTTTATATATATATATATATATATATATATATATATATATATATATATATATATATATATGTTCATTCATGACATTCAGCACCCGTACACTCTGGTATGGCCAATACTTGAGGGGCTTAAGCATACCCCATAATACGGCGTGAGAAGTTCGAACACTTTCGACAGTGCGACACCCCGAACTTATAGCATTATATGCATCAGCTCCGAATCATGTCTTGGGTCAATAGTTGGGTTTGCCCGGCTCCCATGTTTTGGTACCTTACGTTCCTCTATATCGGCTAAGGTAGCACTAGGAGAACTACTGAGATTGTGCCCCCGTTCATCTGGGCTAAGCACCTTAGTAGAGAAAGCTAAAATTGACTGTCATGATAAGGCGAGAGCTGGTCGCTGTTTGAGAGGTCTCGAGTCCCTAAAGACTTATGATGCTTAGAGCGAGAAGTCGGCTTTGTCCGGCTTACGGCGTGTATAGCGCCCCGAATTCGGCCTTCCGAATACTAGGGGCTTCGCCAAAATTTAAAATTGTAGACTTCTATGGCTAAGTGAGAGTGATAAAGCATTATAGTCCGGTTGCCTTGTTCGTTGTGCTGAGCACCTCCCTCGAAGGACCCAACAATGGGAAAAAGAGTGCTCATGTTTATCCTGAACACCCTAGCACTCGTGGCATGGGGGCAGAGTCGATGACTGGCCATCTCTCAGATTTGATAAACAACCGCACAGAAGGTAATATTTTAAATTCAAACAAGCGTTGCATATCGCACATGAACAAGTTTTCATAATACAGGATCACACGAGCAAGTTCATTCAAAAATTACATCCTTCGCACACTCGTCCGCCACAAGATGGGCACCCTTCAGGACACCCTCATAATACATCTTGGGGTGGCGATGCTCCTTGCCCTGCGGCAGCCCCTCCTTCACCAGCTTCTCGGCGTCCATCTTGGCCCAGTTCACCTTTGCACGGGCAAAAGCCCGGCGGGCACCTTCGATACAGACGGGCCGCTTGATGACTTCCAGCCGTGGGCAGGCATCCACAAGCCGCCTCACCAGGGCGAAGTAGCTGTTGGGAAGGGAGTCGCCAGGCCACATCCGGACTATAAAGCCCTTCATGGCCTACTCGGCCGCCTTGTGCAGCTCGACCAGTTGCTTTAGTTGGTCGCTCATAGGTAGGGGGTGTTCGGTCCCAGTATACTGAGACCAGAACAACTTCTCCATCGAGCTCCCCTCCTCGGCCTAGTAATACGTCGCGGCATCCGACACGCTGCGGGGCAAATCTGCGAATGCTCCTGGAGAGCTCCAGACTCGGGTAATGTGGCGACCCAACCCGAATGGATCAAGTGCTCTGTGCTCAGGTGTCATTCCTGGATCAGTAATGCTGACACCACACAGTACATCGAAGGATTTATAGCAGAGTGGCAATCACACACTTATTACATTGTTGTCTCAAAGAGAACTTATTACAATAAATATGGCTTAAGGCCATGTAATAACAATAACAACGGAAGACTTGGAAGGTAAATGGGTCCATCAACTCCAACGGCATCACTGAGTATAGAACCACGACCTAAAAGCACCTTACTCGTCGTCTGAAAAGTCTGCAACATGAGAAGTTGCAGCCCGAAACGGGTCAGCACATGGAATATGCTGGCAAGGTAACACATAGAGAGTAATGGAATGAAACAGCTATACTACATGCATATATGGCTGGTGGAAAGCTCTATGGTTACAGTTTTTGCGTAAAGCCAATTTTTCCCTACTGCAAAGGAATAATTTATTTAACTATCAAGGTGGTTGTGAAACATTGAGAATGGTTGACAGCATTCTCAATCCCGACTAAAATAATTAAAACCCAACAACATTAATTATAAGTAACATGATGAGATTCACAATGATACTCAAGTACTAGATACTCAAGTTGTCCATAACCGGGGACACGGCTAATCATGATTAGTTTGTACACTCAGCAGAGGTTTGCGCACTTTTCCCCACATGACTCGATCGCCTCCGTTTGTTTTCTCGCACTACAAGGTGTTTGAGAAACGAATGATCGAGACATAGTCTTTCAGAAGCGCTAGCATCTTACATGTGGGGTAGACTATACCACCTACAACCCCTACATCTGCTAGTCCACCCCGTAAGAGTTCGCACAACTTAGTCAACTATGCCAGAGCCCATAGTAGCATGTGGCTGCACATGGAAGTTTCTAGCATGAAAGAGCTTATGATCCCTTTGAGCCTGGGTGGCGGTCCAAAATAAAACAGGCAAGTCCTGATAGACATCAGGTGCCTCAATCCACCCAGATGTGTGTTTAAGTTGCCACCTTAGATAAACCATTAAAATTATCAACTCACATCTGTCATGGATATCACTCACCCAATCCACGTCTACTAGCATAGCATGGCATAATAAGCAAACGTAGAAGTAACTCCCAAAGGTTTCATAATAATACAAGTGATAGGTACTACCTCATCTACTTCCCATCCCACAGTTTAATTAGATCCTAATCATGCAATGTGAGAGGATTGATCTAATGCAATAAAACATGGGTTGTAGAAAAGGTATGATCGAAGTGTTACTTGCCTTGCTGATGATCCGCGAGACCTAGGGTTTCGAAGTAACAAGCGGCGCAATCCGGGTGATCTATCGCAGACAAACAACAAACACACAATAAGTACTCATCTAATGCATGGGTAAAACTCTAACAAGAGAACGAACCAGGAAGTTCAACTTAAGAACTCCGGTTGCAAAGAAAGAACGAACAGACGACGGAAAAACAAACGGCTGAAGAAAACAACTCGGTTCTAGCAAGTTGAAACTAGGTCAAATTTTACCGGGGAAAAACTTGTTTAAGTTGTTTAGACAGAACGGCAGTTTCGAAACGAAACTCCAGGCGTTTGAATCACCTGATTCCGATAAACGAGCGAGAAGAAAGACTAGAACGAAGATCGGATCTGAGATCGCGATCGCGGAATAAATCCGACGAAAAGAAAGAGATGAACGGTTAAATGAACGGGCGTCGTTAACCGGGGAATAATCGGTGATCATGTTCGTTGAGACGAACGGTCCAAAAGAAGAACGAAAACCAATCTAGAGTTTTTAGAAAAGAAACCGAAAAAGAAACGGAAAACCGATCTAGGGTTTCGGAAGAAAACTGAAACAAAAACCGGAAGAAAAGAAAAGAATCAGAAGAAAAAAGAGAAGAAACAGAACGGTTTCTAGAAGAAAAACCGAACCGA
Source organism: Triticum dicoccoides (assembly GCF_002162155.2). NCBI lineage: Eukaryota > Viridiplantae > Streptophyta > Magnoliopsida > Poales > Poaceae > Triticum > Triticum dicoccoides. The sequence goes on from NC_041384.1 coordinate 271,438,043, forward strand.
GGAATAGAAAGAGGCGGCGCGGCTACCTCGGGAGGCGGGCTCCAGGCGGCGGCGGGCTAAGGCGGCGGCGGCGCAGCTAAAGGGCGGCGGCAGCGGGTGAGGGGCGCGGGGTGGGGCGCAGCTT
>NC_041384.1:271438524-271440335 GCF_002162155.2 Triticum dicoccoides
GGGTGTATTTATATAGGGGGGGATTACTTGGGGTAGGGGGCAAGAAAAAGAGAAGGGAAAAGGAAAACGAAACAAAAGAAAGAGGGCTAGCCTAGAGTCCAACCGGACTCGGCTAGGGCGAGGCGAGGCGGCCTGGCGCCTGGCGCCTGGCGCTGGCGCACGCGCGCAGGGAGGCTGGGGCGGTGGCCGGCTGGCTGGGCCTTTGGCCCGGCTGGCCTGGCGGGAGGCTCCTTTTTTTTTAAATCGGTTTCGCGCGAAAAAAAAAGAAAACTGAACTAAACGAACTCCAAAATTACTAAAGTAAATTTTCCCCGACTCCTAAAAATGATTCGAACAAAATGAACTTTACTCCGGACCTAGAATGCAATTTTCGAAAACACGCATTTTCCCTATCCAAATAAAACGCGAATAAACTCCGGCAAAACAAAATTTGATCTATTTATTAAATCTTCATTTTTCCTCAATTTTGGGAAAGTCATATTATTCCCTCTCTTATATTTTTTTTGATATCGGAAAAATTATTGAAGATGAAATAAATAAATCAAATGATCCTCTTTTCAAAATTTGAGAAAACTCTCAATTATGAAAATAACGAAATCTCCAACTCTCTCCGAGGGTCCTTGAGTGGCGTGAAATTTCTAGGATCAACCAAAATGCATGAAAATATGATATGCATGATGATCTAGTGTATAACATTCCAAATTGAAAATTTGGGATGTTACAAACCTACCCCCCTTAATGTCAGGACCCCGACTCAATGCCACATCGATCTAGCATGTAACACCTCATATCACTTTGCGGCCTCACGCACGGTATTCCCACGGGTGTCGCCTTACCTTAGCCCGGGACCGTTTGCGCCTTTTGGCACACGTATACGACAGTGTCGCTAGCATCCATGTGATAAGGAGCCCGGGCTGACATGACTAGTCGTAAACCCAAAGTGGCACAGACTTACAGGGACAGGCATCCATGACCCAGCATCGAACGTGTCGGTCATCAGCGAGTGAATCCAGGCTGTAGCACTGGGCTAACAGGACTCCGGTGAACCGGGCTGTAGCAGGCTAACAGGACTCCGGTATTCATCGCGTGACATTTCCCCGAAGGGACAGACACAGGAACGAAGAAGGACACATGCCGGCCAGCCTAAGTGTTCCGGAGCAGTAGTAAGCTACCATGGCTCGGTGGAAACACTAGGAGACATTTCCCGGTAAGAGAGGCTACTAAAGATAAACAACTAGATGGTCAGATCCCACACATACCAAGCATTTCAATAACATACACACAATATGCTCGATAGGTGCAAATACAACATGGCATCACAACATGACTCTACGACTCAAGTATTTTATGCATTAGGCTCCGAGGAGCGAGATATTACAAACATGGGTCTCATGACCCAACAATCAGAGCATACAAATCAAAGCACAAGCGGAAGCTATCATGTCTGAGTACAGACATCTATAAATGAAAAAGGCTGAGAAGCCTGACTATCTACCAGATCCTGCCGAGGGCACAAGATCGTAGCTGAGGTAACAAGCTAAACGTCGAAGTCCAAGCGGAACTACTAGTGAGACTGAAGTCTCTCTGCAAAAACATAAAATGGGCAAACGTGAGTACAAATGTACCCAGCAAGACTTACATCAGAACTAACTACATATGCATCATTATCAACAAAGGGGTGGTGGGGTTTAACTGCAGCAAGCCAGTTTTGACTCGGTGGCTATCCTAACTACGACTGCAAGCGACTCTTTTGAGGTGGCGCACACGAGTCCACATATTCACCATATCAATACACCACTATGGATCCGCTC
>NC_041384.1:271441565-271447394 GCF_002162155.2 Triticum dicoccoides
ACGGTGGGTGCGGTGGTGCTCGTCGGTGGCGGCGGGCACATTCGGTGAGCGAGAGGGAGAGGCGAACAGGGGGGAAAGAGGGGCACGGGGAGAGGGGAGCGGTGCAGGGGGTGCGTGGCGTCGTCCGGGGCGTCGCTGGGGAGGCCAGGGAGGAAGCAGGAGGTGGCTAGGGGGGGGAAGCAGGAGGTGGCCGGGGCAGCGTCGGCGAGCGCCATGCCTCGCCTCTGCTCGTCCTCCTGGCAGAGGAGGAAGAGGACAAAGGAGGAGGAGGTGGGCTTGGCCGGCTGGGGGAACTGGGCCGGCTCTGGTAAGCAGGTAAGTGGCCCAGGTGGGCTGCAGGTAATGTTTCTCTTCTTTCCCTTTTTTTTGTTCTGTTTTCTAATTATTTGCTTTGTTTTGATTTAGCTTACAAACCAAATCATTTTATAAAATCCTGAAAATAAATATGTGACTAGAATTAAAATATCCCAAGCCACATAAAATGTTCCAGGATTATTTGAAATATATTAATTATATAAAGAATATATATATCCAATGAAAATAGTTATTTAATTAATTCAAAGGCCCAAAATAAATATCTCTGAGATTCCAAAAATATTGTTTTCAAGTTTTACCTCTTGCCAATATTTTCAGAGACTAAGAGGAACATTTTCTTGGACTTCTTTGAAAAGATTTTAATGTTGATTATTTTTGAGGTGATTTATGAGGGTTTCAACTAACCTCAATTCAACTTTCAGAATTTAGACATGATGCATCAAGCTCACTCAGGTAAATAGCTACAAGCAAAATCTAGGGTTGTGACAACTCACCCCCACTAAACAAAAATCTCGTCCCGAGATTCAAGTGTAGGGTAAGATGAAAGGTAACGCAACTAGTACAATCTTCACGATCCAGGTTGCACTTCATAGGAACGTTGATTCGAACACCATCTTTGTCTTGTCGTCTTGCTCTGAGAACTCCAGCTAATCATGACAAGAAGAGGAAAGGAAAACTCTAGAAGGATCGGTCTTCTTGAAGGTCGAACAACTCACGGAATGAGACATAGAACCATCTTTCGGGTTGAGACACGAGATACACATCAAGAGGGGTGGAAAGAGACGGATGACAAAGGTTCACTAAGTAGACAACAATTTCACGCTTAAGAGGGTGGCAAACGATTGTCAACGGAGCGAGGAGTTGAGTTGCCATGATACCACGACGAAACATCCTGGAGGAGTGTGATTCGTAGATTATTATCTTAAGTGGCAAAAAGAATTACTTTTGATATAGGGATCATTGAGACTCTCTATATCAGCCTAAGGCAAATCACAGCAGTCGTTTGGAGGGGATCGGTAGAATGGCATACTCGGACTTGGATGATGTGGATTACCTTGTTGAAGACAACGTAATGGATGAATTTCCTTATCACCGGAGATGGAAGAGACCCGTGGTAGAATGGCACATTGGCGGTGCAAGCTGGGAACAAAATGCAAATGCTGGGAATGATTCTAGTAACTGGGGAAGAACCCAACAATAGAGAGTGAATTCACTGTTGGAGCGGTTATAGCATAACCAAGGAAATCTGGGGCAATCCCAGCTAGTGCCGATGATAAGACGTAGCGCTTGTGCGTGCTCTCAAGAACTTGAGCATTTCCACAATCATCAAGGTTTTATCAACAACCGCGTCAAGGGTGCTGACAACACAACATACTACCATGATGAATAGCGATGGACGATGCAGATGCGAAGGAGGATAACACTTTCTCAGATTTCACCTTAGCGAGGCCAAGCAACTAAAATCTGGATGATCGACCGAGAGACATTTAGCACTCCGCTTCTAATGTTCTCCTTGATGTGCTAGTATAACCCATTCATAGATATGGTTTGATATCTAAAACATCAAGTAAAAGGTCGGACTTCGGGAACACAAAAATCCATAGGGGCAACTAGGGAGTAAATCCTACGAAATCCCTATGGGGGGGGGTGGCCAACTTCCTCAAACAAGATACTACAATGATAGGTCTTCCGGCTGGGTGTGTTGGCCACGACATCCACTTTACCGGTTATCGAGGGACCAATATTATAGTTCTTGGGAAATGTTCCAACCATCATAACTGCCTGAGATTCAGATCTGGTTGGTGTCAGGATATTCCAGACTCATCGAGTCTAGGAAGGAAAACGAAAGTTTGCAACACAAATCGACGAGATGACGTTGCGAGATTCTCGGGAAATGAACTACGATAGTAAGCTCCAAAACATGAGCTGGTTCTGCTACAAACATGTGAACACGTTGTCCCAGACAAGCATGACCACGTGGTAGTCTTATAATAAAACACTACCGAGTTCAGGAGGGGAACCATCATCGAGGATATCAAAATCCTTGCATAAGGTATACTCTTAAGAAGGAACTTCTTCTCCTTGAACAAATCAATCAGTGGCTTGGTGTGCTAGGGATACATATAGATTGAAGGTTGCAAGTCTTCAAACCACATAATTCTTCGCACGTGTGCATGACTGACTTGCGATGATTCCAGAGGAAGCAACATTGACTTTCTCGAGTCCACGGCGGCAACTTGCATCATATGCACATGAATTAAAGGAAGTCACTACCTTCATCCAAACATATGCTTCATGAGCTAGCATGAACAAATGCTTTCAAAAGTTTCCAACACTAGCTTAATGTTCAACAAAATTATGGAGGAGATAAGGATGTTGTCAATGGGCTCAACAACAATTCATCTAGGTTTCCTTTTAAAAGGAATTCCATAGTTAAGTGAACACGGTGATAGCATTGGTCAGACCAAAGATATAATGGTGTATGCTCGAGGGGTCAACCACGAGTAAGACAACATTACGAGCATCGTTGGTACTGATTTGATTTGACGATAGCCCACACTCAAATCAAAGGATTGATAAGACAATAGGTCCAGCAACTGATCACAAGGACCTAATCGATGAAGATATCATCTTTCTTCAACACACACTACACAAGAATATCCCTTTGGAACGAACTAAGTCAGGCAAGCTTTTATCTTCCAACTCTCCAAGTTGTTGTCTAGCTTAACCAACTAGCTCAGGGATATCTAACACCGATTCTTGGAGAGAAGGTGGTTCACAAGAAACCAACTTGATCACGAGCTCAACATAACAGTCAGGTGACAGCCTGGTGATACTTTCGAGAAGATATTTGAAAAATCACGAACCACCGATATGTTACTAAGCTCGAGAACAATCTCGCTTTTGAGGGCAAGACGATATGATCAAATGAGTGAGGACTTGACAAGATCCTAACTCATCAATCGAAGGGTGCACCGAAATAAGGACTAGGTAGCACGATCAGTCTTAGAGGATGATTCAGAAACCAACACGCTAAGAATGAAATTATTGTTCTTTAACTACCAAGCAACGAGGTTGCTGGGAGTATTGATTTCACACATCACAATTCATTTGTCGGTATTCCGGTTGCCTCAACACGAAGACCGAGGAATGACAAAGGATGGCGAGAAGTATCACTATGTCAAGAATTCACAAAAGGTGGTGCAATTCTCATGAAATTCCTGTCATAAAGAAGGTAATACTTCAGGGTAGAACAGAACCAAAAGCTGGATTGGCATTTGATCTGCGGAATACAACTACTTTGACCCAATCCTAGATATGGATGAGGTACTGGAGTTTGTTTCTCCAAGTCATTCAGGACAGAATGGCTTGACGGACCACAAGAGTAATAGGCATCGATGAACGAATGCACACATAATCTTGACTATCAATTGATAGACGAGGGTCAGAAGACAACTAAAGAGGGACAACTCAAGGAACACACGATTTTCTGAGTTATGGGTGCATGGTTTAGCATGTCGAACGAATTCCACATATTTCTTCCGGATAACCCATACAGAAAGGTAGAACTGGCAGAGTCACAATATAGAATCGAGAACCCATCGAGAGCACTCTGATTGTGATCTTTCGATCAGCGAGGAACATCTGCCATAAGCGGTTCGTAGTATTTGGAAGAAAGGAATACCACGAACATCGAGGACTAATGCAAAGGTTGCTAATAACCTTAAGGAACGAGCAAAACTATCAACATGAAGCAAGTAGGGTGAATCTCGGGTTCAAAACCCAGGGATAGAATACCTACTACTAAATGGCATCACGGGATGCTTTCGATAATGATGGCCAGAGTCATCACACTGGAACATAAATCATGGCTAGACTACTAGATGATCCCCTGAGACACCTAGGGTCATAATAATAACTCCAACATAAGGTTGAGGCAGTAGAATACCTCAGCTCAACAATTTGTGTGATTAACCTGGCCTAACAGACATTGAAACCGGAGCAAAAGGATTTGCAAATGCATCAGACTCTTTAGAAACCTGGGATGACTCGGACAGCATAACGGCTGTAAATGCTCAAAAAGATTTGAGACAATCACAAAAATGGTGGCATAACCACTCAGAAGCACAATATCAAGGTTCCGAGATCAACAATTAACATATGGAAGTAGTAGGAACTGAACTGAGACTTAATCCAACAATCTTATAAGTCTACTGATTAGTAACACGTGATCCTAATAGAAAGAAGAGATAGCCTAGTTCTTAATCCCCGCAGGAAAGATAAGATGACTCAGATCAGAAGGGCATGAGGTATAAGGAGTAAAAAGAGCCTTACGTTCCATCCCACAATCAATTCCCTTATATAACTAAAGAATTCCTAGACTCAACTTCGACCAGTTTGGCTTGGTAATCCTACAGGCAGTCAAGCTCTGATACCAACGCTGTCAGGACCCCGACTCAATGCCACATCGATCTAGCATGTAACACCTCATATCACTTTGCGGCCTCACGCACGGTATTCCCACGGGTGTCGCCTTACCTTAGCCCGGGACCGTTTGCGCCTTTTGGCACACGTATACGACAGTGTCGCTAGCATCCATGTGATAAGGAGCCCGGGCTGACATGACTAGTCGTAAACCCAAAGTGGCACAGACTTACAGGGACAGGCATCCATGACCCAGCATCGAACGTGTCGGTCATCAGCGAGTGAATCCAGGCTGTAGCATTGGGCTAACAGGACTCCGGTGAACCGGGCTGTAGCAGGCTAACAGGACTCCGGTATTCATCGCGTGACATTTCCCCGAAGGGACAGACACAGGAACGAAGAAGGACACATGCCGGCCAGCCTAAGTGTTCCGGAGCAGTAGTAAGCTACCATGGCTCGGTGGAAACACTAGGAGACATTTCCCGGTAAGAGAGGCTACTAAAGATAAACAACTAGATGGTCAGATCCCACACATACCAAGCATTTCAATAACATACACACAATATGCTCGATAGGTGCAAATACAACATGGCATCACAACATGACTCTACGACTCAAGTATTTTATGCATTAGGCTCCGAGGAGCGAGATATTACAAACATGGGTCTCATGACCCAACAATCAGAGCATACAAATCAAAGCACAAGCGGAAGCTATCATGTCTGAGTACAGACATCTATAAATGAAAAAGGCTGAGAAGCCTGACTATCTACCAGATCCTGCCGAGGGCACAAGATCGTAGCTGAGGTAACAAGCTAAACGTCGAAGTCCAAGCGGAACTACTAGTGAGACTGAAGTCTCTCTGCAAAAACATAAAATGGGCAAACGTGAGTACAAATGTACCCAGCAAGACTTACATCAGAACTAACTACATATGCATCATTATCAACAAAGGGGTGGTGGGGTTTAACTGCAGCAAGCCAGTTTTGACTCGGTGGCTATCCTAACTACGACTGCAAGCGACTCTTTTGAGGTGGCGCACACGAGTCCACATATTCACCATATCAATACACCACTATGGATCCGCTC
>NC_041384.1:271450181-271471294 GCF_002162155.2 Triticum dicoccoides
GTGAGCGAGAGGGAGAGGCGAACAAGGGGGAAAGAGGGGCACGGGGAGAGGGGAGCGGTGCAGGGGGTGCGTGGCGTCATCCGGGGCGTCGCTGGGGAGGCCAGGGAGGAAGCAGGAGGTGGCTATGGGGGGGGGAAGCAGGAGGTGGCCGGGGCAGCGTCGGCGAGCGCCACGCCTCGCCTCTGCTCGTCCTCCTGGCAGAGGAGGAAGAGGACAAAGGAGGAGGAGGTGGGCTGGGCCGGCTGGGGGAACTGGGCCGGCTCTGGTAAGCAGGTAAGTGGCCCAGGTGGGCTGCAGGTAATGTTTCTCTTCTTTCCCGTTTTTTTGTTCTGTTTTCTAATTATTTGCTTTGTTTTGATTTAGCTTACAAACCAAATCATTTTATAAAATCCTGAAAATAAATATGTGACTAGAATTAAAATATCCCAAGCCACATAAAATGTTCCAGGATTATTTGAAATATATTAATTATATAAAGAATATATATATCCAATGCAAATAGTTATTTAATTAATTCAAAGGCCCAAAATAAATATCTCTGAGATTCCAAAAATATTGTTTTCAAGTTTTACCTCTTGCCAATATTTTCAGAGACTAAGAGGAACATTTTCTTGGACTTCTTTGAAAAGATTTTAATGTTGATTATTTTTGAGGTGATTTATGAGGGTTTCAACTAACCTCAATTCAACTTTCAGAATTTAGACATGATGCATCAAGCTCACTCAGGTAAATAGCTACAAGCAAAATCTAGGGCTGTGACACTTAAGATGAATCTCGCCCTCGAGATTCGGGTTGGCTAGAAAATAGGTGAGGGTGGTCCTTGAGCAAATCTTCTTCTCTTTCCCAAGTGGCTTCATCCTCTGAGTGGTGGTTCCACTGAATTTTGCAAAACTTGATAACCTTGCTGCGGGTAACTCTGCTGGCATAATCGAGAATCTTGACCGGCTTCTCCTCATATGTTAAGTCATCCTCCAACTGAATCGCTTCGAGTGGCACGATATCCCTTAGCGGTACCTCCGCCATCTCGGCGTGACATTTCTTCAGCTGAGAAACATGGAATACATCATGAACTCCTGACAGTCCCTCTGGTAATTCCAACTTATAAGCGACTTCTCCCATACGTTGCAAGATCTTATACGGTCCAATAAAACGCGGTGCTAACTTTCCCGTAACTCCAAAGCTCTTAACTCCTCGAAGTGGGGATACTCGGAGATAAACTCTGTCTCCGGTTTCGTAAACTGTCTCCTTGCGTTTAGAATCTGCGTAGCTCTTCTGCCTGGTATGGGCTACCTTGAGCCTATCGCGAATCAACTTAACTTTCCGTTCAGACTCCTTAATCAAATCTGGTCCAAACAACTGACGGTCTCCAACTTCGTCCCATGACAATGGTGTCCTGCACCTCCTTCCGTATAAAGCTTCGAAAGGTGCCATCTTCAAACTGGTTTGGTAACTGTTGTTATAAGAAAATTCCGCATACGGCAAGTTATCGTCCCAACTAGATCCATAATCTAGTGCACAAGCTCTCAGCATATCTTCCAAAATCTGATTGACTCTCTCAGTCTGTCCATCTGTCTGCGGATGAAAAGTTGTGCTGAACTCTAGTCTGGTACCCAAAGTCTCATGCAACTGATTCCAAAACTTTGAGGTAAATTGGGTTCCTCTATCTGATACAATACTCCTCGGAACTCCATGCAAACAAATGATTCTAGTCATGTATATCTTTGCCAACTTAGCACTGGTGTAAGTGGTCTTAACTGGAATAAAATGTGCTACCTTCGTCAAACGATCAACTACTACCCATATTGAGTCATAGCCTGATTTTGTCCTGGGTAATCCTGTGATAAAATCCATGCCTATCCTATCCCACTTCCATTCGGGTATCGGCAATGGTTGTAACAGTCCTGCTGGCTTCTGATGCTCTGCTTTTACTCTCTGACATACGTCACAAACTGCTACATATGCTGCAATATCCTTCTTCATTCCGGTCCACCAGAATGTTTCCTTCAAATCCAAATACATCTTGGTATTCCCTGGGTGAATCGAGTACGGTGAATCATGTGCCTCTTGCAAAATCAACTTCCTGATCTCCGGGTCATTGGGCACATAAACACGGTCCTCAAACCATAAGGTATCGTGCTCATCCTCACAAAATCCCTTTGCTTTTCCTTTGCTCAATTTCTCTTTTATAGCAGCAATCTCCTTGTCAGATTTCCGAGCTTCTCTGATTTTATCCATCAATGTTGACTGAATCTCCAATGTTGCTACATAGCCTCTCGAAACTATTTCCAAACATAGCTCACGAAGGTTTTCTGCTAACTCCTTTGGTACTTCTTCCGTCACTAGGGTGTTGACATGGCTCTTACGGCTCAATGCGTCAGCTACCACATTAGCTTTTCCGGGATGGTAATGCAATCTCATCTCATAATCCTTGATGAGCTCCAACCATCTCCTTTGTCTGAGGTTCAACTCCTTCTGCGTGAAAATGTACTTCAAACTCTTGTGATCCGTGTACACCTCACAATGATTTCCGATGAGGAAATGTCTCCACATCTTCAATGCATGCACTACGGCTGCTAACTCCAAATCATGTGTGGCATAATTCAATTCATGAGGCTTCAGTTGTCGTGAAGCATACGAAACAACTCTTCCTTCCTGCATAAGCACTGCTCCAAGTCCTCGACGTGAAGCGTCGCAATACACCTCATAATCCTTGGTCTGATCTGGCAAAATCAACACTGGTGAGGTAACCAAGCGTTTCTTCAACTCCTGGAAACTAGCCTCACACTCCTCAGTCCATTTGAACTTAGTATCCTTCTTCAACAATTCAGTCATAGGCTTTGCAATCTTTGAAAAGTTCTCAATGAATCTCCGGTAGTATCCTGTGAGTCCAAGAAAACTCCGGATCTCTCCAACTGTTGTTGGTGCTTCCCATTCGGTTACGGTCTCAACCTTTGTGGGGTCAACTGCTATACCTTCTCCAGATATAACGTGTCCGAGGAATCCAACTTCCTTCAACCAAAACTCACATTTGCTGAATTTGGCGTATAATTGATGTTCCCTTAGTTTCTCCAAAACCAAACGCAAATGTTCCTTATGCTCCTCTTCATTCTTTGATTAAACCAGGATGTCATCAATGAACACTACAACAAACTTATCCAAAAACTCCATAAACACTTTGTTCATCAGGTTCATAAAATAGGCAGGTGCGTTAGTCAATCCAAATGACATAACGGTATACTCATACAATCCATATCTTGTGGTGAATGCTGTCTTAGGTATGTCCTGCTCTCGAATCTTCAATTGATGGTACCCTAATCACAAATTTATCTTGGAAAACACTTTAGCTCCTTGCAACCGATCAAACAGATCGTTGATCATTGGCAGTGGGTACTTGTTCTTGATGGTTACTTCATTCAATCCCCGATAATCTACAACCATCCTTAATGATACATCCTTCTTTTCCACTAGAAGTACGGGTGATCCCCAAGGCGAAGAACTTGGGTGAATATATCCCTTATCCAGTAACTCCTTAATCTGCTTCTTAATTTCCACCAAATCCTTTGCTGGCATCCGGTACGGTTGCTTCGATATTGGGCCTGTACCTGGCAATAACTCAATCAAAAACTCAATGTCTCTATCCGGTGGCATGCCTGGTAATTCCTCGGGAAATACATCAGGAAAATCCTTCACCACTAGTACTTCCTCTTGTACAACTCCTATTAGGCAGTTTATTTGTGTCCTGTTTGGCATATGCCGGGATACATACTTGATCCTTCTTCCTTCTGGTGTGGTAAGCAAAATTGTCTTACTGGCGCAATTGATGTTTCCTCCATACATTGACAACCAATCCATGCCTAATATCACATCCAATCCTTGAGATTCCAATACTATTAGGTCTGAGGGAAACACATAGTTACCAATCCTTAATGGTAACCGATCACACCATCGCCTAGCCATAAACTCCGCTCCTGGTGAGCCTACTAACATGGGTGTCCTAAGGGCTTGGGTTGGCAGGTTATATTTATCCACAAATCCCCTTGATATGTATGAATGCGATGCACCAGTATCAAAAAGAACGAGTGTGGTAAGTGACTTAACCAGAAACTTACCGATCACTGCATCGGGCTGATCTTCAACCTCCTCCACATTAACGTGGTTCACCTGTCCTCTATTGAAAGGGTTCGGCTTCTTCCCAGAGCTTCCATTGCCATTTCCATTCTGGCCTTCAGGGCATTCATTGGCATAATGTCCGGTCTTGGAACACTTGAAACAAGTGACTTGACTCAGGTCTCTCTTGGTTGGGGTCGATGGGATGGTACGGTTCTGGCCGTTGCTTCCTCCATTCCCATTGCCATTCTTGTGGCCATTATGGTTGTGCGAGCTACCTCCTCCATGGGTATGCTGAAACTGAAATCCCGGTTTAGGGGCAAAACGAGGCTTCTGCTGGGCTTCAGAGTTATACTTCCCCTTTCCATACTTCCTCTTGCGGTTCTCCATCTGCTGTTGCTTTCCTTCAATCATGATGGCACGATCTACCAACTCCTGGTAGTTGTTGAAACTCTCTACCATCAACTTCATGCTTAGTTCATCATTCAGTCCTTCCAGAAACTTCTCCTGCTTAGCTGCATCCGTAGTAACGTCATCTGGGGCATAACGTACTAACTTACTGAAATCGTCAACGTACTGGCCAACTGTCCTTCCTCCTTGGCGTAAGTTGCGAAACTCACGCTTCTTCATGGCCATAGCTCCTGCTGAAACATGGGCAGTGCGGAAAGCTTGCTGAAACTGATCCCATGTGACCATGTCAACTGGGTAAGTGGCTGTGAAATTCTCCCACCATGCTGCCGCGGGTCCGTCAAGCTGATGTGCGGCAAACTTCACTTTCTCACCATCTGTGCATCCTGCAGTGGTCAACTCCCTTCCTATCTTGCGGAGCCGATCGTCTGCTACTATTGGCTCGGTGCTACTGGAAAACACCGGCGGATTCAGCCTAAGGAAACAGGCTAAGTGGTCAACAGGTGGTGGTGGTGGTGGGTTGTTGTTGTTGTTCTGCTGGTTCTGGAGTAACATCTGCATCAATTGATTCTGCTGCTCGATCAACTGAGTGAGCTCCGGTGGGAATCCATTGTCACGTCTCGGAGGCATCTGAGGGTCTAGAAAAGACGAGAATTAAGAATAGAGTGAGGTCTAAAGGGAAAACACTACCCCAATGCACATGAGCAAATGCACACAGAGTCACTTCATTCAATCAAACAAGGGCTTACAAACGGTCTAACTATCGCAAAAGTGCTCGAACTATAATGTTTACATGGGGGAAATGCTACTACTATCTGGTGGTCATCTAGAAATTTGAACCGGTGGAAGACTCCATGATATCTGCTCCAGCTTCATCTTCAAAGTCGGGTTCACTTGGATTCGAATCGGTGTCGTCGATTATGATGTAGTTGTCCGGACATGCGACGTACTCGTCTTCCTCCGTGGATGCTAACTTCCTCTTGAGTTCTTCAATCTCCTGCTTAAGATCGCCATTGTGCCTTGCTAGAGCTATGATCTCGTCCATGTAGTCCTTGCGTGTAGACTTCAGTTCTCCTTCTAGCTCGATGATCCTTGCTTTCGCATTCTTCAACTCTATCATATCATTGCACATCTGGTTCTTGTGGCGTCGAATGTGCTGGTTTAACTCCTGGATGAAAGATGCAATGGATCTATCCTTCTTGGTGCTGACTAACTCCCATTGTTCATCTCGGCGTCCGCAAATCTGGTAGATAGTGTCCTTGAGGTCTTCTTGGTAAACTTCTCCAATGCGTCTTATGGTGGTATGAGCTGCCATGCTCCTTCCCAGACTCCAGGTTGGTGCATTAAAAACACTATCTATAGGCTTCGTGATTGGCGCGAATGTCCTTCCCGGAATGTGAGCTTGAATCTTCCAGCGCTCCTCTTCAGGCAGAGTGGCGTTGAAGGTTCCCGTGAAGCTTGGTAATCCAATCCAGTTCACCTTTGCACGGGCAAAAGCCCGGTGGGCACCTTTGATACAGACGGGCCGCTTGATGACTTCCAGCCGTGGGCAGGCATCCACAAGCCGCCTCACCAGGCCGAAGTAGCTGTTGGGAAGGGAGTCGCCAGGCCACATCCGGACTATAAAGCCCTTCATGGCCTATTCGGCCGCCTTGTGCAGCTCAACCAGTTGCTTCAGTTGGTCGCTCATAGGCAGGGGGTGTTCGGTCCCAGTATACTGAGACCAGAACAACTTCTCCGTCGAGCTCCCCTCCTCGGCCTGGTAATACTTCGCGGCATCCGACACGCTGCGGGGCAAATCTGCGGATGCTCCTAGAGAGCTCCAGACTCGGGTAATGTGGCGACCCGACCCGAATGGATCAAGTGCTCTGTGCTCAGGTGTCATCCCTGGATCAGTAATGCTGACACCACACAGTACATCGAAGGATTTATAGCAGAGTGGCAATTACACACTTATTACATCGTTGTCTCAAAGAGAACATATTACAATAAATATGGCTTAAGGCCATCTAATAATGATAACAGCAGAATACTTGGAAGGTAAATGGGTCCATCAACTCCAACGGCATCACTGAGTATAGAACCATGACCTAAAAGCACCTTACTTGTCGTCTGAAAAGTCTGCAACATGAGAAGTTGCAGCCCGAAACGGGTCAGCACATGGAATATGCTGGTAAGGTAACACATAGAGAGTAATGGAATGAAACAGCTATACTACATGCATATATGGCTGGTGCAAAGCTCTATGGTTACAGTTTTTGCGTAAAGCCAATTTTTCCCTACTGCAAAGGAATAATTTATTTAACTATCAAGGTGGTTGTGAAACATTGAGAATGGTTGACAGCATTCTCAATCCCGATTAAAATAATTAAAACCCAACAACATTAATTAAAAGTAACATGATGAGATTTACAATGATATTCAAGTACTAGATACTCAAGTTGTCCATAACCGGGGACACAGCTAATCATGATTAGTTTGTACACTCTGCAGAGGTTTGCGCACTTTTCCCCACATGACTCGATCGCCTCCGTTTGTTTTCTCGCACTACAAGGTGTTTGAGAAACGAATGATCGAGACATAGCCTTTCAGAAGCGCTAGCACCTTACATGTGGGGTAGACCGTACCACCTACAACCCCTACATCTGCTAGTCCACCCCATAAGAGTTCGCACAACTTAGTCAACTATGCCAGAGCCCATAGTAGCATGTGGCTGCACACGGAAGTTTCTAGCATGAAAGATCTTATGATCCCTTTGAGCCTGGGTGGCGGTCCAAAATAAAACAGGCAAGTCCTGATAGACATCAGGTGCCTCAATCCACCCAGATGTGTGTTTAAGTTGCCACCTTAGATAAACCATTAAAATTATCAACTCACATCTGTCATGGATATCACTCACCCAATCCACGTCTACTAGCATAGCATGGCATAATAAGCAAACGTAGAAGTAACTCCCAAAGGTTTCATAATAATACAGGTGATAGGTACTACCTCATCTACTTCCCATCCCACAGTTTAATTAGATCCTAATCATGCAATGTGAGAGGATTGATTTAATGCAATAAAACATGGGTTGTAGAAAAGGTATGATCAAAGTGTTACTTGCCTTGCTGATGATCCGCGAGACCTAGGGTTTCGAAGTAACAAGCGGCGCAATCTGGGTGATCTATCGCAGAAAAACAACAAACACACAATAAGTACTCATCTAATGCACAGGTAAAACTCGAACAAGAGAACGAACCAGGAAGTTCAACTTAAGAACTCCGGTTGCAAAGAAAGAACGAACAGACGACGGAAAAAACAAACGGCGGAAGAAAACAACTCGGTTCTAGCAAGTTGAAACTAGGTAAAATTTTACTAGGGCAAAACTTGTTTAAGTTGTTTAGACGGAATGGCGGTTCCGAAACGAAACTCCAGGCGTTTGAATCACCTGATTCCGATAAACGAGCGAGAAGAAGGACTAGAACGAAGATCGGATCTGAGATCACGATCGCGGAATAAATCCGACGAAAAGAAAGAGATGAACGGTTAAACGAACGGGCGTCGTTAACCGGGGAATAATCGGTGATCACGTTCGTTGAGACGAACGGTACGAAAGAAGAACGAAAACCAATCAAGGGTTTTCAGAAAAGAAATCGAAAAAGAAACAGAAAACCGATCTAGGGTTTCGGAAGAAAACCGAAACAAAAACCGGAAGAAAAGGAAATAATTGGAAGAAAAAAGAGAAGAAACGGAACGGTTTCTAGAAGAAAAACCGAACCGAGGAATAGAAAGAGGTGGCGCGGCTACCTCGGGAGGCGGGCTCCGGGCGGCGGCGGGCTAAGGCGGCGGCGGCGCGGCTAAAGGGCGGCGACGGCGGGTGAGGGGCGCGGGGTGGGGTGCGGCTTGGGGAGGAGAGAGGGGCTTGGGTTTTGGTGTGAGGAGAGGGGGGGGTTTGGGGTGTATTTATATAGGGGGGGGGATTACTTGGGGTAGGGGGCAAGAAAAAGAGAAGGGAAAAGGAAAACGAAACAAAGGAAAGAGGGCTAGCCTAGAGTCCAACCGGACTCGGCTAGGGCGAGGTGAGGCGGCCTGGTGCCTAGCGCCTGGCACTGGCGCACGCGCGCAGGGAGGCTGGGGCGGTGGCCGGCTGGCTGGGCCTTTGGCCCGGCTGGCCTGGCGGGAGGCTCCTTTTTTTTAAATCGGTTTCGCGTGCGAAAAAAAAGAAAACTGAACTAAACGAACTCCAAAATTACTAAAGTAAATTTTCCCCGACTCCTAAAAATGAGTCAAACAAAATGAACTTTACTCCGGACCTAGAATGCAATTTTCGAAAACGCGCATTTTCCCTATCCAAATAAAACGCGAATAAACTCCGGCAAAACAAAATTTGATCTATTTATTAAATCTTCATTTTTCCTCAATTTTGGGAAAGTCATATTATTCCCTCTCTTATATTTTTTTTGATATCGGAAAAATTATTGAAGATGAAATAAATAAATCAAATGATCCTCTTTTCAAAATTTGAGAAAAATCTCAATTATGAAAATAACGAAATCTCCAACTCTCTCCGAGGGTCCTTGAGTTGCGTGAAATTTCTAGGATCAACCAAAATGCATGAAAATATGATATGCATGATGATCTAGTGTATGACATTCCAAATTGAAAATTTGGGATGTTACAGGTAAGTAACAAGTAATTTACTTTCACATGTTTGCTTTGCATATTGAATGCCTTACCCGCCGCTATCTTCCTCATTGCCTCAATTTCCTGGAGGGCCTTTTGGGCTTCAGCCTTCGCATGCTTTGTGCTCTAGAGGGCCGCGGCAAGCTCGGACTCTCGCGTCTTCAAGTCAAGCTCCAAAGCCTCGTGCTTCTTCACGAGAGCTTGGAGCTCTTGCTGCACCTCGCCCACCCGTGCCTCTTGTTTTTTCCCACTCGGTGCGCTCCTCATCCGCTTTGTTTTCAGCCCCGGACAACGCTTGCTTCAGGGTCGCCACTTCGGTCGTGGCCCCTGGCACATTCATGATGATCCTGTCATTTAGCAACCACATTTTCTTTTTTATATAGATAATGTATTACTTACCTTTGTTCTCCTCGAGCTGCCTCTTGGCAAGGCCGAGCTCTTTCTCGGACCGCTTGAGGTCCTGCTTCAGTGCGGCAACCTCCGCAGTCAGTGCGGCCGAGGTCAGTAGCGAAGCCTGCATACACATACATACATACTTATATTAGACTCCTGCAGATATT
Source organism: Triticum dicoccoides (assembly GCF_002162155.2). Classification (NCBI taxonomy): domain Eukaryota; kingdom Viridiplantae; phylum Streptophyta; class Magnoliopsida; order Poales; family Poaceae; genus Triticum; species Triticum dicoccoides. The sequence goes on from NC_041384.1 coordinate 271,459,922, forward strand.
ATTTGATCCTCTATTTGGCTTTTCTTTGTGAACACCAAACAGAGCATCATGGGCTACTGTCTATGTGGTAATATTTTCCTGTATCTTAAATACTTACCACAAAGCCTGTTAGAAGGCTGGCACAGGCTTCAGTCAGTCCGGTCTTGGCGGACTGAAACCTTCTTGATCACCATACTCATAGTAGTGTGGTGCTCTTCATCGATGGAAGCGCTCCGAAGCACTCCCAGCAGGTTGTTCGGTGCCTCTAGATGGACAGAGGTCACCGGCATGGATGGCTTTCCCCCTTTGGAAGGGGGCCTCCTGCTCGAGTCCGGAACCACTGGAGGTTCCGGCGTGGTGTTCAGCTGAGGGCCGAACTTGGAGCCGTCGGGAGCCTTTCTCCCTTTGCTCCTGGAGTCCGAAAGGTCGCCTTGAGGCGCCTCCGGGACTGTCTTCCCCCGGCTCGGTGCCCCTTGGGACAATACCTCGGCATTGTCCGTAGGGCAAGGAGAGGAGGCGGTTGGAAGTGTATCACTATTCATGTCCGATGATTCCAAGGAACCGTCCGACGATGATGTGTCGATACAGGCTTGGGGCGGACTGCATAATCATATTCGACGTTAGGAGAAGCAGTGCGACAAAGGTATGCTATGAGTTACTCTGGTATCCGAATACTTGCAACTTCGCCAGGGGCTTGGCCCTGAGAAGCCACTCGTCTTCGCCACCGGCGGCGGTGGTGGAGCAGTCCGGAAGGAGAGTCCTTCCCTTCTTGGACCCTTCGGCCTCCCCGGTTGGGTCGGCCTTCCTTTTCTTGTCTCCCCCAGCTGGAGGGGGAGAATCTTCATCTTCCTTCTCCTTGTTTTTACGGGAGGAGTGCGTCTCGGTGTTATCGGACAATGAGTCTGACACCACCTGGCACCGGGAACTCTTTTGGGTTCCTTGGCATTCTTCTTGGTCTTCTCCGGCACCTCATAAGGAGCCGGAGTCCGCATCTCCGTCAAGAGAGCGTCCACAGGCTCTTCGGGCAGAGGGGCCGGACAGTTAATCTGCTCCGATGTCTCCACCCAGTCCTGTCAAAGGCATGGGAGCTCAGACCCCGCACCTAGTTATGCTATGGGAAATAAATATCCTACCAGATGTACAGAACTTACCGGATTCGCAGGGCGCTTCACGCTTAGCCCGCGGTCCTCGGTAAGAGAAGGAGGGACCTCTGCGCCCTTGAACAGCACCCTCCAGACATCCTTATGCGTCCTGTCGAAGAGCTCGTGTTGAGACTGGTGCTGGGCCGGGTCGAACTCCCATAAGTTGAAATCTCGTTGTTGACAGGGGAGGATCCGGCGAAAGAGCATGACCTGGACTATGTTAACAAGCTTAAGTTTATTGCTTATCATGTTCCGGATACACTTGTGTAGTCCGACCAGCTCCACCGATGAACCCCAGGACAGGCCCTTCTCCTTCCAGGAAGTGAGCCGCGTGGGGATTCCGGATTGAAACTCGGGGGCCACCACCCAGGTGGTGTCGCGCGGCTCGGTGATGTAAAACAACCCCGATTGCCACCCCTTTATGGTCTCCACGAAGAAGCCCTTGAGCCATATAACGTTGGGCATTTTGCCCACCATGGCTCCACCGCATTCCGCTTGTTGGCAGCCTACTACCTTCGGCTTGATGTTGAAGGTCTTCAGCCATAGGTCGAAGTGGGGCCGAATGCGGAGGAAAGCCTCGCACACGATGATGAACGCCGAGATGTTGAGGATGAAATTCGGGGCAAGATCATGAAAGTCCAGCCCGTAATAGAACATGAGACCGCAGATGAATGGATGGAGGGGAAACCCCAATCCGCAGACGAAATGGGGGAGGAAAACCACCCTTTCGTGAGGTTCCGGGGTAGGGGCGATCTACCCCGCGGCTAGCAGCCGGTGCGCAATATCCGCGGCTAAGTATCCGGCTCCACGTAGCTTTTTGATGTGCCCCCCCGTGACGGAGGAGGCCATCCACTTGCCTCCCACTCCGGACATGTTCGGAGAGAGTTGAGGAGAGGTATGCGGACTTGGGCGCTGGAGCTCTAGTGCGCGAGAATGGATGAGCAAGGAGGAAGAAGGCGTGGGTAGAAAAAGGTGAGATCTTATCCCTTTATAAGGGCGGACTAAGCTATGCGCCCCCACTGGCCTAGTAAAACTCGCTTATCCCCCAAGCGTCGTAATTAATGGTGCAGTTGGGTTACCCACGTCTGTATTGATGAGAATCCCGTAATAAGGGGAACACAATCTCTGCTTTGACAAGACATGTCAAGAAACCGCCTCGCGTTATGTGCGGGGCTGGTTAAAGAAAAATGGTTCAAATAATTACCGGGCCGTGGCGTGATGTCATGCTGCCAAAACGTGTCAGCAGATTGGATTTGTGGTAATATTATTCTCTCTACGGTGGTATGTGGAACATATTTTGCAGGGTCGGACACTATCCTTGTATTCAAACTCTTCTGTGGTGTATTCGGAGGAGGAACCCGCCTTGCAATGTCGAAGACAACACTGCGCACCGCACTCATCGTCATTGAAGCCTGGTTCAGGGGCTACTGAGGGAGTCCTAGATTAGGGGGTATCCAGACAGCTGGATTATATCCTTTGGCCGGACTGTTGGACTATGAAGATACAAGATTGAATACTTCGTCCCGTGTCCGGATGGGACTCTACTTGGCGTGGAAGGCAAGCTAGGCAATACGGATATGTATATCTCCTTCTTTGTAACCGACCTTGTGTGACCCTAGCCTCCTCCAGTGTCTATATAAACCGGAGGGTTTTAGTCCGTAGGACAACAGACAATCATACCATAGGCTAGCTTCTAGGGTTTAGCCTCTCTGATCTTGTGGTAGATCAACTCTTGTACTACTCATATTATCAAGAATAAATCAAGCAGGACGTAGGGTTTTACCTCCATCAAGAGGGCCCGAACCTGGGTAAAACATCGTGTCCCCTGCCTCCTGTTACCATCCGCCTTAGACGCACAGTTCGGGACCCCCTACCCGAGATACGCCAGTTTTGACACCGACAAGGATCTTACTCAATCCATAGGTAGGTATGGTGGACTCTCATGGCAAAACTGGTTTAAGGGTGTTTGGAAGCACAAGTAGTATCTCTACTTAGTGCAAAGAATTTGGCTAGCATGAGGGGGAAAGGCAAGCTCAATCATGTTAGATGATCCATGACAATATAATTTATCTCAGATGTAAGAAAACATAACCCATTATGTTTTCTTCCTTGTCCAACGTCAAATCTTTAGCATGTCATATTTTAATGAGTGCTCACAATCATAAAAGATGTCCAAGATAGTATATTTATATGTGAAGACCTCTCTTTCTTTATTACTTCCTATTAATTGCAACGATGACCAAAACTATGTTTTTCAACTCTCAACAACTTTTATTCATCATACTTTTTATATGTGAGCTCATTACTCTCCATAAGATCCATACGATCTCCTTTATTTCCTTTTTATTCTTTCTCTTTTCTTTTATTCACTCAAGACCATGGCAAAATCATCAAGCCCTTGACTCAACACTAATATTTATTATATATAGCTCACAGACTCGATTACATAGAAGGATCATAAAGCAAAACTCACAACTATACCATACTAAAACTTTATTCTACTAGATCAAGATATTATCAAAAGGATCGAACTAAGAAAAAAAGGTAAAGATAGAAGTGATGGTGATACGATACCGGGGCACTCCCCCAAGCTTGGCAGTTGCCAAGGGGAGTTCCCATACCCATGTGATTATGTCTCCTTTGTTGGTGAAGAAGATGGTGGTGATGATGGATAGTCGCACATCGAGCGTAGGAGGTCTTCCAACTTGCGGATAATGCCCTTGAGTGTGATGATATGCTCCTTCAACAAAATATTTTCACGTGTGAGATACATGTTTTGTATACGAGCTAGCTCAATCATCTTGAAAGCTTCGATCTCAGTTGGGGTAAGAATATTGTGATCAAGTTGAAGGATGTCTTCTGTTGCCAGAACTTGGTCCTCCGTAGCTTCTTGATCCCTTCATCCATGTTGACCTCCACGGGTTCTTCTCTCTTTGGCTCTATCTTCATTAGCCAAGCATTGTTGCCCACATTATTGGAGGAGGAGAGAGACGACATGATGCTTGGCTTTGACAACCCTGGCAGAAAACAGCTCGAAACAAGAACATGAGATTTTTGCGTGATACGATGGTCAAAACCTTCGGGAGATTATATGATGAATTTTTAGCGACCAAAATACATAGTGTGCAAGAAAACGGAGTCCGGAGAGCACACGAGGTGCCCATGAGGTAGGAGGCGCGCCCAAGGGGTAGTGCATGACCTCCACCCTCGTGGAGCCCTCATGTCCTTCCCGGACTGCTTCTTATTTTTCTATTTTTCTAAATATTCCAAAACGGAGGAAAATTGCCATTAGAACTGTTTTGGAGTCGGTTTACATACTGTACCACATACCTATTCCTTTTCGGAGTCTGAAACGTTCCGGAAAATGTGCCTTATGTATTCCTCCGGGGTTACGGTTTCAATAACATTGGTTTCAACATTTACATGATTACTTGAGATATAATGTTTAATTCTTTGACTGTTCACCACCTTCAGATTTGTGCCTTTGAAGTTGTTGATTTTTATGGCACCGGAACGATAGACCTCCTCGATAACGTAAGGACCTTCCCATTTAGAGAGAAGCTTTCCTGCAAAAAATCTTAAACGAGATTTGTATCCTTTTGTCATGCCATCTTTTAACCTTTTCTTTAAACAATTTGGCATTCTCATAGGCTTGGGTTCTCCATTCATCAAGTGAGCTAATGTCAAATAACCTCTTCTCACCGGCATGTTTAAAATCATAATTGAGCTCTTTAATAGCCCAATAAGCCTTATGTTCTAGTTCGAGAGGTAAGTGACATGCTTTTCCATAAACCATTTTATATGGAGACATACCATAGGATTTTTATATGCAGTTCTATAGGCCCATAATGCATCATCAAGTTTCTTGGACCAATTCTTTCTAGATCTATTAACAGTCTTTTGAAAAATTAATTTCAGTTCTGTATTGCTTAATTCTACTTGACCACTAGACTATGGGTGATAAGGAGATGCAATTCTATGATTAACATCATATTTAGCAAGCATTTCACGGAAAGCACCATGAATAAAATGTGAACCACCATCAGCCATTAAATATCTAGGGACTCCAAACCTTGGAAAAATGACTTCTTTAAGCATGTTAATAGAGGTGTTATGATCAGCACTACTAGTTGGAATAGCTTCTACCCACTTAGTAACGTAATCAACAGCAACTAAAATATGTGTGTATCCATTGGAGGCAGGAAAAGGTCCCATATAATCAAAGCCCCAAACACCAAATGGTTCAATAACAAGTGAATAATTCATAGGCATTTCTTGACGTCTACAAATATTACCAATTCTTTGACATTCATCACAAGATACAACAAACTTACGGGCATCCTTGAAGAGAGTAGGCCAATAAAAACCAGATTGCAATACCTTATGTGCAGTTCTATCTCCAGCATGGTGTCCTCCATAAGCTTCGGAGTGACACTTGCGTAGGATCTGTTCCTGTTCATGCTCAGTTACACAATGTCTAATAACATCATCTACTCCTTCTTTATAAAGATGTGGGTCATCCCAAAAGTAATGTCTCAAATCATAGAAAAACTTTTTCTTTTGCTGGTATGTGAAAGTAGGTGGTATAAATTTAGCAACAATGTAATTAGCATAATCAGCATACCATGGAGCAGTACAAGAAGCATTTATGACATTTAATTGTTCATCAGGAAAGCTATCATCAATAGGTAGTGGGTCATCAAGAACATTCTCTAGCCTAGACAAGTTGTCTGCAACGGGGTTCTCAGCTCCCTTTCTATCAATAATATGCAAATCAAATTCTTGTAGCAAGAGAACACATCTAATGAGTCTAGGTTTAGCATCTTTCTTTTCCATAAGATATTTAATAGCAGCATGATCCGTGTGAATAGTTACTTTAGAATGAACAATATAAGGTCTGATCTTATCACAAGCAAATACAATTGATAAGAATTATTTTTCAGTAGTAGCATAATTTCTTTGAGCATTGTCTAGAGTTTTACTAGCATATTGAATAACATTTAATTTCTTATCAACTCTTTGCCCTAGAACAGCACCTACAGCATAATCACTAGCATCACACATAATTTCAAAGGGTAAATTCCGATCAGGTGGCTGAACAAAAGGTGCAGAGATCAATGCTTTCTTAAGTATTTCAAATGCTTCTATGCAATCATCATCAAAAACAAATGGTATATCATTTTGTAATAAATTAGTCAGAGGCCGATAAATTTTTGAGAAGTCCTTAATGAACCTCCTATAAAAACCAGCGTGACCAAGGAAACTTCTTATACTTTTGATGTCCTTGCGACATGGCATCTTTTCAATAGCATCAACCTTAGCTTTATCAACTTCAATACCTCTTTCAGAAACTTTATGCCCCAAGACAATACCTTCATTCAACATAAAGTGGCACTTCTCCCAATTCAAGACAAGGTTAGTTTCTTCACATCTCTGCAAAACTCGATCAAGGTCGCTTAAGCAATCATCAAAAGAGGATCCATAGACGGAGAAATCGTCCATGAAAACCTCACAAATCATTTCACAAAAGTCAGAGAATATAGCCATCATGCATCTTTGGAAGGTAGCAGGTGCATTACATAAACCAAAAGGCATACGTCTATAAGCAAAAGTACCGAACAGGTAAGTAAAAGTGGTCTTAGATTGATCATCAGCTGACACAGGTATTTGAGACCAGAATAACCATCTAGAAAGCAAAAATGTGTATGTTTGTATAATCTTTCTAGCATTTGATCAATAAAAGGTAAGGGGTAATGATCTTTTTTAGTAGCCTTATTTAATTTGCGGAAATAAATTACCATCCTATAACCTGTAATAATTCTTTGTGGAATCAATTCATCTTTATCATTAGGAAATACAGTAATAAATCCCTTTTTAGGGACACAATGGACAGGACTTACCCACTGACTATCAGCAACGGGATAAATTATACCTGCCTCAAGGAGCTTTAGTATTTCCTTTCTTACCGCTTATTTCATCTTAGGATTCAGCCGTCGTTGGTGATCACGAACTGGTTTGGCATCTTTCTCCAAATTTATTCTGTGTTGACATAGTGTGGGACTAATGCCCTTAAGATCATCGAGAGTATATCCAATAACAGCACGGTGCTTCTTCAGAGTTTCTACAATCTCTCTTCTTCATGCTCTGAAAGGTTAGCACTAATAATAACAGGATATATCTTTTTCTCATCAAGATAAGCATATTTAAGAGTATCAGGTAACGGTTTGAGCTCAAACACGGGATCACCCTTGGGTGGAGGAGGATCCCCTAGGATTTCAACAGGCAAATTATGTTTCAAGATGGGTTCCTGTTTAAAGAATACTTCATCTATTTCCCTTCTTTCATTCATAAACATATCATTTTCATGGTCTAGCAAATATTGTCCTAAAGGATCACTAGGAGGCACGACAATAGAAGCAAGACCAATAATTTCATCTTTACTAGGCAATTCCTCTTCACGGTGTTGTCTACGAAATTTAGAGAAATTAAACTCATGAGACATATCACCTAAACCAATAGTAACAACATCCTTTTCGCAATCTATCCTAGCATTAACTATGTTCAAGAAGGGTCTACCAAATATAATGGGACAAAAGCTATCTTGTGGGGAATCAAGAACAAGAAAATCAGCAGGATATTTAGTTTTCCCACACAAGACTTCAACATCTCTAACAATTCCAATTGGTGAAATAGTATCTCTATTGGCAAGTTTAATTGTGACATCAATATCTTCTATCTCAGCAGGTGCAACATCATGCATAATTTCTTTGTATAAGTCATGAGGTATAGCACTAGCACTGGCACCCATATCACATAATCCATGATAACAATGATCTCCTATTTTGACAGAAATAATAGGCATGCCTACCATGGGTCTATGTTTATCTTTAGCACAAGGTTTAGCAATTCTAGCAGTCTCATCACAAAAATGAATAACATGCCCATCAATATTATCAAACAAGAGATCTTTAACAATAGCAATATTAGGTTCAACTTTAATTTGCTCAGGAGGTGTATAGGTTCTAATATTGCATTTACGAACCACAGTTGAAGCTTTAGCATGATCTTTTATCCTAACAAGAACAGGTGGTTTCTCAACATAAGCAGTAGGAACAATAGGATCATTATAAGTGACAGTCTTTTCTTCAACTTTAATAGGTGCAGCTACTTTTACTTCTATGGGAGGATGATATTTAAACCACTTCTCCCTAGGGAGATCAACATGAGTAGCAAAAGATTCACAGAAAGAAGCTACTATTACAGAGTCAAGTCCATATTTAGTGCTAAATTTACGGAAAACATCGGTACCAAAAGATTAACACAATCAAACGTAGGTGTCATACCTGACTTCTTACCTTCGTCGAGATCCCAATCTTCAGAGTTGCGTTTAATTTTTTCCAATAAATCCCATTTGAATTCAATAGTCTTCATCATAAAAGAGCCAGCACAAGAAGTATCGAGCATGGTTCGGTTGTTATCAGAAATCCGAGCATAAATTTTTTGAATAATCATTTCTCTTGAGAGCTCGTGATTGGGGAATGAATATAACATTGATTTATGCCTCCCCCAAGCTTGAGCGATGCTTTCTCCTTCGCGAGACCAAAAATTATATATATAATTATGATCACGATGAACAAGATTCATAGGATAAAAATTCTGATGAAATTCGAATTCCAATCGTTTGTAGTTCCATGATCTCATATCATCACATAGCCTATACCATGTCAATGCATCTCCCTCCAAAGATAAAGGGAAGACTTTCTTCTTGGTAACATCATCGGGCATACCCACAAGCTTAAATAATCCACAAACTTCATCCACATATATTAGGTGCTCATCAGGATGTAATGTTCCATCTCCTGCAAAAGGATTAGCTAGCAGTTTTTCTATCATACCCGAAGGAATTTCAACACAGACATTATCATTATCAGTAGGTTCAGTAGGTTGAGTAGGTTGAGGAGCAACTCTATGCTCTACTGGTCGGGGTGAAGATACCCCGAACAAGCCCCTCAAAGGATTACTTTCCATAGTAACAAGTGACAGTAAATTTCAGCACACTATATAAATTTTTCCTTACCAAATTCCACCTACCAAAGGCGCTTCACTCCCCGGCAACGACGCCAGAAAAGAGTCTTGATGACCCACAAGTATAGGGGATCTATCGTAGTCCTTTTGATAAGTAAGAGTGTCGAACCCAATGAGTAGCAGAAGGAAATGATAAGCGGTTTTCAGCAAGGTATTCTCTGCAAGCACTAAAATTATAGGTAATAGATAGTTTTGTGATAAGATAATTGGTAACGAGCAAGAAGTAACAAAAGTAAATGAAGTGCAGCAAGGTGGCCCAATCCTTTTTTTAGCAAAGGACAAGCCTGGAAAAATTCTTATATAGAGAAAAGCGCTCCCGAGGACACATGAGAGTTATCGTCAAGCTAGTTTTCATCACATTCATATGATTCGCGTTCGGTACTTTGATAATTCGGTATGTGGGTGGACCGGTGCTTGGGTACTGCCCTTACTTGGACAAGCATCCCACTTATGATTAACCTCTATTGCAAGCATCCACAGCTACAACAAAAGTATTAAGGTAAACCTAACCATAGCATGAACCATATGGATCCAAAGCAGCCCCTTACGAAGCAACGCATAAACTAGGGTTTAAGCTTCTGTCACTCTAGCAACCCATCATCTTCTTATTACTTCCCAATGCCTTCCTCTAGGCCCAAATAATGGTGAAGTGTCATGTAGTCGACGTTCACATAACACCACTAGAGGAGAGACAACATACATCTCATCAAAATATCGAACGAATACCAAATTCACATGACTACTAATAGCAAGACTTCTCCCATGTCCTACGGAATAAACATAACTACTGACAAAGCATATTCATGTTCATAATCAGAGGAGTATTATTATGCATATAGGGTCTAAATATATGATCTTCCACCAAGTAAACCAACTAGCATCAACTACAAGGAGTAATCAACACTACTAGCAACCTACAGGTACCAATCCCAGACTTAGAGACAATAATTGGATACAAGAGATGAGCTAGAGTTTGAGAGGAGATGGTGCTGGTGAAGATGTTGATGGAGATTTCCCTCTCCTGATGAGAGGAGCATTGGTGATGACGATGGCGATGATTTCCTCCTCCTAGAGGGAAGTTTCCCCGGTAGAACAGCTCCGCCGGAGCCCTAGATTGATTCCGCCAAGGTTCCGCCTCGTGGCGGCAGAGTCTCGTCCCGAAAGCTGCCTTATGATTTTTTCCTCATCGAAAGACTCCATATAGCAGAAGATGGGCATCGGAGGGACACCAGGGGCCCATGAGGCAGGGGCGTGCCCAGGGGGGCAGGGCGCGCCCCCACCCTCGTGGGCAGGGTGTGGCCCCCTCCGGAACTTATTGTGCTCAATGTTTTTTATATATTTTGAAAACGACTTCCGTGAAGTTTCCGGACTTTTGGAGTTGTGCAGAATAGGTCTCTAATATTTGCTCCTTTTCCAGCCCAAAATCCCAGCTGCCGACATTCTCCCTCTTGTAAAATAAGAGAGAATAGGCATAAGTATTGTGACATAATGTGTAATAACAGCCCATAATGCAATAAATATCGATATAAAAGCATGATGGAAATGGACGTATCAGCCCTCTCTATGGATGTAATACCCTACGTCCTGCTTGATTGATATTGATGAATATGAGTATTACAAGAGTTGATCTACCACGAGATCATAATGGCTAAACCCTAGAGGCCTAGCTTGTATGGCTATGGTAATGAATATCTCTCCTCCGAACTATGTCCTCCGGTTTATATAGACACCAGGAGGATCTAGGGTTACACAAGGTCGGTTACAAAGAAAGGAATCTACATATTTGGTCGCCAAGCTTGCCTTCCACGCCATGGAGAGTCCCCTCTGGACTCGGGTGCATTCTTCGGTCTTCGTGTTCTTCACAGCCCATCAGTCCGGCCCATGGCTAACAGGCCGGACGCCCGAGGACCCCTTAGTCCAGGACTCCCTCAGTAGCCCCTGAACCTGGCTTCAATGACAAGGTATCCGGTGCGTAGATCTGTCTTCGGCATTGCAAGGCTGGTTCCTCCTTCCGAACTCCAAGATAGTCTTCAAACGAAACAAACGTGTCCGGATCTACAACACACAGCCGTAGAGAGTATAATATTTCACGAATCCAATCTACTGACCACTTTAGTAACGTGACGTCACGCTGGCCCGGTCATTATTTAGAACCGTTTCATGTCCT